>NC_080088.1:119033814-119333814 GCF_950005125.1 Chionomys nivalis
CACGGTGAGTCAGAGAGTCTCATCCTGCCTGCCGTGGAGAGCTTGCCTTACCTCAGGACTACCCAAGCTCTCAAGAGCCCAAGCATCATTTCCTGAGAATCTGCTAACTCTCCACAGTGTCTGATGAGTTAAAGCTTTTGACTTTCATTGTACTCTTCTCTGTTGTTCCACCTTTGTACCCTGAACACTTTATGATTACGGTAGAATTGATAGAATCAGTCACTTCTAAAGGGATGTCACTGGGATAAAGTGGTTTGCTAACTGGTAACAGCCTGGACTGTCTGGGGGTGGCTCATGGGCGTGTCCCCCCAAAGCTGCCTCTGAAAGTGTACCCGAGGTGACAGGGCTGAGCTCCACAGCGATTCATGCACAGTCCCTGGCGTTCTTCTGCGGTCCTGTCGTCACCCTGAGAGCCACCGTTTGCTGTTTCCCTGTGCCAGGCAGGTGCTGCCCCCCCAACATCCTTTGTTAGCCTAGGGGGTGAATGTGGATTCCCAATCCCCATGTGCCCCAAGTTCTGTCTCCGCTCTGTTGTCACCTGCTTCTTGGGTCCCCCAGTCTCTGTCTTAACCTTTTGATGTGAGCAGAGGGGACAGCATCATTTCCTGTCACCTACTGGAGAGCATGGGAGACAGAGCTAGTTCTCTGAATGGCAGTAGCCAGAATGACTTTTTGGAGGACGATGTCTAGGTTGGGTGGATCGCCTTGATGCACTCAACAAGTCAGTGACCACTGCATTTTTGGAACCCCCACCCCCCCGGAGCTGAAGGGGGCATGCACGTGTCTGGGTGTCGCAACAGCTGTGGAAGCCAGCTCTTTTCCCCATACAGGTGGAATTCTGCAAGTCCTTTGGAGACCCAACGAAACCCCGAGCCTGGAGCAAACATGCCCAGAAGCCCAGCCAGCCCAAGCAGTCATCACAAGACTCCATTCCCTCAGACACTAAAAAAGTATGCAGGCGGTGTGCCCAGCCCTGTGCCCAGTGTTGGCAGAGTGGTCTCTGGCTGGGAGGGAGTGGAAAGTATCTTTCGGATGGTTTTGGAAGGTGGGCATGCCCAGGGCAGTGCACTTCGTCTTCCTGCCTTCATCATTGCCATGACCCTGTCTGCCTTCCACTTTCAGGATGACAAAAAGAAAAAGGTGCCCAGTGACCTGGAGAAGGTGAGTGTTCTGTGGGTGGAGGTGGGTGGGTGTGAACACTGAGAGAGACGGTGGAGGGCTGGAGAGCCTCTGCCTCACCTCTCTCTCCCTCCTGCCTCTCCCCCGGCTGACTGCCGCAGCTGAAGGAAGATGCTGAGTTCCAGGAGTTCCTCTCGGTTCACCAGAAGAGGGCCCAGGTGGCCACGTGGGCAAACGATGCTCTGAACACCGAGCTCCCGAGAGCAAAGACCAAGCCAGCGAGTGACTATCTGAACTTCGACTCCGACTCGGACTCGGGACAGGAGAGTGAGGAGGAGCCGGCTGGAGAGGAACCTGAAGGTGAGCGCACACCCCGGGTACACGTGGGCCTTTGCCTTGCCCTGACCGGATGGGCACAAGCATACAAAGGACGCTTTGAGTGATCCTTTCTGGTGACGAGGGCTGCAGGAAAGGGACAGCCAGGTGCTTCCCTCCAGCCACCTGTGGGATGAGCAGCCCACCCATGGGTGTGTCTCCCCAGGCCAATCTGGTCACCTGACTCAGCCAGTATTCACCGAGCATGAACAGTGTGCCAGCACAGCTTTGGGGACTGTGGACACAGCAGTGAGAAAAGACCCCAAGGATCCCCGTACCTGTAGCGTGGGCTTCGCAGTAAGAGCAGAGGGACGGAGACAAGTGGTTCCCAGCGGAGCAGGTGTGGTGACCGCGTGTGGGAAAGCTTCCCAGAAGGGCGCCTGCTGCGCTAGGGGATAGTGGTAGGGTGTCTTGTCCTCGTGGGCCCTGCTGTGACTGCTAAGTAGCCAATCAGAGCACGGAGCATAGGCCCTAAGTCCTACTGTCCACTGTAAGAGCTGTTCTGGTTTATCGGTGAGAATGTGGGACTAACTCAGCTCAGCCTGGTTAAGTCTGCTGGGCTGAGGAATGTGGGGCTGAGGGCGGGAAGTGGGGAGCAGCCTTGGAGAGGCTCGAAGGAAGGGAGGGCCCAGGAGCTGGAGCGGCACAGCCTGGTTACAGGTTAAGGCAGAGGGAGCCAAAGGAAGGAGTTGGAACTCCACCCTGAGCACTGGAAACCCACTGGAGGGTGCTGAACAGAGGTGTAGTCCCACAGTGTGCTCAGGGGGTCACACAGGCTGCAGTGTAAGGGATGCCATCCCTCCTCTGCTCAAGCAGGCTTCCCTCTCCTGCTTCCTCTCCCCCAACTCTTGTCATCCGAGTATGTCACACCAGGTGTCCTCTGTACTTTAGTGCAAACTGTACTGTTCACCAGGGACACCAAGAGTAAGGGACAAAGTGGCAGGCGTGCATCACAGACATGTGCAGAAGCCTAGTGTCTGACGAGGACTGTCATCCACACTCCTGTGGAGTTTGCTGAACCAGGGGATTATAGAAGTCTCTACTGTGAGCTGTGTTGTGTGCATTACTTTAATATTGTTTAAAGATTAACGTAAAGGGGGGATCTTGGGGAGCTGGGGGTGATCGACTCAGCAGTTGAGAGCACTTAACTCCTCATCCAGATCTGAGTTCAGTTCCCAGCGTTCCACACTGGCTCACATTGGCCTGAAACTCCAACCCAAGGGGATCTGCTGCCCCCAGCTGGCACCCGTGGGCACTGCACTCATGGTCTCACATCCACACATAGACACATACATGACTAAATCTTATCAGGGAGGAGGGGCTGGAAAGGAGCCACACATCTCCGTGTGTCATGGGCAGGATGGGAAGACATGCAAAGTCATGTGTGGTCTGATTCAGCACCAGGTGTTGATCAGAGTGGATTTGTGTGAGGGCCCATGGCCGTGGCGGCCATTTTGTCTCTGCTCACTAAGGCCACTGACCCTCTGTGTCCCCAGAGGAGCAAGGCCTGCAGACAAAGGCCGCCACGCAGAAGGAACTGTCCGACATGGACTACCTGAAGTCCAAGATGGTGCGGCGGACTGAGGTGTCCTCCGAGGACGAAGAGGACAGCGAGGATGAGGCGGTGAACTGTGACGAGGGCAGCGAGGCTGAGGAGGAGGAGGGCTCCCCTGCCTCCCCAGTCCCGCAGAAAAGTACGAGTGGGGCAGCCGCCACTGACAAGGTGCGTGTTCCACTCTGAGGGCTGAGGGAGAGACTGGGCCTGGTCACGCAGGGTCACTGCATCCCTTTCCCTAGGGACCTGCCTGGGAGGGAAGGCCACTTAGCCACAGGATGTCTTTACAGCCTAGGTCCCTGAGCTGGAGTGGGGAGGCCGCCTGTTGCTGGAGTTGGAGGGTATCCATGAGCTGGGTGGGTCTTGCCACGTATTTAGCAACAAGATGGATAGATGTAAGGAAGCCTGTCACTCAGATGAGGTCAGGGAGGGCTCACTGTATGCTGGGTAATGTCCCCAGCAAGTCACTGATTCTCCTCCGCGCAGGTGAGGAAGCGGGGCTCAGGAGGTGCGGTGGCTCACCCATGGTGGTGACTGGCAGATGGTCGGGCCGGGACTCTGAAGCTGAGATTTCAAAGATGACTGAGACCTTGAGGATGCTCCCTCCCCTAATCTCCCACTAGAAGGTCCTCTGTGCTGCAGAGAGAGGACACGTGGACACTTGGGTGGGACCACATCTCCTCCCCAGGACCATCCCATCTCCTGCCCTGCTCTTCACTTCATTGCTGCCAGTTCAAACCAACAGGCCCTGTCCAGGACATGTGGCAGTTTGGAGTTCACATCCCAGCACTGACCCTCAGTGCCTGTCCCCCTGGGTGAGATGCATCCACCCCTCAGGCCTCTAATCTCCACCTTGCCTCATGGCATGTTTCCCTGCAGTGCCTGGATTGGGCCATTCAGTTTCAAGAGGATGACTGTGGTATAGTCACCATGCATGCATCCTTCAGCTGAAGCCAGGGAGGCCCTTGGGGTTCATGTGATGAGGGAAGTCAGGGGTACACAGCAGCCCAGGACAGGCTTTTGAGCTTCAGAGAGACTGAGAGCAGAGGTTCTTTGGAGCTGTTGGAACTCCAGAACTCTGGGCATGATCTCAGCACCCCTGTGGGGTTGTACTGCCCAGCCTAGCACTGGAACGTCCTGGGCAGTATGTGGCACAGGACAAACTCAGCCTCTGTGGTATGCCTCATTTTCCCTGGGGCCAAGACCTCTGTCTGTGGGCCGACGGCTCGCCAGGCTCTGTGTGCAGCCCTCATCTTGGGTGTAGTGAAGGCTCCGCAGCTGCCTGTCCCCATCCATCTGGGCTCAGCTCCTAACAGTCACGGATTCTCGTGGAGTCATCCAGCTTCCCCAGCTGCAGGTGCCCCTTCTAGCACCAGTGTGCCACAGCCTGCCATGTGGGTTCAGGTACTCACCACAACCCTTTTTCCTCTGTCATCACTCAGGTAGAGAAATCAGTCGGCAAGAAGGAACCCACCACCCCTTACACTGTGAAGCTCCGGGGAGCCCCCTTCAATGTCACTGAGGTGTGTGTTCACGGAAGACAGGATGCAGAGAGGATGGTGGGGGTGCCAGGATGAGGCGAAACCGTGAGCTAGAAGTGGGTGTGGAGGCTGCTGAATCACATTCCGGAGGGGAGGGCCAGGGTGGACAGACTCACTGTCTAAAAGCGAGGGGGCACAGGGATGGAGAGACAGCTCGAGTCAGAGTGCTTGGATCTCCGTTCAAGCCCCAGGATAGAGAAAACTAAATCAGATCCATGATGTTACTGCTAACTTAACAGACACGATGAAGTCAGCTGTCAGGTGTTTACTTCTCTTGTTTTGAGAACTGGGGGCAAGCACACGGCCACTAAGCTATGTCCCTGATAAGGTTGTCAGCTGCTTGGAACCCTAAGAGAAAGTGTCAGAGAATTGTCACTGTCCAGTTGCTGATTGTTAATGGTTCAATGAAGTATTTCACTGGTAAAAAGTGAAGACAAAAAGGAAAACACATTTCTTTTCCTCCCAGAAAAACGTTACGGAGTTCCTGGCGCCCCTGAAGCCAACGGCCATTCGAATAATGAGAAATGCCCATGGGAACAAAACAGGTGAGGCAGAGGCTGCCCTGCCCCGCAACCCTGAGACTGCTGGCCACGGGCTGCCCTAGGGACACCCATTTCTTTTTTGCCATCTGTTGCCCTCAGTTCGGCATAGCTCATCTGCATAGACGGGTCTCCTAGCCCTGCGTCTGGTGGCCCTGTACACTGATTCCTTTCCCTCTGTCTCCCTCCCTCTCCACTCCACTACCCTGGCAGGCTCACATGCCCCATGGGTAGATGTTGGGCCCAGCGTTGGCTGCCCTGCCCATAGGCATGTCTGACAGAGGACAGTTCTACCTTGCTGAGTATATGTGGCATGGCCTTGGGCCATGTCTTCCCAGGGTCTCCTGGTCTCAGGGCACTGTATTGGGCAGTCCTAAGGCAGAGAGTCTGGTGATTGACCAGACTTGGAGCTGGGGTAGACTGGCACCTGTGGGGCCTACCTACTGGCCGGGCCAGGAAGCTATGGGAGATGCAGCAGCAGGAATGTAGCTGCATCTCACAGAACCACACCAAGGCCCTGTGGTGTGGGAATCCATAGCCTGCAGGCTGTGAGGGTCCTTGGCAGGAAAAGGCCACCTGGGCACTTTTATCCAACTGAGGGATAAAGCGCCCATGCATTAGGGACAGTTAGGTCTCTGTCCCATGTCTTTCCCCAACGCCCCTCTTGACTTTATCACATCTTGTACTGAGCCAGTTCTCATGTTTAATCCTGAAGAGGGCAGTGGGGGTTAAAGGGGCTCCATCCCAACTTTGCAGCATAAGAGCTCAGGAGCTAACACCGAGGGCTGCCTTGTCCACTCCTTGAGAACTATGGCAGCGTTGGTCTGTGGTGAGGGCAGTGCTCTGCTTTATAGACTGGGCAGGGAGCTGGAGGCAGTATGTCCGAGCTGTCAGTCAAGACCAACCCAGAGCACAGTCCCTCCAGGGCAGCAAGCAGGGCTGGGAAAGAGCTGGGGAGTGGGACTCGGCCATGCATGGAGGGGTCCCTTAGCTGGTCTGGCTGGGTGTGGGCCACTGTCTCTGGGAGACACGTGGTGGGTCGGTGATGTCTCTGCAGAGAACAGAAAGGACTTCCTCAGATTTCATGTGGAAAACCCTTGTCCTTTGGGCCAGGTTGTGGCAATCCCCATGTGACGTTCTAAGAGAGGGTGGCCCTGCTCTGCTGCCTCACAGGGTCAGGAAAGATTCCAGGCCTGGATCTGAGCTCCAGGGACAGTGGCCGTGGAGCTGGCCCTGACCAAGCTGAACTGAGTCACAGCACTGCCTCCACCCACACTTCTCTAGGGAATTCAGGGGCAGAGTGGGGCTGGCGGGCAGGAAGCCATGCGGTGTAGTCAGGATTTTTGTTTTGTTTGTTTTTTTCCACACCCAGCTCTCACTTAAATAAATACAGGGAGACTTATTCTCTACTAATGCCCGGCCTTAGCTTGGCTTGTTTCTAGCCAGCTTTTCTAACCTAAATCATCCTGTTTCTCTTTAGCTGTGCTTTGCTTCTGGACTTTGTTTATTCTGTATGTCACCCTTCCTTCTTACTCCATGGCCCCTCGCTCCCTCCTCTCCTTTCCTCACTCCTCCCTTCTTTGCTTTCTTCCCTAGATTTCTCCTCCTGTTTATTCTCTCCACCCGGCCCCGCCTATCCTTTCTCCTGCCTTGCTATTGGCCATTTAGCTCTTTATTAGAACAATCGGGTGTTTTAGGCAGAAAAAGTAACACAGCTTCGCAGAGTGAGACCAACGAAACATAAAAGGATGCAGCGCACCTTTGCGTCGTTAAACACGTGCCCCACAGCGTAAACGATGGAACCCCTCCGAAGCTAGCATTGCACGACCATAGCGTTTACTCCCGGGACCCACATCTCCATACAGCCAGGTTTTCCAGCTCTGCCTGTGACTCTCCTTGTCACTGTCCTCTCTCAGGGTGTGTCTTCGTGGACCTCAGCAGCGAAGAAGATGTGAAAAAAGCTCTGAAGTGCAACCGGGAATACATGGGTGAGAGTGTGTGGGACGCCAGTGAGGCCGTGCCTGTGTTGACTGTACACGTGGTGCTGAAACACCTGCGGGCTCTGGGGACCCAACAGGGAGCAGAGAGTCCACAGCCGTAGAGTGAACACGGGAAAGGGAAGGGAGAAATGGCACATAATGCCGTTCACCTGAGTGACATGCAGGGGGCAGGCTGTGCTGACCTGAGCTCCGGCTCCCTGGAACAGCCTGTGACACTGGCTAACTTGGGAGGACAGCAGCAGAGCAGAAGCTAATGCCACCCTCGGGAAGCTCAGCCAACTTCAGGCACATACAGGCATGACCCCTGTCTTCATGTAGGTGGACGCTATATTGAGGTCTTCAGGGAGAAGGCCCCCAAGACCCACAGTCCCCCAAAGAGCAGCACCACACCCTGGAAGGGCCGTACGCTCGGGGAACATGAAGAGGAGGAGGACCTGGCCGACTCTGGGAGGCTCTTTGTGCGGAACCTGTCCTACACCAGCTCCGAGGAAGACTTGGAGAAGCTGTTCTCTGCCTATGGTGGGTGCTGCATCCACTTGGTCTTGGGTGGGATTTGCTTCTGTCATCTAGAGGTTCATCTGCTGTGTGGACAGGCCTCTGTCCTCTCCCAGTGTGGAGCAGAGGGGAGAGTGGTGTCTCGGGCTGGTGACACTGCCGTCCCATCTTTAATAGACACCGAGGCACCTGGCTGTCAGAAGTCTTTTTTGTTTTAGAAACAAAAATCTTGCTATATAGCCCAGGCTGGCCTTGAATTTGTAGCAATCCTCCTGCCTCAGCCTCCTGAGTGCAGGCGTTACCAGAGTGTACTACAGTGCCTTTTTTTCTTCTAAGACAGGGTTTCTCTGTGTAGTCCTGACTGGCCTCGAACTCACTCTGTAGACCAGGCTGGCCTCAAATTCAGAGATCTACCTACCTACCTCTGCCTCTGGTGTGCTGGGATTAAAGATGCCCAGCATGAGACTTTTTGTTGGGTGTATAATGCTGTTATTAAAGGGATCCTTTGGTCTCCTCTAGTCTCTACCCTAGTTTTAGCTTTTAAAAGAGAATCAAGCAGTCAGGAGTTTAATTAAAATAAGCAGGAAGCAGGAATACCCCTTAACAAATGGAGGAGCCAAGCCCAGCAGCAGTGGTTCTGGTCCTAGCAGGTCCTAGGTCCTTCCTCCTGTGCTATTCTCTCCTCTGTGCTCCCTGTAGGGTGATCACTCCCAGGTAAAGAACACCTTCTCCTCAAAAGCCTGGATCTCGGGCTGTTAAGTGGATGGGCCCAGAGGCACACGCCCTTCAGCCTCTAAACCCAGCACTCAGGAGGCAGAGGCAGATGGATCTCTGAGTTCCAGGCCAGCCTGGTCTACACAGTGAGACCCTATCTCAAGGGGAAAAAAGATACAAGACTATGCCAGGGAGTTAAAGTACCCCTAAACCTGAAGAGTTCACTAGGGAAAGATTAACAGCCTCTCTGCACACGCACCCCTTGCAAGGGCACCCTGACGCCAGTTTGAGCTGTCTCAGCTAATTGACCACCCCCGCCTTTTCCATCCTCTCTTCTTCGAATCCCCTCCCCACTTTCAGGACCCTGAACTGGCTTGGCTGGAGAGACCAACACTGAGTCCTTTTTGTCCTGTTCTGAGAACCAGTTGGTCAGTCTCTCCCAGAGCTAACGTTCTTTCTAACAGTGCTAGGGCTGGACCCGGGGCCTTGCATGCTGTCCTTACTGTTGCTGCTGTTGTAGTTTCTCCCACTGAAAACTCACCAGCCAGTAAGTTGTCTGGCCACGGGGCTATGTTTGCCCATGGGGTCGGGATTATCACACAGAGGACAGCAGGGCTCTAAATGGGGCTGAGACCGTAACACTTGCAGCATGCCTGAAGTAGCTCATCCAAGGACAGGGTCCCGAGAGTAGGCATGGTGGTGGTGAAACCTCCCAGTGTGCCCACAGCTGTCCTGCCAGGCTCTCCTGCCTCCTGCCTGGTACGACCAGACTGGACAGGAGAGGGATTGTCTAGACTGTGGGTGTCCATTCAGGAAGATAGAGGTTCATGGTAAGGATGCGATCATGCCCTGTTCAGAGTGGAAAGCTCTGCTTGTCTTGTGTGGGAATGTCATGGCACTTACATGCCACCACCTGTAGAGGGCACTCTTGGCTGCACTCGTGTGTTGGTACAGCTCACCCCATACCTGTTCTGTGAACCAGGGATTTGTGATATTTTGTAGGTGAGGAAACAGGCCTGTGAGTGTTAAGTGACAGGGACAAGGGAAGGCAGCCTATAGAGCAGGCAGCAGAGTGGGGAGATAGCCCACACCTCGGGGGGCTAAGCCAGCTGGCCTTCGCCATGCTCTCTGTGGGACCCAGCAGCCTGGGCTGGTCTAGAACAGCCATTTGTTGATCTCACCAGTCCAGACCTTTCCCTCGCCAGTGCCCAATGCTAGTGCTCTGGCCCACAGCTGACTGGCACTCCTCCCATCTCCAGGTCCCCTGTCAGAACTCCACTATCCCATCGACAGCCTGACCAAGAAGCCCAAGGGTTTTGCCTTCGTCACCTTCATGTTCCCTGAGCACGCGGTGAAGGCCTATGCTGAGGTAGATGGGCAGGTATTCCAGGTAAGTTTGCTTAGGACTAGTCAGACTGCTGGGCTCAAGGAAGCAGGTGTGTGTGTGTGTGTGTGTGTGTGTGTATGTGTGTGTGTGTGTGACTGACTTGCCATGCTGTCACCTCAAGTGAGTTTCTAGAGGGTGGAATTTCTAACGGCAGGGGCCTGGCATCTGTGGCAGCCTGGCACATGCTGGGTACTTACAGAGTATTTGTTGAGTGAAAAGTGTGCCCTTTGCCTCCTGAAATACTTCTTGGCAGACAGTGAAGTGGGAAGCAGGTAGCCAGGGCGTGCCCAATGGTAACAGGTAGTGCGTATGGTACACCTGCCTGAGTCCCAGGCTGCCTGTTGGGATTATTTGTTCCTGGTCTATAGATGACATGTCACTGTCACCAGGCTAGACCTGCATCCACTTGTGGACGCCTCATGTTCTCTCACTGGGTAGGAACAGACAGGACGGGATGCAGGTTTGTGGGGCTGTGGGGCTGCAGCTGTCCTTGTTAAGTGAACAGTTTCCAGAGCTGGAGAATGCAGGAGGCAAAAGCAGGTGGATTTCTGTGAGTTCAAGGCCAACCTGGTCTATATATAGTTTCCAGGCCAGCCAGGGGTATATAGTGAGACCCCATCTTAAAAGACAGGGGGAAACAAAGAAGAAAAATGAACATTTCCTCTAGAGGATCAAAGTTCAGTCCCTAAAGCCGGGTTGGATCACACACAACCACCTGTAACTCCAACTTCAGAAGATCCAACGCCCCCTTCTGACCTCCAGAGATACCCAACACACATGGTGCATATATATACAGTCAGGCTCAGGCACATACCACATGTACATAAATTAAATCTTTTTAAACGTGAACAGTGTTTCCTGCACGTGGTGGTGTCAGCTGGCCTCACTACAATGACAGGCCTTTTGTCACATGGATGTCTTAAACTCCAAATAGTTTACTGGGGGTTGACAGTTTCAGGGCGTGAGTCTGACTGTCATGGTGGGAGCGTGACTACAGGCAGGCATGGTGCCAGCGCAGTAGCTGAGTGCTTACCTCTCCAGCCACAAGCATGAGGCAGAGAGAAAGCTAACTAAAGATGGTGTGGGCTTTTGAAACCTCAATGCTCCCCTCTAACAAGGCCACACCTCCTAATCCTTCCTAAATAGTTCCACGAACTGGGGGCCAAACTTTCAAATCTATGAGCCTATGAAGATCATTCTCATTCAAACTGCCACAAACCACAAGGTCTTTCTGCTGTCTCCCTCCAGTCATACGTGGATCTAGTACGCTCATGACCAGAGAGGTGTTTTAGGGCTTCTATTGCTGTGAAGAGACACCATGACCATAGCAACTCGTATAAGGAAAACATTTAATTGAGGCGGTGGCTTATAGTTTCAGAGGTTTAGTCCATTATTATCTGGACTGGTGGGGAGCATGGCAGTGTGCAGGCAGACATGGTGCTGGAGATGGAGCTGTTACATGTTGACATGCAGGCAGCAGGAAATAGACTGAATGTCACTCTGAGGGAAGCTTGAGCATAGGAGACCTCAAAGCCCACCCCCACAGTGACATACTTCCTCCAACAAGGCCACACCTACTCCAACAAAAATCACACCTCCTAATAGTGACATTCCCTTTGGGAGCCATTTTCCTTAAGGGAAGAGCCTGTGTTTACATCCTCCTTCCGTTCCCTCTAGGGCAGGATGCTCCATGTCCTTCCTTCCACTATCAAGAAGGAAGCCAGCCAGGAGGCAGATGCCCCAGGATCCTCTTACAAGAAGAAGAAGGAAGCCATGGACAAAGCCAACAGCTCCAGGTCCTAGTCAGCCCTCAGTGGCCCCTGAGCCCCGGTCCCAGGGTCAGCAGCTCCAGGTCCTAGTCAGCCCTCAGTGGCCCCTGAGCCCCGGTCCCAGGCTCCACTGCCCTTGGCCCCATCTTTCACTCTTCATGGTGCTGGAGTCCTAGTTCATCACTTCTCAGGGCCTCAGCTTTCCCATTTGTGAGACACGGAGAGCAGAAACAAGTGTCTCCCCATGACCTGCAGCATAGCGTGCATCAGAGGAGGGGTGCATAGAGTCCCTGCCCAGAGCTAGGACTGAGACTTGGCTTGAGAGACTGTTAGTGACCCCCTCAGTCTCCTGGTCTTCAGACCTCGTGGGCTTGACTCGTGGCTTGGAGTTGGAGGGAGGGGACCACTATGTGACCTCTGTTCTGCCCCTACTCCTCAGTTCTCACAACTGGAACACGCTGTTTATGGGACCAAATGCTGTAGCTGACGCCATTGCACAGAAGTACAATGCCACTAAGAGCCAAGTGTTTGATCACGTGAGTGAAGGGGCTCTGTGTGTGGTTTATTTCGGATCAGTTCTTTCGCGGGGCAGGTGTCTGGACCTGGACAGCCGCAGAGTTAGTTATCTTGGGCCAACCCTGAAGTGGGAGCAGCATGTGGTCCGATCAGTCAGGGTGCCTGTTGATACTGCTCATAGCTCACCCTCCCTTGTCACAGGGTCAGCACTGTCCCTGGATACCGAACACACCACCACAGATGAGGTAGTTAGTAATCATGTTTCAGAGAAGCAAGCAGGGTTCATTTTCATGGCGTTTAAAGTCAGGCTATCTAAAGTACGCCTGTTAAACATGTGCCTAGTATAAAACAACCCAAGCCATTTTCCCGTCTTCCTTTGGTGCGGGTGTATATATTTTACAGTTGGCATGGGACTGAATTGAGCAGGCCGCATTTGGTGACATGGCCACTGTTTTGAGCGGCCACAGCCTGACCCACGTTAAGAGGGACAGTTCTTTGGTTCAGATGTCAGGAACCCAACCACACTCAGGACAGAAGGGCACCTGCTCTTCTGGTGCCCTCTAGTGGAGGGAGACACAAATGACAGGTGACAAGAAGCTAGGGTAGGAGCTGCCTAAGGCTGAGGTGGATGAGTCTGAAGCCCCTGCAGGCAGTGAGCTGTAAGAACACCAGGGCCAGCTACCTGAGGAAAGCCAGGGGAGGGACCAAGGAGTCCAGAGTTTACTGCACAAGTCCAGAGGAGTCTTATTCCTGGGAGCCTCCGCATAGAGAATGATGCGCGTGGACCACACGCATTTCCCTCTGAGCCACCGACTGACAGCTCCAGGCTTCTTCCTCCCACAGGAGACCAAGGGCAGCGTGGCAGTGCGTGTGGCTCTGGGGGAGACCCAGCTGGTCCAGGAGGTTCGCAGCTTCCTTATCGAGAATGGCGTTTGCCTGGACTCTTTCAGCCAGGTGAGTCCCTCACTGCACGTAGTGGGTCTCCACTACAGAGCTGGGAAAGGGTTTCCCGGGAGGGAGGCTGGGGAGATGTAGACGGATCCTGTGGGTGATGGGAGCCTGAACCAAGAGGAGGCCTGCAGGAGTGGCCCCTCAGAATAACCCCTGCAGAAGGTCGGGCGTACCCAGTGATGAAAGCCCCCAGCTATTCCTGCCTTCCACACCTGGGCAGCAGGTCTGCAGTGCCAGCAAGGAACCTGGGCACTGAGATGTGGCTCAGTCCTTTGGAAGCCCATAGAGCCACTCTGGGTGTTCCAGTCCGGGTTGAGATCAGGAACTGTTGGAATCTGTGTGGCTTGGGGTGAACTGGGGGAGGTGTGGTTCTGTCTGTGGGGCATAAAGCACACAAGAAATAAAGGTGTGAGTCCCGTGTCCCCCACCAAGCCCCTCAGCTCTGCTTTTCAGGTTTGTCCACAAGGGGACCTGATGGGGCCACCACCAATGGTCAGTGCTGAAGCCATGCTGAGGTAACCTTCCTGTTGTCACACACGTTCATCTCTTCCCCTCAGGCTGCAGCAGAGCGAAGTAAGACTGTGATCCTGGTGAAGAACCTCCCAGCAGGCACGCTGGCAGCAGAACTCCAGGAGATCTTCGGCCGCTTTGGCAGCTTGGGCCGTGTGCTGCTGCCTGAAGGTGGCATCTCAGCCATTGTAGAGTTCCTGGAGCCCCTGGAGGCCCGCAAGGCCTTCAGGCACCTGGCCTATTCCAAGGTATGGTCGCTGATCTTGGTGGCGCCCTCAGGCTGGCATGGGCCTGGCACACATAAGCTCTGTCCGAGTGCACATTCCGTCTAGGAGCTTGCTGCCCTCCTTGTGCTGGCCGTGAGCTGTACCTGGGGCTGCCTCCTGACTTCTGATTAAAAAAAAAATTAGTAGGTGTGAGCTTCTTGGGCTACTGTGTGACAAGTGGCCACCAACTTGGTGGCATCAGACAACCGAGTCTGGGCTCCCCAAAGCTGGTGGCCAGGAGCCCAAGCCACCAAGCAGCAGGTTCTTTCCCTCCTCTGCCAGCTGCAGGACAGAGTGTGACCCCTACATTCTTGCTTCTGATAACCCCAGTGACCCTTAACTTGACCGTCACTCCAGTCTCATCTTTGCTCGAACTGTTCCTCCCTCTGGGCTTTTTGTTTTTTTTTTTTTTCAAGACAGGGTTTCTCTGTGTAGCCCTGGCTGCCCTAGAACTCACTCTGTAGACCAGGATGGCCTTGAACTCACAGAGATCTGCCTACCTCTGTCTGCCTGGTACTGGGATTATGGGTGTCTCTCTCTCTCTCTCTCTCTCTCTCTCTCTCTCTCTCTCTCACACACACACACACACACACACACACTCTCTCTCTCTCTCTCTCTCTCTCTCTCTCTCTCTCTCTCTCTCCCCGGCAGGGAGTTTTTTGTTTGTTTTTTATTAAACTTAGAGCACACTTAGCACAGGGCAGTCTCCCTCCAGGATCTGCTTCATATTGCTGAGGTCATAGTCACAGGCTCCAGGGCTCAAGGTCAGCATGTGACCTTATCTTGGGAAGCCACCATTCAGACCTGTATAAGGAATTTCTGTCTGAGACTTTTATGCTTCATAGGGCTCAGTGTGACAGGAGTCTCCACAGGCTATACTCTGGCATCTCGCTGTACAAGGGATCCTGGGACTGGCCTATGCAGGAAGGGCTCCGTGCCTGTCACCTCTGCCCCTCAGGCCCTTCTGTCAGGTGGCACTAAGTCTCCCAGGCAGCTCTTTGATGGGGACCTACAACCTTGGCACCCCTGTCCCTGCAGTTTCATCATGTCCCACTGTACCTGGAGTGGGCTCCAATTGGTGTCTTTGGCGCAGCCCCACAGAAGAAAGATTCCCAACCTGCGCAGACTGCAGAGAAAGACAAGGCAGAGTCAGAGATGGGTAAGAGCAGAGTCTGGGGTCACCATGCTGTGGGCAGTCGTGGGAAGAGGGCGAGGGCAGCTGAGACTGTCATTGGGCCACTGGCCAGATAGATGCCCTGCAGAGAGATTGCATAAGAACATCAAGTGCCCTTTAAAAAGTGAGCCACATGAGGTGGCCAACTTTCAGCCTCTTGGTGGAGGGCTATAGGGACAGAATCCTTGAGTGATTGACTGGGATGAAAGAGGCTGTGTGAACCTTGTCTCCATCATCATGGTGGCTGCTGGAAGACATGGTCCCTCTGCAGCAGCTTGGGTGCCACAGTGTCCCTGGTGTCCAGTGGCTGCATGATCAGAAAAGGAAAAGGCAGTGGTCCCCCTAGCTGGTGCCTCACTGATGATGTCAGGGTCAGGATAACTGTCCCCCGTCAGACTGATGGCTCAGCAGTGCTGTCACTCCAAGAACTTGAAGCATCCATTTGTCGTACCAGGGTCACCCTGGGCAGTGGACCAGCAGATGTGAGGGCTTTCACGAGCGTCAGATCCCCTGCCTCTCTGCTCTTGAGTGCTGGGACTACACCCACTTCCTATGGTCTTTGTATATTAATGTGTATGGGCATAGGACTATATTGCCCCAAGAAAAGCAAAGGTCAGTAATGAGGTTGGCAGATGGAGGCTCAGATTCTTGCCCGGGTCGAGGGACATCTCTGCTCGTTCCACTGAGGGTCTGCCAAAGGCCATAGTTCCAGATGGGAAGGCATTTCTGTCTCTGCCCTTTGACCCTGACACTTTCTGTAGCTGGTGAGACATTTTACACACCCTTTCCTAGTTTCTGTTAGGAGGCAGCATGGTTGTGGTAAGTCAAGAGACGTCCCTTCTTGCAGTCCTGTGTTTGTTTTACATTAGAGTTGAGGGCTGGACCTCAGGCGGTGGATGTTCTGCAAGTGTTTCCCTTTGGTCTGCCCACCTCTCTCTGGGTTAGTTCTTACCCTATATCACCCCCGGCCTCCACCTGCCTTCCTTCTTGGCTCTGAACTACACTTGAACATGGGTGATACGTTTTGGCATAAAGCAAGTACTATTGTCAAGCATGAAAGTTAGCCAGGGCCAGGGTTCCTAGAGACACACCCTAGGAGGCCCATCTCCCGACTGGGCGGCAGCATCAGCCCGTGAGGCACTGAGCCAGCCATGAAGATGGTGTGTGGCTTTGCCCGCCTGTCCTGATATATTCTCCTGATGCAGTACCCCCCCCCCCAGGTGACACTGGAATCCGCACACTGTTTCTCCCTGTTTGTTCCTGGGCCAGTCTATCACTGCACCCCAGGTGCTCAGCATGCAGCCCTAGGCACAGGGCAGGGTTGGCAGGATGGCTTCAAAGGTAAAGGACTATGGGAAGCTGTGACTCCATCCGTCTGCAGGGAGGGCCGGCTTATGGTGGTGCTTGTGCCTGAGCCTCTGGCACACATGAGGTTTGAAAGAGGTTTGAAAGAGGTGTTTGGTGGTCCCAACCAATGAGTGGTCAGGACACTGAGGTGTGAAGCTGACTTTCAGTGGTTGTGGCCTGAGCCCCTGAGTGGTCAGGACACTGAGGTGTGAAGCTGACTTTAGGTGGTTGTGGCCTGAGCCCCTGAGTGGTCAGGACACTGAGGTGTGAAGCTGACTTTAGATGATGTGGCCTTGAGCCCCTGAGTGGTCAGTGGGATCCTGAGGTACAGTTACAGCAGTGGCGTTGTTCTGGGGAGATGCATGTGCTGTCCAGTGTTCCTTGCATTAGCTGGGGAGAGTCTCCTTTCTCTGAGTTCTGTCTTTGCGTCTGTAACATGGATGATAGCCACCAGAATGACCAAGGTCACTGTTGTCACCCACAGGCTGGGAGCCAAGTGGCATTTCTCCAGGTGCTCTTGTAGCCCCCACACAGAGCCTGCTAGCCAGAGCTTCTAGCTGGCCTGGTAGGGCTGAGTGGTGTCGGTGGCCTTGGGTGCAGACCTTTCTCTGGAACTAGAGGTTTCCTGACACCAGCGTCTGGGGTCTGGAGTTGGTGCTCTGTTGCCTTGTCCCCACCAGGCTCTGACCCTGGGAGGGGCTGGTTTCCAGGGCCACCGCCTGTGACCTGCACCAAGGTCCTCAGATTTAGGAGAAAGGCCGAGCACTTACCCGTATTTGGACTGGGAAACTATCCCTGGCTATAGCCCTGCCCAGGCCCACTGCATCCTGTGGCTCTTTTTATCTTTGCTTTACTACACAGTCCCCTTACTGTCCCAAGTCCTCTGAGTTCCATCCTGTGCCCCCTCACCCCCTGCCCATAGCACATTGTTTCTGAGGCGCCACCAGCTCTCCCATCCCTGTGGGGTGAGGACCAAGAGTGCCAGGACCCAGACTCGGATTTCACAGGCAAGGAGGAGGGGGATGGGCAGGCTTTTCTGCAGTGAGCTTCTGTTCCCTGCATGGGTCCCGAGGGAGAGGAACAACGTGTTTTATCTTCCCACAACCAAGACCCTCACCTCCAGATAAAGGGCTGTGAGTCAGGGGAGGTCCCACAAAGCTGCTGGCTGCTGATAACAGGCTGTCGTCGTGGGCCTCACAGGAGTCTGGAGTGGGGAGGGGCAGGGGAATCCTGCAGCCTGATTATAATGGCGCCCCCTGTGGCCACCCATGGCTGTCTGTCATTGTACTGACTGAGGTAGAGGTGGCTTTTTCCTTGCTCCTTCCAGACCCTGCAGCGCACCTGGCATCTAGCTTCTCGCCCCAGCCCCAGCCTTTGCCCTTACCCAGGCCTCCACCTTTCTTACTCCCTCTCTCTGGTTCTTCTTGCTTTTCTTGTCATCCATTTGGATTCCATGATACCCTTTTTTTTCTTTCTTTTGTCACTTGGGGCAAAAGCAGGAGGAATTCTTTTAAAAGACCTTGTTTTCACCCTCCTGGTGCTTCAGCCACCTCCAGCCTTCCTTGGACCCAGGAGGCCACTGGAACTGTCCTGGCCAGACACCTGAGAGTAGATGCCAGCCATGCTCAAAAGTTCCCTATCTTCTGAGGCTGGGACTAGGAGTAGCTAGCCTGGTATTTGGATACTGACCACAACTTTTCCTAGCTTAATTTGTTGCTAAAGCTGAGTGTCGTCTCCCTGTGACCATCTGATCACGCTCTGAGGCACATGCCAGGGGCTGCCAGGCTCCTGTCCCCTGGATGCTGCTGAGAGTGGCCTGAGTCCAGACCAGGGATGGGAGGAGGGTGGGGTCAGCAGTGGGGCACAGGCCAGGACTTAGAGACCAGCAAACTAGTTCCTTTGCTGGCCACAGCTGAGGATGAAGGCTAAGTGCTACCAACTCAAGTTGCAAGAATTGATAAACTGGGCTTTTAAAAACAGCTATTTTTTATTCCTGAAGACTCCACCTTTCTTATCATGCTGAGGTGACGTCCCCAAGTGTCAGACACTGACCAGTTCCAAGAAGGGACACCCACTCTAGTGGGCATCGTCTTCCTTACCACCATCTTCCCTGCGAAAATGGTTTTCCTGATTCTGATGAACCCTTGCACCAACCTGAGACTGCCTGATGCTTAGGGTTCAGACACAGAAGCCTCCAAAATATTCTTTAGGCTCTCATGTTTCCTGAAGCAACAGCTCAAGGTCTTGGCACACGTGTTAGAGATGTCACAAGCCTCCTGAGTCTTCCCCAGGACCTGATGTCCCCACTCCCCATCATGAGTCACACTTTTCCTCCGCTTTGCATTGCATGTACAGATAGCTGCACTGTGGTGGTGTTGCTAGGAGACTTACCTGATTGCCAAGGCTTGAGTCTGAGTTCTGGGCCAGGCTCATAGAAGGCGCAGCTGCGTCTCTCACTGTTTCAGAGAGGACGCAGGGTCACTGCACCATAGCCGTTGGGCTTACCAGGGTGGGTTCGTGGTGTGAGGCTTTCAGAAAGGATGGGAAGATGGGCAGAGCTGAGCTCCAGGATGGAAGCCCCTCTCGCAGGCAGAAGCTGGACTGAGAACTGTCACCATCACTTGGGCTGGAATCTCTGACAGCAGTGCTTCTGATGGCTTTGGGTTGAATCCCTTGAGTTTGGAGTTAGTGAGAAGGATCTGTTCCATCTCCGTTCTGCAGTTTTGAGAAATTTAAAATTGAATTTTAATCTGAAAGTTCACTAAGCACCCTGGGGTTTTGTTTGGTTTTGTTTTTGAGGAAAAGTAACATTTTGCTTAGGTTCCTAGTTAAAGAAAGTAGTTTGTGTAGTAATTTAAAGTTAAGTTAGAGCGACCTGGGCCTGTTCAGCACTCAAGAGTTTTGTGTTCAGTATCTGTTCTCTCTCAAATGGAGCCAACAGCAGGGCATCTGTGTGATGCCTGCCTGTCTTAGAGTTCTCGTCCCCTCCTTCTCCTCTCTCCCTCCTTCTCTCTCCCCTGCTGAAGCCCTACAGTGCCCGCAGAACCCCTTTAATCTGGCAGGGTCTGCGCTCCATTAGTCTCTGAGACTTCTGTGCCTTTGCAATGACTCCATCTAATGCACTGGTTTGTCTGTTGATGGCACCAGCGCTCGACCCAGAGGGTGAAAAGACGTCAGGGGAAGGAGCAGAGGCCCCCACAGAAGAGATGGAAGAGGAGGAGGAGGAGGAAGAAGAAAGTGTCCCAGGATGCACTTTATTTATTAAGAACCTCAACTTCAGCACCACAGAGGAGACGCTGAAGGAAGTGAGTGAATTGGGGGTGGGGGGCGGAGGGATGTGAAACCCCAGTCCGTGGCCTGATGGCAACACACTGTCTGCCCTGCCTAGAACTCTTGGGCCCCCTCGTTCTCCTCAGAGGCAGGTCCTCACAGAAGGGAGTGGCGGCAGCTGTAGCGTGTCTGGAAGGAGCGGTGACAGGTGTGACAGGTGTGACAGGTGTGACAGGTGTGACAGGTGTGTGTCTTTGTAGGTGTTTTCCAAAGTGGGAGCTGTGAAGAGCTGCACCGTGTCCAAGAAGAAGAGTAAAGCAGGTATTTATCCCCTGACTCCACAGGAGCCCACGAGGGAGGGAGATGGGACGCCTCTGAGGCCTCTCCTCTTTGCTTTCCAAGTGTTACTACCCTCTCTAAATTGCCTCCTGCTCTTTGGCAGACCCAGCTGAATACACTAGGTCCTTCTCTCTAGAACTTTCCCCAAGAGTGAGTGGCTTTGGAACAGTTCCACAGAGGCAGCAGTGTGGAGCAGAAGCCTCTGCCTCCTCTTTTACCTCTATGTTCTGGAACTTTCCTGGGCATGCCAAGGAATGACTGTCCTTGGACTCTTCCTCCTGCTTTTCCAAGGGGAATACCCAGAGACAAGTTCTAGAGCATTCTACCGATTCATTAGTCCCAGTCCTCCCTGGTCAGTGGGCACATAGGCCTCATATCTTTCTTTGGTCCAGGGATTATCCTGATTCTGCTGGCAGTCTTCCTCCTGGCTTCCTGTGCAAGGGATGGGCAGGGCCAGACCATCCCCATCCAGAGTCCCTTTGGTTAGCCAGCATTGGTGGGATTATCATGTGGGCTGGCCCAGCCTGCTTCTGGGTAGTGATGGATAGCCATGGTACCTCAGATGGGTCCCGGGATCCTCCCCGTAGATGAAAGCAGACGATTAATATAAAGGTTCCTGTCCCCAAGAGTGTCCAGACTCTCTGGAGGACCGGGGGGAGGGGGCAGTGAGTATAGCATGGTGCTAAGGGCTGTGGTGGGCGGAAGCCCTGCATGGCAGCAGTCGGTGAATCACCTGAAGAGAGACAGAGCCGTCAGATGGCAGAGTCCAGGAATGAGGTGACTCCTATGCCCTACACATTAGTTAGCGGGGAGCCACTGAGGTGTAAACGGACGTAGGATGTACGGGAGAGTCAGAGGTCCATCGCACCCTCTAGTCAGGTTGCTGTGATAGAGTCCTAATCTGGGGGTTAAAGTCACGAGTGAATTATCTCACTATGGTTGAGACTGGAAATCCAGGTGTGGTTCCTGTGGGGAAGGAACTGTCCGGTCTCCCGCTCCCCCTGCTCCTCCATCCCCTAGCCTGTGGGTAGCCATCTCCAGGCCCATATAGCATTCTGGTTGTGTATGCCTGTCCTGGGTTCAAATTTTAGCCTGTTTTGGAGGCAGGGTCTCTCTGTCTAGCCCAGGCTGATCTTGACTACCATAGCCTCCCGTGTTGGGATTATAGGCATGTGTCCCTGTCTGGCCTCCCCCAGGTTGTAAAGGACCTCAGCTGTGCTGGATTAGGGACACTGTGATGACCTCACTTTGCTCAACTACCCTAGTCAAGAACATGTCTCAAGCAGGGTCCCAGTCTAAGGAACACTGGCTTCCACACGAGGTTCTGGGGCACCCAGTACTGCCTGCCATCCCTGGTCTTCAGGAGCCTCACACCAAGTGTGGGACACCAATGTATACGACAGTGTACACATCCAGACACGGCTGTTCTGAAGGCATGAGTCCAGTAGAACGTCCTCAAGAACTCCTGCTACCTGAACTATTGTTCCTCACTCCCTAGAACAGGAAAGAGCCATGGTCAGCCTCCCTGTCCAGACTTTGTTACCCAGGACCCAGGTGTGATCAGCAGTAGCATGGTCAGCCTCCCTGTCCGGACTTTGTTCCCAGGACCCAGGTGTGATCAGCAGTAGCATGGTCAGCCTCCCTGTCCGGACTTTGTTCCCAGGACCCAGGTGTGATCAGCAGTAGCATGGTCAGCCTCCCTGTCCGGACTTTGTTCCCAGGACCCAGGTGTGATCAGCAGTAGCATGGTCAGCCTCCCTGTCCGGACTTTGTTCCCAGGACCCAGGTGTGATCAGCAGTAGCATGGTCAGCCTCCCTGTCCAGACTTTGTTCCCAGGACCCAGGTGTGATCAGCAGTAGCATGGCCAGCCTCCCTGTCCAGACTTTGTTCCCAGGACCCAGGTGTGATCGGGTGTCAGATGTACGTAGAAGAGATAACACTGTACACACCCACATTCGCCTCTGCCTCATGCATGGCGGACCCTGGCCAGCTTGAGGCCTCGTTGCTTGCTGCAGCTATGGTTATTTCTGTTACTTCCCACTCCCTCTGAAAGGCAGGCACCGATTAGGAAGTTAATGTCATATCAGTTATCTGCTTGGTACGAGCCAAAGAGACCCCAGGCAGCAGCCCCGCAGCCCCATTGCGGTCTCACGAGCTGAGGTCTTTTGAAGGAAGAGGGGTGAGAAAGGGAGAGACACTAAGTGTAGGTCCCTCCATGGAGTCTTTACAAGTGATCTGGTCTGTGCCGAGCTCCACCCACACCCCCTTTCTCTGTCCCTCTTTCCCTCAGGAGTGCTGCTTTCAATGGGATTTGGGTTTGTGGAATATAAGAAGCCAGAGCAAGCCCAGAAAGCCCTCAAGCAGCTCCAGGTAAGCCGGGGGTTCTGGGCCATCACGGTGAGACCATGGACCAAGAAAGATTAAGACCCCACCCCACCCCCACTCCCCCTGGTCACTCTCACTCATCCATTCTTTTACCATGGCTCCAAACATACTCGCTCTAGTTGGCAGGCTCTTTACAAAACACTCTGACCCACCAGAGCCACACGTAAGCTGGGCTCTAACTGCAGTCCCTAGACGCAGAGCCAGTGCATTAGCAGAGTGACCCTGGAAATCCCTCAGCTATCCAGGAAATCAGCTAGTGGGACTGTGTTCACATGCAGGCCATCTGTCTATCATCTTCTCTCAGACCATGACTGTGAACTGGATTCGCCCCTTCCTCTGCTGGGAAAGGCGGGCTCTGACCTGAACAAACATGTAAAGGCAGCGTCACAGGTGCTCCTTCACAGGTGCTCCTTGACAGTAACACCTCCCCTGGGGAAAACTTCAGATACCCGTCTGTGCTCGGAGCCCTGGGAGGGAGCGGCTAGGAGGTGGGGATGGCAAGTGCAGAGACCTGTGGCAGGAACAGGTAGGAGTGAGCTTTGTATGTTGGAGAGGCAGAGAAGGAGCTCAGTGTATGGGGGCAGAATGGGGGCCAGGGTTCTGGGAAGGTGGTAAGGAGAGAGCTGTGGAAGGCTAGACCTTCTTATAGGTCCTTTGAAGGGCTGGCATCTGGCCCAAAGGCAGTGGGAGACTGAGGCTCTGAGTTGAGTTTTAGCACAGTTTCCTGAGTCGCTGTGAGGAGCATGGTCTGGAGGTGACTGGGGAACCCTTGTACCCCTCACAAGATATCACCCTGGTGACTAGACAAAGAGGTGGACTGGGGCCTGCGGCAGCTGACGCTCAAGAGAATCCCTGAGCTACGTAATAGACCCTGTCTCAAAAACTAAATGAGTGGGCTGGAGAGATGGCTCAGAGGTTAAGAGCACTGATTGCTCTTCCAGAGGTCCTGAGTTCAATTCCCAGCAACCACATGGTGGCTCACAGCCATCTATAATGAAATCTGGTGCCCTCTTCTGGCATGCAAGCATAAATGTTGTATACATAATAAATAAATAAATAAATTAATTAATTAATTAATTAATTAATTAAAAAAAAAAAGATTGAGTTCCAGGACAGTCAGGACTACACAGAGAAACCATGTCTCAAAAAAGAAAAGAAAAGAAAAGAAAAAAAAATAAAACTAAATGAGTAAATAAAGACAGCTCTCTGCACTGGCAATCATCTCAGGCCACACAGGGCAGAGGCCATAGCCCAGCACATGCCTTGTGAAGTTTTGTGGGGTTTTTTGTTTGTTTAAACTAGAAATCTTTCTTTGTTCCTGCACCATGTGTCTTCATTTAACTCACATTCAGCTCACCAAATGGTGGTCCGTATCTTCCCTTTCATGTTTCTCGAGAGTTGGTAGCCAGGCATTTGCATGCATGTCGTGTACTGCTCTGTGCACAAACGTGTGTGCACATCTCTGTCAGGGATCGTGCGTCCAGAGCCCCACACGGTGTGGGGATTTCCCAGGGTCACTCTGCCAATGCACCAGCTTTGCAGCTGGGGACTGCAGTCAGAGCCCAGCTTACACTTGGCTCAGGTGGGTCAGAGTGTTCCGTAAAGTGCCTGCAAGCTAGACCTGCAGGCTCCCCTCTCTGAGACTGCCTCCAATGGTAGAAACGGGCAGCCAGGAGATCAGGAGTATGTCAGGAGGCTGGGTCTCTGGCCACCTGCTGCTCAGCTCAGGGACAGCCTTTCTGTTCAAGCCATCCCTGTCCTCAAACCAGGGACCGGATCCTGGGGAAGGGCAGGCATGGGTAAGTGACCAGGCGTGGTCGTTTTATGTTCCAGGGTCACGTCGTGGACGGCCATAAGCTGGAAGTGCGAATCTCTGAACGGGCCACCAAGTGAGTCCTCGGGCGTCTCCCCTTCCCTTGCTGGGTGACAGCTCTCTGTCTGACCCTGGTGCTGATTACTAAATGCCTTCACACACCCCAATTCCTCCCCATTGGGGTTCTTCCCAGTTAAGCTTTCTCTTGCCATCTTTGATGCCGACTTCCCCGCCCGACTGGAGCAATCAGCATCCATCTCCTGGGTAGAGAGCTTAGACAGGCAGGCATGTTTTTATAATAAAGGAGCAAATGGGGCTAGAGTGTAGCTCGGGAGCTGAGTGCTAGCCCGGAGTGCACAATGTCCTCTCTCGTGGGGCTCCTTCTCGTGGTCCTCCTTGTGGGACAGCAGCAATGGACTGCATTGGCCAGGGAGAGAAAGTAACTTTAGTCCCTGTTACCTCGAAGTGGAGGACAGGCTGCCTTCCTCTGCTTTCATCGTGGCCCCTTCAGTAGGCCACTTGGAATGACAGGGAGCTGTGTTTTGTGGGGGAAGGTGACAGGGTCTGTCTAGGCAGAAGCAGTTGACACCTCAAATAGTCCGTTGTTTCTGCCGTCTCACCCCAGGCCTGCCTTGACAACCTCTCGGAAGAAACAGGTCTCCAAGAAGCAGATGACCTCCAAAATTCTGGTGCGGAATATCCCCTTCCAGGCCAACCAGAGGGAAATCCGGGAGCTTTTCAGGTGGGTCCCGCCCTGGGCTGTAGGCAGTGTCCCCTGGAGGTTGGGAGGCCGCCTGGGTCCTGACTGTTTCTGTGCAGCACAGTGGTGCTTTCCAAACTCTGCCGTAGATCTCATCGTGGTGCAGGAGTACCCCGGCCTCCTCTCTGAGGCAAGAGGACGGCCAGGTGTATGTCTGCACCCCAGGGCGCAAACTTGAGGGACAGCTGTTCTAGTGGCTGCAGCCTGTGGTTCCCCTATAGGATTTACTGGCATTTCTTTGTGTGGGCTCTTTTTCCGGAGAGTCAGTGCCTTTAAGGCCCCAGGCAGTGGGACCTCACCTCAGCTTCCCACTCCCGCCCCCAGGTGGGGGAATAATTGATGGGAATAAGACCGTTGATCTCAGTTCGATCTCAGTTCGTCCCTGGGAAAAGCCATTTAGTGAATATCCCTCATATAGCCACAGGCCATGGTCTCTGTTAGCACGGGAGGCTGACTTGGGGGCTATTTAGGCAGGTGTTGAGACTTGGAGACAGACTGACTGGGCCGGAAGTGGAAGCTGCAGGGTCCTCTCACCCGGCGTTAATACCAGGCAGGAACCTAGCTAGATTTCGTCAAACCCATTCTGCTCATGGTTTCAAAGATTTGAGGGGTTTTTGCTGCTGTTGTTTTTCAAGCTTAAATCCTTTCTCCTCCAACCTTTTTATTTTACGTGTGTATTTTGCTTTCATTTTTGTACCATGTATGTATAGTGTCCTAAAGGCCAGAGGAGGCCGGGTGGTGATGGCGCACGCCTTTAATCCCAGCACTCGGGAGGCAGAGGCAGGCGGATCTCTGTGAGTTCGAGACCAGCCTGGTCTACAAGAGCTAGTTCCAGGACAGGCTCCAAAACCACAGAGAAACCCTGTCTTGAAAAACCAAAAAAAAAAAAAAAAAGGCCAGAGGAGGCATCAGGTCCCCTGTACATATAGTGTCCTAAAGGCCAGAGGAGGCATCAGATCCCCTGTACGTATAGTGTCCTCAAAGGCCAGAGGAGGGTATCAGATCCCCTGGAACTAGAGTTACAGATGAGTGTGAGCTGCCATGTGGGCACTAGAAAAGAACCTAGGTCCTCTGAAAGAACAAACAGTGCTCTTAAACACCGAGCCCTCTGTCTGGCCCCCCTTCAGTCAGAACTCTTACAGGGGAATCCAGAAGGACTTATGGACTCTAAAAACAACACACAGGCCTCGGGCTGGCCACCCCACCCATGCAGAGTAGAGCGTTTTGACTGGAAAGTTGTTGCTTAGATGGCTCTGCACTGAGCCGCAGTTGAAGGAGACATACATTCCTGTGGTCCCATGAGAGGGGAGTGCTGTGCGCCCTCACAACATCGGTTGGGTGAGTTCGCCCCTCTATGCAGGTTGCTGAGGCTCAGCTGGGGCCCTGGAGTGCTTAGGGGCCTTGAGTCCCCTCTCCTCTGCGGCTGCTGCAGAAGCCCAGGGAGGAACACGTCAGCAGCACTCGGCCCCTGCTTGTCACTCTCTCGGGTGGTGTGTCTGGTAGGATGACCTGTCAGCGTCCTGCAAGGCGCAGTGGCTGCAGAATGAGTGCAGAGAAGGATTTATCTTTGTGAGACTTGCGTCTTTACTCTTGCTGTGAGGTTAAGAGAGTGGGTTGCTGTTTGGGGAATCAGCTTCAAAACCCTTCCCTTCTCTCTGTGTTCTTCCCTGTCCCCTGGGGTGGGGGCGTGCATAGCCACGGTCAGCTGAATTGATGCCGCGGGCCTTCCCCTCTGAGTCTGAGCCGTGGAGCCTGGTGAGACAGGTCACAGTTGGGGGCAAGGGGATATTTTTCACGTGCCCACATCCAGCGCATCAGCCAAAAGGAGAGTGAGAGCATTGGCTTGGTGCTTGCCTGCCGTGACTCTGCTTCTAAAAAGAGTCCTGTCTCACCGCCGCCGCGTCAAAAGGAATGCTAAGACTGGTGCGTGTTAATTGGGAGCCACATCCCTCGGAGATGACAGTGTCACTTGGTTCTACAGTGTTCTGGAGATGACATTTATCCAGGGGAACAAAAGATGGCAAGGCAAGGGAAGGAGCTTTGTTTGATCTGCATATTGTATGTCTATTTAGTCGGCAGGGAATTAGCGTCTGCCGAATGGACTTACATATGGCGTCTCTTCTGTCGGCCATTGTTCTCTCTGAGTGGTCATAAACCCTGAAGCTGGAACCCTCCTCCAGGACAGGCCCTGCCTTGCTTTTGTTAGCCTCCCACCAGACTGAGGTCTGAGGCCAATTGCAGTGGTGGACAGCAGGGGTCACTGTGAGCCTTCCCAGGGATGCAAGGCTTGCACCTCAGGCCTGATTATAGACAAAGCCACTAGCCAGCAAAAGGTCACTAAGGGAAGGCTTCAGGATTTGGAAGAACTGGTTGACCTATGTCAGGCAGGATTTGGGGGCACTTTTCCTGGTGGATATGATCACAATCAAAACCCACATTCCAGGCTCTATGCCTGGTATCCGCCGCGCTGGATCTGCTTAGTGCTTGCACCCTTGGGCGCATGAGGACTTATGCTATGCCCAAAGGAAACTCAAGGCACGGTCTACACAAGGCCACACATATGGCTTTCAGGGCCCTGACCCAGAACTTGGTCTTTGGAATCTATTGTCCTCCCAGGTTTAGGAGGATTTGTCACCTCCACGTTGTTGGTGGGGATATACTGGGTGGTTTATATGAGGCAGTGTGCTAGATGCCAGGGAACACAGCTGTATCAGGAGGGTCTTGATTCTCCTCTTTGCCGCTGCTGCCTGCAGAGGGGCAGGGAAGAGACATGCAAGAACACGGGGCCTGTGGGGCACGGGCCTGTGGGGCAGGTCTTATCACCTGCCAGGGCAGGACAGCATTCACTGGACCCTTTCTGGAGATCCAACTGCCCACTGGACTCCATCAGTTCCCACAGTACCTGAGCGGGAAGGAGGCACTGTGGGGCCCCGTGCCCGCAGGAACCTCATCAGGAGTGATTGAGGACTGAGCCTTCAGTGGGTGAGGTCAGTGGTGCCTGTCTCTGGTGTCCATGTTCTGGGCCTCAGTTCCTGTCATAACTATGCTGATGCTGGTGGCGTGCGCATAATAACTGCTATCATAACGTGTAATGATTGTTACTAGAGTCCGACACCAGGTGCTGGGCTGAACACTTCCAGTTGTCAGGATCCCCTGTTGCTACAGTCTGCAGTCATTATAACAGCATCCATTTTCCAGGGAGAAACTGCTCCCAAGCCCAGGTCCAAGTCACTCACGTGTCCAGTGCCTCCAGCTGCCTCAGTTCCTTCCTGTACTAGGTGGCTTCCCACCTGGGGCTGCTAGAGGCTCTGTGAGGTTACCCAGAGGCCACAGTCGCAGTGAGTATCCAGTATTGACTGGTTCGGCGTCACCAGAACAGCAGGAGTGTGATTTGAACCCAGGGCCTGGCTTCAGACAGAGCCTGTGTCGTCTCTACCCACAGTGCGGGATCCTCGGAGGTTTTCTGTAGCTTTTCTCTCTGTCCTTTCCCTGGGTACTTGCCTCCCACACTGCCGTTCTCTCTGCCGTCAGCCTGCAAGGAAGCCTGAGGGACCCGTGTGCTCAGTTCCCTCCACCCTGAAGAGTAGTAGTTCTCAACCTTCCTCATGCTGCGACCCTCAAATGCAGTTCCTCCAACCATACAGTTATTTCATTGCTACTTCACAACTGTAATTTTGCTGCTATTAGTGAATCGTAATGCAAGTATCTAATATGCAGGAGATCTAATATGCGACCTCTGTAAAGGGTTGTTTGGCACACCCCCCCAGGGGTCGAGACCTGCAGGGAAAGAACTGCCGCTGTAGAAGGCCCGGAGGCCCAGAGGGGCGCTCCAGACTGCTTCCCAAGGGCTCCTTTTCTTCTCCTGAGTGGCTGCAGTGCCCTTGAGGCCTCAGCTTTCCTCACTTCAGGGTGGAGCTAGAGAGCATGCCCAGCAGAACCACAGAGGAGCCAGAGGCTCCCCTTGCGTCACTGTGGATTTCCCAGTCTGAGGTTGGAAAGATCAGTGTCATGGGTCCAAGGTGGGTGAGAAGGCCTGGGTGGCGCAGCCTCTGGTGGGCCTCCACATAGCCCCTGTGCAGTTTCTGCTGAGAAGTTTCCGTCCTTTTCCTGCCTGCAGTTGCTCCCCCCACTGCCCTCTCTGCCCCTTACGTCTAGGTAGTTTACTTTGCTCCCCAACCCTGGGCACAGGTGACAAGCTGGGGGAAGACAGACCTAACTTCTTAAGCTGCGGGATGTACCTGGAGCTGTCCCCAGGCCTGCAAGCTGTCTGCTTCCCTCCTGGAAGGACCAGATGTCTTCAAAGATACCACACTGTTGCTACAGACGAGATAGCTAATGGGACATCTTATAGAGCCCGAGGACTTCCCCTAGTCACTAGCCAGTCACTGTAGAACCTAGGTCCCTGGCCTTCTGTGCTGTTGACTCCCCATGAGCCCCAGACATGTCCCTCTGCCTAGTTTCCTCTGTAAAGTGTCCTTAGTGCTGCCACCCTCCCAGAACAGAGCCCTGGGATGTGAGCCATCCCACAGAGGTAGGGCCTCTATCTGTCGAGCTCCTAATACCTGGCTGTTGCAGAGTGTCACTGTCGCTTGGCTTATCACAGCCCTCTGTACCGCTGACAGACTATAGGCCACATATGGCCCAGATCGTTTTTTTATGGAGCGACCAGCAGTGGAGTGGTGAGCCGTGTGCTGTAGTGAGGTTCCTAGGGTCCTGGTTCTGAGGATAGGAAACCCATCAGCGTGAGTCCTACACAGCTCTAGCAACTGCCACTCTGTTTACACAGCACTCACCAGGAAGCCCTGCCCAGTCCCTTGCTCTCACCTCATCCCCACCAACAGGCATTGGGGTTTGAGCATCTGCCAGATTTGACACAGCCTGGGGTGGCTCCTGAGTACCCAGCCCAGCGCCACCATCCCTAGCTGTGTGGCCTGGGCTTGTTACCCACCGTCTTTATGTCTGAGTCTCATCTGGAGTGCCCCATGCTGGGCACAGATCGGCCCACAGTGCCTCTGGAGTTACAGCTGTGTGGGCCGAGCCCTTCCGCTTGCCCTTGGCGGGCCCCCTCTCACTCTGTTCGTTTCTCCCACTTTCTCCCAGCCTGCCTGCCAGCTTCCCTTTGACCTCGGCCCATGCAGTTACCTGCTTCTTGAACAAAACCCCTCCAGACTGTAAGGTCAGATGGCACTGGAATCACACAGTGTGTGTGGGAGCCTGGCGCCCAGCGGGTACTCAGATGCTCAGGGTATGTAGACCTACTGCGCAAAACCTTACTCTAGAAATCAAAGCTTAGGAGGCACAGAGAGGGTTAACGGTTTGCCTAGGTCACACAGCTCTGTGGTGGTGCAGTCAGCTCCCTCTTTAGAGCCCACCATCCTCCTGGAACTGTCCCTGAAGGGCAGGGATGTCCGCTCCATTGGCTAGGCTCTGGCTCCAGATAGAACACAACTTTTTCCCCCCTGCTATTTCCTCCTCAGAGGTGTGAGCCACCTGCTAGGGTGTGAATGGGCAATTCACAACAGGTGTCCGGAGCCCTTAATTACACGCCTGGGTCTCCTCAGCCCCGCACACCTGTTGTGCTGACTTTGTGGACAGCTCAGTCTGTCCCTGTGGGCTCATTTCTTCTCACAGTCACCGTGACAGTGGCAGGAAGGCTGAGGACAGACAGTGGCTTCCCTCCCCTGCCCAGGGCTGGGGGCTCTGCTGCACATCCATTCCTGCCAGTGTTTTCTAGACGCTTCAAGCTCTTTGAGCTGCTCTGCACACAGTGGGTAGGATGAGGGGAGGGGCTTCGGGTTCCCCTGACTCTCTGGAAAGATGCCACACCCTGGACCAGTGTCCCTGCCTCACTGCTGGACCCACCTGTGCCCATCTGTGCGTCATAACGTACAGTCCTCTTGACGTGGGCTTCACGCCGGCTCCTTCTCTGTCTCAGATGACGCCTGCAGAGATCTAAGAATGTCAGAATAATATTGCAGGTTCTGAAGACAGATGTTGGGTCTGATGACATACTGGAGGTTGACAGAGGTAATTAGATGCAGAGGTGCATGTGGATCACAAGCTTGGGTGCCCACACATCCATACCCTAGCCAGTGTGATTCCCACATGGTTCCTGGTCCTGCTACCACTCAGCGAGAGTGGCCCCTCCACTGATTTCTGTGCCTCTGCCAGCATGTTGTGTAAGGTACCACTTCCCACTCCTGGGCCTCCATGTTTGTCTGTGGGAGGTCTCCATACTGCTGTAAGGTGCATCCATGCTGGGTAGGTGAGCCATTGCTTGCTTATTTATTGCTGTGTCCTGCTCTGCCAGGAGGCAGTGCGTGGGGCAGTGCTGCGGTGTGTCTCACTGTAGAGCTGCAGTGCGTGGGGCAGTGCTGCGGTGTCTCACTGTAGGGCTGTGGTGCAGTCACTGTAGGGCTGCAGTGTGTGGGGCAGTGCTGTGGTGTCTCACTGTAGTGCTGCGGTGTCTCACTGTAGAGCTGTGGTGCACTCACTGTAGAGCTGTGGTGTTCACTGCAGTGCTATGGTGTCTCACTGTAGTGCTGTGGTGTCTCACTGTAGTGCTGTGGTGTCTCACTGTAGTGCTGTGGTGTCTCACTGTAGTGCTGCGGTGTCTCACTGTAGAGCTGTGGTGCACTCACTGTAGAGCTGTGGTGTTCACTGCAGTGCTATGGTGTCTCACTGTAGTGCTGTGGTGTCTCACTGTAGTGCTGCGGTGTCTCACTGTAGTGCTGTGGTGTCTCACTGTAGTGCTGTGGTGTACTCACTGTAGAGCTGTGGTGTTCACTGCAGTGCTGTGGTGTCTCACTGTAGTGCTGTGGTGCACTCACTGTAGTGCTGCGGTGTCCACTGCAGTGCTGTGGTGTCTCACTGTAGTGCTGTGGTGTCTCACTGTAGTGCTGCGGTGCGTAGAAAGCGCTGAGCGCATCTCTGCAGGACAGTGCTGCAGTGTATAGGGTAGCTAGCTTTGCGGTGCATGGGGCAGTGCTGTCGTGTGTCTCACTGTGGGGCAGTGCAGCCTTTTGCAGGTCTTGGCTGTTGTGTATATTACGTGTGGGGCACATGCTTCCTGGCTCTTCAAGTGTCACAACTGAGCAGGCTTCTGACAGCTCTGGTCTAGCTGCACTCAACACCAGTGTAGGAGTACTTGCACCCCCACATACATACCCCACATCTGGCCAGTGCACCCACGACTCGCCTCCTGATCTCATTTGTGAGACTCTGGCTTAGTTTCTCTGATTTTTCTATTGCAAGTGTCTCTGTGTGTGTGTGTGTGTGTGTGTGTGTGTGTGTATCCACATATGTCCTTGTGGGAGAGCATTTGCCCATGGGGGGCAGAAAAGGCCATTGGATCTCCTGGAGGGGAGTTGCAGGTGATTGTGAACTGCCATATGGGTGCTGGGAACTGAACAACATCCTCTGGAAGAGCAGCAAGCTCTCTTTGCCACCCCAGCCCTGGTTGTCTTGTCTTTAAACTAAGTTCTCTTATTAATTTCCTAATTGGCCCTGTCATTCTGTGTTCTCTGGAACTGCACCCCAGGTTACATGATCACGGCGTCTCTGTTGTGGTCCTATGGCAGTGTCCGCTCATGTGTAGCTGTCACTCAGTCTCCATCTCCTCCCCATGTTCTCCTGTGAGGCCTCCTGCATTGAGCACAGTTCCTCAGAAATCCACTATACCTGGCTGAGGTCAAGACTTTGTCCCCATCGTCATTGAGTTAGCCCACCTGGCTGATGGTGATGCAGACCTTACTACATGCTCCCAGAACATTCTGGAATGTTTTTTCCCCACCCACTGAGTGTTACAGTTCTCTCTGTACTTCTATCAGGTCTCTGGATCTTATTGGCTAAGGTCATTTAAGGCCCTTTGGGGGAGAACATAGCCTCTTACACACAAGTGGCCATGAGGGACTTTTGTGTACCCTGTAACTCAGGTTCCTGTGGCTTGGTATCAAGCTAGCAGTTCTCATGTGAGATGCTGGCCACTCTGGGGTGCACACGTGGTGAGGGCCAGGACAATGACTGAAGCACCATGTGGCCAGCAGGGCAGTGGGTTATACCTGGGGTGGAGCCAGTGAGGTTGGCAGTGCCCCTCAGTCCCTCCACACACTCCCTGGCCTGCCTCCATATGCATCAAAGAGAACCTTAGCCAGGGCCACAATCCAGAGTTGAGCTTTTTGGTTCTTCTGTCCAGTACTGGCATCGGTTTGGGCTCTTGGTGAGCATTCCTGGTGAATCCATGAGCATTAGCTGTGACGTAAACATTTGTTATGTCTCTGATCCTTACTGCCATGGGACAGGGCACACTGGACAGTATCTCCCGACCACAGCCCCTGCCAGGCCTGAACCACTCTGTGCCTGGGATCCCCTTGTTTCCTCTGCCTCCCTGAGAAACTGAAGCTTCCAATCTGCTGGCCCCACAGCAGAACAGGGTACAGGGCCACATTGTCCCCCACATCTTTGTATAATATGGTCAAGGCCAGCTGCATGTAACTCTGTGAAATGACCTCAAATTTCAACTAGGAAGTCAGTCCCCCAAGCTGTGACAGATGGCAGTGGTGAGCTGCCTGGCACAGGAGTAAGCAAGTAGCCTCTGTGGCAGCTCTCTGTTGGAAAGACGATTGAGTCTTGCAGCAGCTATGACCAAGGTCAGTCAACAGCCAGTGGCGAAGAATCAGGGAGAGAGAAGTTACCCCAACTTCCATATGCTGCATAAACTTTAGTACTTAAATCTGTGCTAATTGATATGAACCTGGCTTTCTGGAGAGCTGGAAGTACCAACCCTTATTGTCTGTGGTGTGAAGAAACAAACACCATGGGGGCAGGGAGTGTCTCTGTACCCTCCCTGGAGGTAGGATAGGGTCTGTGGTGTGCATGTAGCCATAGTTCTAAGCCCGCCTATCCTGGTGAGCCCCATGTGCACCCCAGAACTCAGGACAATACCAAATGATGGTTCCTCTTCTGTTCCACCAGGCCCAGCCACTTGCTAAGAGGAGAGTTTGGGGCTTATCTGGCATCTCCTTTCTCGGGTATCAGAAGTTGGCCACGAGCTTGGGAAGGAGCCAGTGTGATTTTCCAAGTCAGCAGGGCATCACCAAGAAGTCAGAACTCAGGCCACTTCTTGACCTATCTTGACCAGTGTTGGTTGATTAACTCAGTGCAGCTGCCTCAGCTATGGCAGAGAGCTATGCCTTCCAAGGCAATAAAAGTCATTGGTCATGGCTGCCTAGGACTCTGTGCTGAGGATTGTGGAGACTGCCTGGGCTCTGCAGAAAGCATTGCAATTGATTAGCGATGTCTGCTGTGGCTGCAGGAGCGCAGCATTGACATGTGAGCAGCCGTGGTTGGCAGTAGTGATGAGGGTGTTCACCTGCTACAAGGGTGTTTTCACCTGCCACCCTGACGTGGGGAAGCCAACTGCTGGAGGCAGCCTTTCACTCTCTCCAGGGAAGATACAGACTGAGGTGGGACACCCTGGGTGATGGTTCCTTTCTCCACTTTGCACACAGTGGCTGTTCCAGCCCTTGCTCTATTTGGTCTTGGTCTTGCTTGCAGATGACTGTTGAAGCCAGCACAGGGATCTCTGCTTGTCTGTCACTTGGCATGCTGGGTGCAAAAGGCAGTGGGAGCCAAACAGCTTGGGAGATGTCCCCAGAGCATCTTCAGGCCCCTCCCATGTTACAAAGCTTTTAAGTAAGCAGTACTCTGTGGGCCTCTGTAAAGGGCTGGTCCTCACCAGGTTCATCACAGGGTAGTCAGCTCTTAGAGGGGCAAGGCTGGTCCTGGTTGGACAGGGTCTCTCCAGGCAGCAGACTTTTGATCAAAGAATCCTGACAGAGCACTGGCCCTTCACCTTAGTCCAAATGTCTGTATAACATACATGTTGGGTCCGCTTAAGCCTGCAAATCTTTTTTGCTGTCAGCCTCAGTGGTGGTTGGTTGTGCTACCTCTAATTTTGGTGCAATTTTCCCATTAGCATTGGTCAGTTGCTGATGGCACCTCTGGCGCTCTGTGGCATGTCGTCGGTCTTTGTGCTTGACAGTGGGAAATGGCCAGGAGGTCACCCCAGAAGTCACAGAGCAGGGCAGGGCCATGAGCACAGTGCTGTGGGAGGGGCCACCTCCAGAACTGTGCAGTGTCCAGGGCATCCCTGGAGCACACCACAGCAGAGTTTCTGAGTCTTGGCCCTGCCACCGTCAGACCATGCCTGTGGCCTGTGGGGATGCAGCAGTCCTCATCAGCACACAGTAAGACAGCTCCACTTACATAATTGCTGGCACTACGCCACGGTTCTAAAACTGTGTACCCAGGACCCCTGAGTACCACTGTGAGCCTTTCTCAGCTGTGATGGGTACTGCTGCAGACTAGGGGGCATCTGAGGGATCCCGTAAGAACTCACTGAGGTTCTGGGGGCGTTGTGGGGTGCTGTGGAGCAAAGGAGTTTGGGAATTGTGATTAAATACACGGCAATGCCCAATGCTAGGCTGCAGCCAGAGGACATGCCGGTCGGTTCCTGACATCCTCCAGAAATTTCTTTCTTTCATGTCTCCTGCCCCTCACCCCACACCCCACACCCTGCTGCTCACCTCTTTCTCTTACTAGATCAATTTCAGATTTCCAGGCCCAGCTTTTGGGGCTTGCTACATTTCTCCCAAAAAGACTGCGTCTACTAGATGTCGTCTGTCTGTTCCCATCAAGGGCCAGCCCCAGACGCAGGTGCAGTGTGGCTCCTCCGGAGAACTGTCTGGGGCAGAGGTGGAGCAGGGCGTTCCCAGAGAGTGCTCCAGTGCCAGGAGTGGCACGGAGCACATGGCTTCCTCTCTCCATCACCTCCCTGCCTTTCCCTATGACCGTCTCCATGCAGAGGGGAGACCTCAGCCGTGCTGAGCGGGGAGTCTTCCCAGCGGTGAAGGGAAAGGAAGTCTGTGTGGAAGGTGCTCACTCACACACAGTGACGAGCAGGAGAAGCGTGGTCCACTTACAGGTGGCATAGATGCCCTCCCTGTGGGCTGCTATGACGCTTGGAGTCAGGGAAAGCACTTCCTCTCAGTCGGTGTCCTTGTGGAAGAGCTGCTGGTGAGGGACTGAGCAGTGCATGGATGTCTCTGTCAGACCCGCACCCCCTTCTCTCTCCAAGGAAGGCACCTTCTCATAGCTTCACCTTTGAACTCCTGGGTCAACCCCTTGTTGGAATTTCCTGCCATAAATGTAGCCAGGATGGTCCTGGCCACTGCTGTTTCTGCCTGGCCCTTCACACGCTGTTGAAACTTAAACACCTTAAGGATCATTACCTGCCAACAAGTCAAAGCTTAGCTCTTAAAAGGCTTTCTCCCCATTCTAAAGTGAGTCTTGTTCCAAAGAGCGTGGGAAAGTGAGCAGAAGCCACAAAAGCAGCCGCATGCAACTGTCTGCTTGCATCGTGGCTCCTCCCCATTCTCTTCCCACTTGCCTCTGTGCGGGGCTCGGCATTAATGTCCTTGCTCCACAGATGAGGAGCCAACAAGGCAGAGGGGTTAAGTGACTTGCCTGAGGGCCTGAGGTCTCATAGCCGTCAAGTGCCAGAATGGAGGCCCTGGGGCCCAGGTTCCAGTCTGTACTCCTCCCCTAGCTCCATGGGCGAGATTGATGGACGTAACCCCAAACCGGCATCTCCCCTGCTCGTATCTGCTGAGAGCCTCTTGTCCTTCCGAGTGTACGCTTAAAAGCCTCCTACGGTGGCTCGGCTCACACGACAGGTTCCACAGGCTGATGCCGCCTTCGCCAGCGTTTACTGTTTAACGTAGATGGGTGGTACAGGCGGCTGACGGGGAACACACGCTGTCACACGTGGGGAAGAAGCAAAATGTTTTCCCACCATGGGCTGGGAATAAAAGCTTGTTGAGGGAGGAGAAAGCGAGCAGAGGAAAGAGGTTTTAGTGCAGGCCTCAAGGGTGCCCCTTCCTGAAGCCTTGGCACAACAAACAATAGTGCTTTAAGTAAGGTTCTCTCTAACGGCTTTTCCCCCATCCCAGCCTCCCCATCACTGTAGCTTCCTTTAACATGGCCAGACAGCCGTGTCAGTACAGAGCAGTTTATTAAGCAGGAAAGAGGCACCGTAGACGCATCTGTCCCGTGACAAGCAGAGGGACTCGGCAGTGGCAGCCCTGGCCATGGGGAAGAGGCGTTGACTCTGCCCCCAAGGACCTGCTGCCTGTGGCCGTGAGCTCTGCCATCCCCGGGACCCATGGGGAAGGACTGACTGACTACACACTTGATCCTCCCAGGGGCTCGTCTGCCTTTCTTACCAAATTGAGAGGCTGACATCGGTTGAGGGAGAAACAGGCCAGCCTGGCTGTGGGTGACAGGGGAAGCAGGCGGGTGGTACTCGTACTGGGAAGCCACTGTGGGGGTCTCTTTCTTCCTGGAGTTCCAGACACGGCCCCCCACGTAGTAGACAAAGTACCTCACAGGTTGCCTGCACTGAAAGCCACATGTCAAGGGAGTGGGGGATTGTGAACCAACTCTCAAGACCCTTTCAGGGGTCAGAGCATCTTCCTCAGACATTTGGCTTCTGGTTTTTTGGCTTTTTGTGTGTTTGTTTGTTTGTTTGAGCTACCCTCCCTTCAGAGGCCAGAGCTGCCCTGCAGTGTTCCCCGGCCACAGCAAGGGCCCGTGGACTGCAGAACCGTCGGCGCAGTCACACGCAAGGAATCACTCATTTGTATCTCATTTTCGAGTTATTATCGAGCCGCTGGTTGAGAGAGTATTTTGACAGCAGCTGTCAGCAAGGTGCAAGCGGCTGCCATCGCCTGCGATTGGCTGAAGACACCTATGGCAGTGCGCTGAATAATACCCCAGCCCCCCTGCCCCCACCCCACCAGGAGAGGCAGGGAGGAGGAAGAGCAAACATCGCAGAGGAGGAGGGAAAATGCAGGCTTCAGTTACATGTTTCTGACTCCCAGTAGAAACAGCAGCCAAAAAGGCCCCAATTGTATCTCATGTTTTATTTAATTTATTGTATTTGAGGTTTGGGGCAATGAGGGAGGTAGATGAGAGAGGCCCCTTCCAAACAACCATTTAGGCTTGTCAGAGCTCATTGATTGAATTAGCAAAGTTTCCACTCCTAGCTTCCAGCTGCCAGGGCTGTAAGCCGGTCAAACCGGGGGTAACCAGAAGCCCTGCATCAGGGAGCCTGGGAAGGAGGTGATCATGGCGAGGGAGTCCCGCCGGTCCACCAAACAGCCTGTCCATCTTCTCTGTCTGCTTAAGTGAAGCTCTAGAGAATGCGTGCACTTTCCTGTCCGTCCCTCACAGGCCTTCTTCCTCCATGGTAGGAATTGCATCCTGCGTGTTTCTCTCCGAGCGCTGTGCGCCCAGGCAGGGGAATAAATAACACTTCGCATCCGCTGCCTTTTACCCAAGCAGTTGAAAATTCCCTGTTTGTTTGGTCGTTGAATTTGTTTTGTTTATAGGCTTAGAAAAAAAAGTCAGCAGCAGCACCAGAAGGCAGATGTGGTGATGGGGAAACAGGCAGGCTCCGCCTTGCATTGAGGACCGTGGGGGGCGTGCTCCAGGCAGATTTCATTCTTTTACAGCACTCGACCAGACGCTAGGGCCGTGTGTCGTCTTTTCCCTTCACCAAAACCCCATCTTCTCTCAGACTTCCCCCGTGGGAGCCGAGCCTCCCTCCCTCCAGGTTTCACCTGCTCCATTTGGGCCTGGTGCAGGCTTTCCCTTACTGTCAGTACCGCAGAGTTGAGCGCTGTGGTCTCAGAATGTGACGTTTAGCGGCGTCCAGAGCCATTGGTGTTGTCGTGCCTGGGAAGGAGGTACTTGTACCCGCGCCAGAGTACTGTGTGCATCCTCCAGGGTGTGGGACACACGAGGCTGAGGTTGGTGGGGGATTTGCCGGGGAACGGTAATGGATGAGTAGCAGTGGGATTGACATGGGGCGACAACAGTGTCTAGGGAGTATTCTGCATGAGTGGGTGCCCACCCAAGACTTGCCGGTAGTGTTGATAGTCACTGTGACAGACCAGCCCCACAGGTGCCCCCAGACCCTCTGGAGGAAACACCGCCTTTGAAACCGCTGTCTTGCAGTTATTTTCTCTCTACTGCTAGTCCAAGTTTGCCTCTGCTTTACAGATGGGAAGACAGGAGCACAGTGTAGCAGGGGTGGGGAGTGGGAGGGAGGGCAGTGGAAAGGAACTCGGCAAAGTTGTGACATGGAGAAGGAAGCCATTGTGCCTGGGAGGAACCTAAGTCCGTGAGGATAGTGATAAGCCTGTTTGAGGCCCTGAACGTTAGAGTCAGTCAGCAGCCGTGGAGATGTGACCTAAAGCCAGGCTATAACCATGAGCTCTTATCTCAAAATAAATAAATACATAAAACTAAGAAGCCATCCGAGCGGCACAGGCCCATTGTCCCAGCCACTTGAAAGGCCGGCAGGGGGATCCCAAGCTCCAGGCCTGCCTGCATAGCCTAGGTGTCTGTCTCAGAATGTAAGACGCTGCGGCGTAGTTCAGCGTAGAGCACTCCTGTGAGGCTCCAGGTCTACCCTGGCACCCCTAAAAACAGTCAGGATTGAAAAGCCAGATTAGATTTGGGCCAAAAAAAATACAAAGTGTGGCAAAGCAGAATCAAATACTCTTTGATAGCTGTTGCATCTTAGGGATTGTGTTCTGTCGTTAAACAGATGGGCCACACAATGTCGTTTCAAAGTCTTTTTAAACTATTGGGTCTTTAAAATTAAGTTCAGTCTAGTAAGGTCACTTTCTGCCATGTGTTGACTCCCTCCCTCCCTCCCTCCCTCCCTCCCTCCCTCCCTCCCTCCCTCCCTCCCTCCCTCCCTCCCTGCCTTCTTCCATCTCCAGCTCTGTCCACCTCTGTACACCATACAGATCGAGTCTTACCATAGCCCTCATCATGAACACCAGGGTACTGACTCTCAGTCCCTCTGCATCATACACATAGAGTCACAGCATACATAAGCCCCAGGGTGCTGACTCAGGAACTCCCAGGCACAGCCAAGGGTAGCAGGGTTCATCCGGACCAGAGACTGTCTGGCTTTTTCTGTGAAGGGAACATGGTGACAATAGTCACAGCTCAAAAGCACTGGGGACTGGGAGAGAAGGGGGTGTGGCTGTTGCCAGGAGTTTTGACTGGGGTGAAGAGACGGAAGCCGTACCTTTCTCCTATGACACACAGTGTTCTTGTGAGGTTTTTCTTTTCAACCATTCCCCAGTGCAAATGCTGCTCTTTCTGAGGCTGTGTAGAGACGGGCAACAGGCCTACTGAGACTGTCACTGTCCACCCTCACTGTAGGTGACTTCTCTGGTCCTGTGTTTTTCTATCCGAACTCAGCCTCTCTCTGCCTCCGCTACCATCACCTCAGGGCACTCACCCCGAAGGTGTCTGCTTGCTCCCGTAGATGGGCCCCCATGTCCTCAGTTCTACATCAGTGCTTAACATGTTATAGAGGTGCATCTCGGGCACCCGGAAATACTTGCTTTAGGATAAAGAGACAGCAAAGAGAAGATGGGTACCCTTCTTTTTGGAATTAACCATTTGAGTCACTGGTGTGAAAGTCAGATCTCCTGAAGCCCTTTGGAAGTGCCCTGTCAGGTGCCCACCAGGGAAAGAAGTGTCTGCCCTTCGTCAAGGGCTGGGACGATCATTGACAAGAGAAAGCTCAAGAAAAGCATGCATTTCATCCCAGCCCCCAGTGCCAGATGGAGCACCTTACAGAGCCCGCCGGAGTCTGCCTGGCACAGGAGAAAGACCCAGCCGCAGCCTCAAGTATTACTTTTTTCTTTTTTTTTTTTAATCTTTAAGGAGACTTGATTATAGGTGCCTGGGTCTGTCACTGTCACTGAAGATGGATTTGAGTGCTGTGGGGGCAAGATGGCATGCTTTTTTGTTGTTGTTGTTGTTCAGAAATGGAGAAGTTACAAGAATACTGTAAAAATCCATGTTTTGTCTGTTCTCTGTTCTTACATATGTATGCTGTTTTTTCTGAGGCTACTTGGGGATGAACTTCATTGCTGATTCTCCCCCTAAGTTATTTAAGAGATCTTTCTTGTCAAAACAAGATGTCTTTAATGACCATAGTTTGTACAAACCAGGCCGTCCCCACACCACTGCTCTGTGCACCACCTGAATGTATGAGGGAATCACATCCTGGCCCAGCAGAATGCATGTCCCCTCTCATCCTCAGCCTGGGGTTGGCTTTAGATCAGGAGGACAGCCTCCTCCTCCTCCCTTGTTCCTCACAGCTCAGGCAGTTGTGACAGGCACCCAGACACTTGCTCTGTGGATGTCCCTCTGATGGAGACATTGGACATGGCGAATCTAGGTTCAAATTCTGCCTCTGGCAGCCTGGGCCAGTGCAGTGTCCCTGCTTTGTGAAGATTCAGTGTGTGTGTGTGTGTGTGTGTGTGTGTGTGTGTGTGTGTGTGTGTGTGCAGTGTCCCTGCTTTGTGAAGATTCAGTGTGTGTGTGTGTGTGTGTGTGTGTGTGTGTGTGGTCGAAGGCTGGAAACAGGATCAGACTGCTTGGATACCAGCTCTGTCTCTGGCCAGTTTTGACCTTGGGTGGGTATGTGCCCCAACCTCAGCTTTCTCCCTCAGGAATGAGCATCATGATGGACTGGAACCAGCATGGCTCTGGGCAGCTCTGAGCATGTGGCAGGCTCTGTAGATGGAGTCTGGTGATGGAAGGCAGCCTGTGTGCAGGACCCCAGCCTGCAGGATGATGCTGCCCACACACAGGATGGGTGTTCCCACCTCAGTCAAGCCTCTCTGGAGACAGCCCTGCAGACATAGCCAAAGGTGTGTCTCCCAGGAGATCCCAAATCCTGTCCATTTAACAATGTAGGTGACCATCACAGGGGAAAGCAGGGCACAGCCAAAGGCTCCCACAGACTGTCCCTTTAGGAAAAGACATTCCAGGCTGGATGGGAAGGATTGGACCCAGGGCGAGGAAGATGCAGGCTCCACAGTTTTTCTAATTCACCTGTTGTTTCCCTCCCACAAAAATGATGAGGAGGGCACCACACACACACACCTCTCAGGGTCCTGACGGAAAGCCTCATTCTTCTTCCCTCAGCCGTGCACCTCCATGGGCTCTGGGAACTTAGATGAGTTTTTGGAAGTGGGCACGTGAAGCCACATGACCCCTGTCCTCCCTCCCTCCCTCCCTCCCTCCCTCCCTCCCTCCCTCCCTCCCTCCCTCCCTCCCCACCAGATCATTAAATTATTCCACAGGAGCCAAAGCTCTGAGGCTAAATTACCACAGTGCGTATCATGGCAACTGTCCCCTCTCAGCTTCTGCCACTTGTCTCTGCAGTCAGAGCTGCAAGAAACTTGCTGAAGAGAAGTCATTATCTGTGGCGCGGGCAGGGTGGGGGCAGGACAAGAGCTCCGTATATACGTGTAACAAGTTGGCCAGGTGGGTGGGGCCTTTACAGTGTATGGGATGCTCACATAGATCACCAAATGCTCACTGGTGCCTACAGGCTGAGTGACATTTGTGATGTTCGCAGCTGTCGTGTTTTGGTTTTTTTTTTTTTTTTTTTTTTTTTTTTTGAGCAAGGTGGAAGGAGAGGCCCAGTCTTTCTTGATCTTTACCTTTGTTTGTTTCTTGAGCACATGGTAGGGCTGTAGGGACCTCGGGACAGTGAGACCCTACAGTCACAGAGCTGGCATGTGGTGGGGCTGTGGGGACCTCAGGGGACAGTGAGATCCTACGGTCACAGAGCTGACATGTGGTGGGGCTGTGGGGACCTCAGGGGGAGACAGTGAGACCCTACGGTCAAAGAGCTGGCATGCAGGTGGAGCTGTGGGGACCTCGGGACAGTGATATCCAGTAGTCACAGAGCTGGCATGCAGGTGGGGCTGTGGGGACCTCAGGGGACAGTGATATCCAGTGGTCACAGAGCTGGCATGCAGGTAGGGCTGTGGGGACCTCAGGGGGGGGGGACAGTGAGACCCTACAGTCTCAGAGCTGGCATGCAGGTGGGGGCTGTGGGGACCTCAGGGGGGGACAGTGAGACCCTACAGTCTCAGAGCTGGCATGTGGTGGGGCTGTGGGGACCTCAGGGGGACAGTGAGACCCTACGGTCACAGAGCTGGCATGTGATGGGGCTGTGGGGACCTCAGGGGGACAGTGAGACCCTACGGTCACAGAGCTGGCATGCAGGTGGGGAGCTAGACAGTAAATCAGGTGGCATCAAAAGCAGCCAGGGTACACAGGCTTCTATTGAGGTGGAGCTTCCATGTGTGGGTTGGTGGACAGGTAAAGCCTCCTTGAGAGTGAGTGGCCTTGCCTTACACTTGCAAAGACTAGGCCATCTGTCCTTCTGAGATCTCTGCTGTGAGTACATTCATACTGCTTTTCAAATACAAAGAACTCCTCTCGGTTTTGGTGGTGGCGGGGATGGGCTTAGAGCTCAGAATGCCAGGCAAGCACTCTGCCTCTGAGTCACACCCCCAGCCCCTCAACTTTGGGTTGTTTGTTTGTTTGTTTTTTGCTTGTTGTTGTTGTTCGTTGTTTGTATAGGTTTTTTGTCCTGTTTTCAACTCTCCAGCACCTGGTTCTTTCCTTTTCACGTAGCACTATGACTTGATGGTCCACATGGAGAGTGTACCACTGTGCCTGCCTTCCATCTCTGTGTCTGTTGAGGATTAGGGGACCCCCTCCCCTTGCTTCTGGTCACCATAGCGCAGAGCTGGGTTGGGGTCCACTGGGGACGATGCTGGTTCAGCCCCTCTCAGCATTGTACCCGGAAACATTCTCATTAAGGCCCCTCAGGTGAATCTGGGAGGCAAGGTTGGGAGGCCTAATGAGGCTTGCTGCAAACCTCCCTAATTACAGGTTGACTGGGTCTTCCCTGGCCTCTCATCAGGCCTCCTAAGTACCTGATTAAGGAAAACAAATGACAGCAGGAAGGAAGAGACAGAGACACCAGGGCCTCGGGAGACCTGTCTGCACCATGCCTCCGGTGAATCAGGGGTGCCAGGCCGTCCATGAGGGGATCCAGAGTAAAGTCTTAGTGTTGTGTGGGTCATGTAATTCCTGTCCCATGCACAGATTCTCTGGGGCTCACGGCAGCCGTAGATGACACAGATTGCCAGTGTAATTGGAGTGTCCCTAGAAGGTCAGGTTTGGTCTATGGACCGCAGCTTGCCGGCCCTCCCTGTATGAAAGAGCCAACCAGCTTTTCCTTCTTTGCTGATCATTTAAAACGAATCACTGTCTAGGCACCAAAAGACAGTAAAGCAGGCCTGCCTCTCTGCTCTGCCTTCCTGTGCCTCCGGAGGCTTCCACCCAGCCTCTGCGGTCCAGCCACGGGTGTGCAGGTCCAGTGAGGTCACTGGTAGGCTCCACACAGACACTCGCCCTCAGTTTCACTCCAAACATGAGGGGAAAACCATGGGGGTCCCGTCGGGCTCATGCTTATACATCATACTTGGTCACATGGTCCATCTGACCACCCTCAGGGATAGGAGGACTTGAGGCCCGGGAAGAGCAGATCTGCTCCTTAGTGTACCATTGAGAGAGAGAGAGAGAGAGAGAGAGAGAGAGAGAGAGAGAGCGCATGAGCTCATGCTCACCTCAGTGGCAATGTGGATGTCAGAGGACCACCCTCGGGAGTCGATTCTACCGGGAGTTCCACTGTGTGGCTGAACTTGTCAGGCTTGCACAGTAAGCACTTTTACCCCCTGAGCCAGCTCACCAGCACCAGCCCCCTTGCCCTGAGTTGGAGAGGTGCAGCAAGCGGGGGAAGGGTCTCTGTGGTTGAGGACCCAGGTTCACCGTGCAGGTGGGTAGGGCAAGTGCCCCCTCCTTCCTTCTGCTGCAAAAAATGGTAATCTCTACTCGTTACCTCAGTACCTGTCACTGGTTCCGAGAACATAGGCTTTGAGATTGTGTTGTGTTGTTTTGTTTGAGATGGTCTCGCTAAGTATCCCGGGTTTGCCTCCAACTCAGCAACCCTGCCTCAGCCTCCCACATGCGAGCATTGTAGGCGTGGGCTGCCATTCCTAGCTAGGGAGAGCTCTTGTTCAACCATTTGTTCATTTCTTCATCCTCTTCTTCTTCAGCACCATCTGTTCAGTGTGGGCCAGCGCACATCAGATAGATGTGCATTTCATAGCTAACATAGACGGGAGGCTAGGGCAGGGTGGGTGGGGAAGCTCTGTAGAGGCAGCCCGCCCTCCACCTGGGCCCCCACCCCAACCCCTCCTAGTTTCCCAGACCCAGAGCCTGGAATGAAAACTGCTCTTGAAGTAGCTACTCTCCATGGGAGCCCCCAACACCACATCTGGTCCAGACAGAACTTCTGTTTCACGGGGGCTGCAATCCAGCCAGGGAAACCAAGTCTGGTTTTAATTATCTTCCGTCCTGTCCCCTGAGGGTGGGAAAGCATTGATTATGTCCCCCTGGCAACACCCTCACTCCCACCCCAAGGCCCATGTCACCACAGACCTGCCAGCAGGATCTGGTCCCCAGCTGTGCCACACTGCTCCTGTGCCCCCTGCCACCTCTCTGAAGAGTCCTGCTAGCACTGATGGCCACAGGATTCTCCCCTTTTTCCGCTGATCCCCCTGATCCTTTCTGGCCCTAGTTGAATTTTTTTTTTTTTTTTAAATCTTTGCCTCTAGTTCCTTGGACCCACCTGCTGGAAGACAGCCCTCTGGTCCTGTCTTTGTCCTAGTCCCTTGGTTCTCCAGGACTGATGGACCATGCCATTGCCCCCACCTCCTCCCCTATGGGATTGAGTGGAGTCCTGTGTTGGTTTGCTTGGCCCCAAATAAATGGTGCAGCTCACAGATTCATCTCCCAGGCTCCCTTTCTCTCAGAACTCACTGGCCATCGTGTTCACAGTTGTTTATTATTGTTTTCTTTCCCAGACTTTTAAAAATAACAGTTGTCCCTGGCTGGGCGTGTTGCCCTCCCCAGTGTGCTGGCGGGCACAGTGGCATGAATCACTGCTGCTCCCCCGCCTGCCATCTCCCTCGCCCCTGGGAAGCCTCTAAGGCCCTCTTCCCAGCTTGCTCTCCAGACTTTGCAAGGCATCTCCTCCCCGACCTTGGGCTTAGCTGTCTCAAATGCTGAAGCAGCACACTCAGGCTGTATGTACCCTGTTGTTCTGGAAAGGTGACCACCTCCCAACTGTCAACTTGGCATCCCCAGGACTTCCTATCAGGACTTCCTTACCACCCTAAGCTGGGCTGGGTGGGGTTTTGGAAGCCTTCTAGTATTTGGGGGAGGGGCGCTCTGAGGCCTTCTGTTGGCCTCGGGGTGAGGTCTCTGGAACATTTCCCCAAGGTCAGTTGTCAGACCGAAGAAACCGCCAGACGGCCAGAGAGACTGTCTCTTCAGACTGTCAGCCAGAGCGGTTCACTCCACTGTCTCTTCCACTGCCTCCTTTGTTCGCCTGCTGGCTTCCCAGGGCCTAGTGGCCCCAGCGAGACATTCAGGAGCCGTTCAAGAGCAGAATGTTGCAAGTATATTGGGAAGGCAGGGCTTGGTAGGCGAAGTAGGAAGTCAGCAGAGACTTCACAGCAGACCCCAAGCAGAGCACCATGGCTGCCCCAGAGGGTCGCTCTGGCCCTAAAGGGAGGGGCTAACTCCCCTGTTCGGGACCAGAGAAGTTAGGGAAGCCAAGCATATGTGAATGGGTGGCTTTCTCCAGAAGGTGCCGTGTGCCACTGACATCATCTAGGCATCAGCAGGGAGGTCCAGCATAGATGAAGAAGGGAGGCTTCCTCTCGTGCGAGAGCATGGAGGAAGAGAACTGGTCTGGGTGGCGAACAGATGCCAGCCCCTGCATAGGCTCCTGGAAGCCACCCTGGGCAAGCCCACCCTGTGTTCTGCTCCCTTGGCTGCCTGTCAGCCAGGGTTAAAGGTCCTGTGTTTACATAGAAAGTCCTCAGGTGGATGGCAAGCAGTCTGGCTCAGGGTTACAGGGGCCAGCACTCCTGCTGGACAGCAGGCACGCCCAGTCCAGCTTATCCTCAAGCCTCTGGGGGAGGAGAGGTTTCCTCTGAAGTGTCTGGCACCCTTGGAGATTCTGAAAATCTCAGCCTTTGGAAGAGACTGCCCTTTCCTGCACGTCCCTGGAACCTCCAGGTTGTCCAGAGCAGGGGAACCACCGCTCCTGTGCCTCAGAGCCTCTTGCTGCCATGTTTTTTTTCTAGTGTTTTAATAAAGTTTTATCAGCAGTCACCCATGTCTGTACACTTACAGTCCTGGCTGCTTTCCAGATACAGGGAGAGCTGAGTAGTCACAACGCCAAAGCCAGTTACGATCTGACCTTTATAGAAAATGTGTGAGCGCCCCGCTGTAACGGTGGCTGCCACCTGTCACTTCCTAAAGCCATTTGGAATCTGCCTGCACCCTTGTCTGCCACTCTGGGACAAGGAAGGAGGGGAGGAAGGGTCTGACTAGGCAGCCGTCCTTCCTTCTGAGTCCCTGGGTTCTCCATGAAGGGAGTCAGACCACAGTGACAGCCTGTGACTGCCCTTCCCTCTTGATCTCATCAGCAATCATGGTGAAGAGGCTCTGCTTCCCTGCACACACGGGCTCCTATCGCCCGCAAGAGTTTGTTTCCTAGAGATAGTGTCAGGAGGCCATAGAGGCCTTTCTGAATCTTTGGGGAACATCACTTTGTACCCTAGCAGAGAAGGCAGCATCAGGTAGCCACACATCTCTTCCATGCCCCATCTCCTTCCTCACTGTCGAGTGTTGGCTAATGGAGGTGACCTGGCTGTCACCCTCAGTGGGGCATCTTCCACCTGTCCAGGAAGACCTGCCTCCCTCCTTTTCCCTTCCCATCCTCCTGGCCACCATCCTTGGTCAGGATCCAGATGGCTGGAAGACTCTTTGCCCTTAAGACATTAGCATAGGCAGTGACTAGTTCCGGAGAATAATGTAGGGCCTGTGAGAAGCAGCTTCACGTAGTGTGGTTGGTGACATGCAACCATCATTATGTTTTGAGTGTCAGAGTGGATCCTCAAAATGACTGACTGACAGGGCCTGGCAGAGCGGTTTGTGTGTGAGAGGGACGGGGCAGAGAGCAGGGAACTGATGGAAGCTCAGGCACTCAGGTGGAATGGCCAACTAAAGACCACTGTGACCTGGTCCAAGCAAATGTGAATAGGTAGAACCATGTCTTAATTGGGTATGGCTAGGTGCCAGCAGGTGTGGTGGCTACACTCAAGCTGTGGGGAGCCCATTTGAGCAGCTGTGGGCCAGTGGCAGGATTGTCTTCCTGCACAGTGCTCTGAGTTCGCCTCGTGGGTCCCAGCCCCTGCTCGCCCCATCTTCCCTTCTTCCCACTTCCCATCATGGCTTGCAGGGAAGCCTGGAGACCCCGCTCCTAATGAAGACCCTGGGACAGCTCAGTGAGAGCTGGAGATTGTGAACTCGGAAGTGGTGTAGCCTGGGCCGGCGTTCGTCCTCCGTCATTGTGAAAGAGCGGGGTGAGAGATGGCAGAGCAGCGTAGAGCAGGCCCAGCACGCCCGAACCTCTGAGGTGTCCTCAAGTTGGGGTAGAAATAACAGCGGAAAAAAAAAAAAAAAAAACAAAAAAAAAAACAAGCCTTTGCTGGTTTCAGCCAATAAGAAAGACTAGGATTTTTTTTCCCCTCTCTCTTGCTGTCTCTTTAAACGTCTTTCCTCCCTTTCTGTCCCTTCCTGTCTTGAGGATAATGACAACAGAGGGTGTTGAACTGGCTCTAGGCATCCACCTCTGGCCGCTGCGTGCTTGTAACGATTTCATTAACCTAAATTATCCACTTTATTTTCTCGTAATGGGATTAGCTGTTCTCCAGGCAGTTGAAGACCAGAGGGGAGAGGGCCGGTGTGCTCCATTGCTGCACCGGGTGGAGGGCAGGCCTGACTGAGTGCCCACCCTGGGCCAGAGGGGGCTCTTCTCTCTATCCCTGCTCTCCATGGGCTCATCTGGCTGAGGGCCACCTTCACGGTGACACTTGTGCACAGTATCTTTAACATTGGTGAGATACATGCCAAGATGGAGCTCTGCCTGTTTCAGGGTGTGAGGAGTGACTCAACTCTGTTGGATGCACATGGTCCCCAGGGAGGCCTCACTTGCTTGGTGCCAGCACAGATGTGGGTGGCCATAACCACAGCTCTCAGTTCCTGACACGGTCATGGATTCTACAGCCCTGTTAGGTGCCTCAGACATGTGATGGCGGGTACGGGGCTGGGACTTGATTCCAGATCTCCCCCTGAGGCGTAGGTGCTTCTCACATCAGAACTGGACCCTCTGCAGAGTGACCCACTGTGTAGTCCCTGGAGGTTCAGAGCCGTCACCTGGATCTCAGGACTATCCGCGCCTAAGCTGCTGGAGAGAGGCCCTCTGTCATCTGCCACAGCACCCAGTGTCTGCGGCTCCTGTGTCCCGAGAGATGCTAGTGGTATTTTGCCCAGAGATACCAGGGATTGGAACCCAAGGTCTCACATGTGCTACGCAGTTGCTCAATTGCTGTGTGCCCAACCTTCTTACCACTTCTCATGCATGGTCTCACCATGTCATGCTAGCTGGCCTTAAACTCACTCAGTAGCCCAGGCTAGTCTGGAACTTGGAGTTCTCCTCCTGCTTAGCTTCCTGAGTATCTGGGATTGCAGGGGTGTGCTACCACATCCCATGAGTTTATTCATTTGCACAAAAGAAAAAAAAAAAAAAAACGGACTTGGTGGCCAGCTGAGTTTGGGAAGCACCGCATCCGTTCACCCTCCAGACATACTCTTTGTGTCCCTGTGTTAAAGGCACTGGCAAGGCCTACAGCAGAGACAATGACCACACTACACTCTAATACTGACTCAGACCCTCGGGATAGCTTTGAACCGCAATGGTTTCAAAGGGCACTGCCACGCTTTTAACCCCCTCTTTCTCTGGCGTGTGCACAGCAAGTGAGTCGGGCAGGGCCTCCGCTGAGCCCTGCCTCATCACCTGATGGCCTTGTGTGTTTGGGCAGATCCATTAAATGGCTTAGAAGGCCCTCATGTGGCAGTACCCAGGGTACGCTCTGTGTCCTCTGTGGCCCCAAGCATACCTGGTGGTATAGTCAGAGGAGGAGAGTTCATCTCTGGGGTTACAGTGCCCTTTATGTGTCTCTAGTTTGTTTTCACGCGCACACACCTCTGAGCATGCGTGGCAGGCAAAGGTTAACCTCCAGAATCTCCCTCAGTTGATCTCCACCTTATTTTTTTTTAATGATTTATTTATTTAGTATGCATAGTGTTCTGCCTACATGTGTGCCTATACACCAGAAGAGCGCACTAAATCTCATTTTAGATGGTTGTGAGCCACCATGTGGTTGCTGGGAATTGAACTCATGATCTTTGGGAGAGCAGCCAGTGCTTTTAACTCTGAGCCATCTCTCCAGCCCTCCACCTTATATTTTGAGACTCGGCCTCTCACTTTCCCATGAGGCTCACCAAAGGGGCTGGTCAGCAAGTCCAGGGACCTGCTGGGAGGGATGCCTCTGGGCCAGCTTTTCTTTGGGTTCTGGGATCCAAACTCAGGTCCTCTTCACCCAGGAGAGCCAAGACCGCAGACCAGAAACTTATTGATGGTGCATGGCAGGGGTCAAAGCAGAGCTCAGCCTGCTCAGAGGGCTCAGGGAGGTATGGCCAGGTGCATCTGAGGCCCACGGGACCCAAGCCCAAGGGCTCTATTGGATCACCTCAGAATGACAAAGCTTTGGAGCCTGAAGCGTGGTGAGGGCAACTCGCTGCGTGGATCTGCAGCTGAGGGTGAACCCTGTGTGTCTGTGATTCTCATGGAACATGGAGTCCCCGAGAATGTCTTGTATAGACATGGACTCCTGTAAGGCAGTGAAGGCCCAGACTTGGGTGATAGGGAAGGGTGGGAGACAGTCTTCAGGAAGTGGGCCGGCCCTGCAGGATTCTTTGAACCGAATCAGATCAGATCTCAGACTTGGAGATGGTGCTGATGCTGACGTATCTAGCGATGCTCTGTTAATGACATTTTGGCTTTGCTGACGTCATTTAAATCTCTTGGACTCTGACACCAACTTCCTTTTCTAGAAGGGAAGCATGACCAGTCTGTAGTCCAAGTGTCCACCTGGAGGCCAGGGCTGGACGAAGTGGACCCTGCCTGCCCTGGAGGAACGGTAGCCTTGGACATGTGCAAGGTCCCATGCATTCGGCAGCTTGGTGGCAACCCACATGGCTAGTTGAGAAAGATGGTGAGGGTCATGCCTCTGACAGTCTCAGGGAATGTGGGGGCTGCTCGCTCAGTGACCTGGTGGGGATGGACCTTTGGCCGTCGACTGCTCCTCACTCTGGCCTCTTAGTGAACGTGTCCTACCTGCCATCTGCCTGACCTAGGAGTCGTGAATTTAGGCATGGCCAACCTCACGCCCCTTCTGCCCATCAACATAGCCAGGCAGTGGCTCACCCACAGCCACCCCTGGAGGTGCAGTTGGGCCAAGGACCACCTCCCAGTGTCCCCTCCATGGAGCTGCTCAGGAGAGACCCTGAGCTCCACCTAGAACTCAGCCCCAGCTTAGATTCAGAGACTCCGTTTAACCACTCAGCCCTGGATCTCTCATCTAGAAAATACAGAGGCCGCACCTGCCTGGCAAGGGCCCTGTGAAAGGCTATTGAGAGACGCTAAATGCTGCCCTCCGCTCCTCTCGCTTGCTTAGAAACCAGGCCATTTTTCAGCCTTCAAGAGACAGAAACGAAAGGGAGTGTTGGCTGCTGGCGGCTGGGTAACCTTTTTACATCGGCTCTCACCAGGCCGAAGTGCCGGGTAATTGGAAGGGCTCAGGGTAAAAGGCACCCTTTAAAGAGCCAGCGCGAGGACAAAGAGGGAGAGGAGATTCCATTAACCAGCCCTGCGCCATGGCTTCTGCATTCGCATGCGCACACTTGCTTGTCCACGCTTGCATGTTCGTGGTTCTGTGGGAAGGGACGGATCCCACTGAGGTGTCGCGCCCAGCCCACGTCACCTTTGGAGGGACCGCCTCTTCTCTTTCCCCCTAACTGGGAAATAACTGAGAAGGTCATTGTCTGGGGACAGCTCCAGAGCAAGTGTGGGACAGGCCCCTCTCTCCTGCTGTGACTTTGTTGCTAGATTCAGAGAGGAGAGGCGAGGTCTTTGTAGTGACTCTTGGGTCACCTAACATCCTAAGACTGAATGTTCTGCCTGCACGGGTGACTGCCTAAGTGGGAGTGGGTGGGGCTGTACTTGACACTTAGAACTTGCAGTGTTGACTTAGCAGCTAGAGAGAGGAGGGGGTGTTCCTCCGTGTTGGACATCGCTCCATGGACTCAGCTGAGTGACACGACCCTGCCATGTCAGAGTGCCTTCTTTTTCTAGCTAAGGAGAGGGAGGGAGATGGGCTGTTCAGATGGTGACAGTCTTCATAGTGGCCAGCAGGGTAGAGGGGGCATTAATGGCAGGAGCAAAATTTGAACTGAGACGATAGTAGAGAGGCTAGGGTAGATGAGGAGACATCCAGGTCAGGGGTCTTAAGTGATGGGACCGACTGGTGCAAAGGCCCTGGGGTTGGTGCCAACTCTAGGGAAAACCCCTGTAGGTCCTTAACAGGCGAGAAGGGGCAGGGAATGAGCTGATTGAACCACAAGGGAGGTGAAGGCGAAGGTCCTGCAGCATTGAGGCCATGGGTCTGGCACACAGACGTGACTTCCAGGGCAATGGGGTCCCCAGATCTGCTGTGGGCTGTGCATAGCCTTAAGCTGATTTGCAAGCTAGAGATCAGACAAGGAAGCCTGGACAAACCACCCCGGAGTCTTAGGTTTTGTGCGTCCCAGCAAAAGTGGGCTGTCTGGATGCTTCCCCTGGGTTCAGCCATGGACATTGTTAGCCAAGCCGCAGGCCTGGGGACCAGATGCCCGTCGTGACCCAGCTCTGTTCCTGGTCACCTCCGTCTGTAAAGCAGAAATGATGATGCTTTGCTCTTCAGAGCCCTGTGAGTCCACAACCCAGGCTGCCCCCCACACTGCAAAACACACGGGACTGAATGTGCTGGTCACCACTTGCTGTGCCGCACATGTGTAACGTGGTAGTTAGCGCTGGGGACATATTGAAGGACTTCATGGCAAGAGGACGCCTGCAGTTTAGCTCATCACAAAGCTGCCCTTCATCTTGCCCACACCGCAGTACTGCTCTCTGGGTCTCTTGGGTGGCAGCAGACTCTTCCTCAACAATGCCTTGAGCTCAGGTGGGGGAAGGACCTGCCAGCGAATTTCCCACGTGACACCACACTCAGCCGGAGAGTCAGAACTCCACGCAGCATGAGGACTTGGACCCCAGGGACAGTTGGGATTAGGGTGTGCCCCAACCACCCCTTTGTGGGCAGGCAGCGTGCACACAGTAAGACCCACTTCCCAGCCTGCCCACCTTGCCCAGGGCCAGGTTCTAGAGCAGCTGTGTCGTTCAACCCGGCATCTCTTCAGGGTGTTCTCCTTCCCTTCCCTCGCTGTTCCTTTCCCTGAGCCCATCTTCTTGGCCAGGACTATGTAAGTTGAGTCTGGGGGAAGGGGATGTGGCCTGTATGGAGGAGACCCGCTGGGAGGGGACACATGCCTTGACCTGCATACCTAGCCAGATATAAGTGGCCCGTGGGTGCCTCCTTCCACCCCATACACCTGAAGAAACCAGAACCACCTACCCACAGCAAACTCAAGTTGTCATTGAAAACCCACAGACCCGCCACCAATCATGGTGGTGGCGGCATGGCGGAGGGGGTGGGGCCGCAGTGCAGGAGTAATTGGTGAACCCAGGGTGATTGAAATAATTGGAAAAGTGAGGTGTGAGTTTGTTGGGGAAGTGTGAGCGTGTGGGGGAGGGAAGGAGGGCTGTGTTTAAAAGCCCGCTCTGGCCTCTTTATTCACAGCTTCTGATACAGTAATTGCTATTTTGTGGTTTCTATTATCTACACAGTGGGGAGCGTGCGCAGCTCGGTCCCCCAGCGTGCTGGGCTGGGGATGAATCCCTGGGTGCTGCAGTTTCCCTTGCTCCCTCCCTGGCCCCTGGTGGGCCTGCCCAGCCTCTCCCCACTGACCATGGCCTTGGCTCCCAGGAGACAGAGTTCACGCGGAACTCCCTTCAAAGGCCTCTTTTAAAAACTGGCCTCACAGACCTGGCCAGCAGATAAGAACCTTCGTAATGGCCGGCATTCATGTGTCGCTTATCTCCTTGGAACGAAAGGTACTTCATTGATTTTTTTTTTTTCCTCCCCCATCCTTCTCTTTTCTCTTTAATTCTCTTCAGCTATCTCTCAGCAGTCCTTGGTGTTGGCCTCCCGCGATTCCACATCACACAGGCACCCAGAGCCAGTCTCTTGCCAGCCCTGTCCCTGAGCACCAAGGGCAGGAGCTCACTTCTGCCCTCTGCCTCTTGCTTCTCTGTGAGTTTGAACCCCAGCATTGTTACATCTGGGAGTGGAAGGCCTCCGAGACCTGGCAGGTAGCCAGTAGGCCTTCCTTTATAGCAGCAGTGTCAGTGCCCTGAAGCCTGCACTGTACATTTCTGGGAATGTCCGCAGATAACTGGAAGTTCTTCGGACTATCTAACCCTGACTCTCCAGTGCCTGCTCAACCTGGTTCTCTTGCCCTGTTCTTAGAAGCCACTTTTCATGGGAGCCGTTCCCCTGGTGCTCCTGGGATTGGTCTCTGGGCATCTGTTTCCTTGGCCATTCAGTTGGCAGTCTAGAAGCCCACGCCAGGGTTCTGGACTCCCCCAAAGGCAAGCCCCCAGCTCCCGTCCTCCACACCCCAGCTCCACAGTGACTACGAATTGTCACGGCTCCTCAGCACACTCTGAGATGCACGTCCTCAGCCCACAGCAGCTCAGCCCCTTCCGCCTCCTCCCCACTTCTTTCTCCACCTTTTAGTTATTTTCCTCGCTTCCTCCGGCCCCTCAGCTGCTTACCATGCGCCGAGCATCCACGGCTCACGGCACGTTGCAGAGGGGAGGAATTAACCTCAGCAGCACCCCTCCTCTGTCTCCCTTCCCCATCCCCCTGACGTAGAGCCAGACAGACAGAAAGGAGGTACGCATGGTTCTCCCTCCCTTCCCCCATGATCCTGGGTGGATTGCTAGGACCCTGGATTCTGTGCAGGCCAGCCACTACCACACAAGACATGCATCTGTGCGCGCGCACACACACACACGTCACCTCACCCTAGACTTGGTTCTGCCTCACCTAGACTTGGTCCTGTTTGGGAAAGAACGAAGCCCCATTTCTGGAAGTGACTGGTACCTATGGGGGACAGAACAGGCTTGAACTATCCCGTGGCAGAGTAAGGGCGCTCATCCCTGCTGTTTTTCACCCAGAACCAGGCTGCTTCTCCAGGACTCTGCTTGGTTGTAAAATAGGGCAGAAAAACTTGAAGTGATGAACTTCATAGCTCCTTTCTCAGTTAACCCCACCTCTTTGGGCCGTCTCCTGTTGGTTCATTCTGGAAGTGATTCTAGCAGCCCCCATGCAGAACAGCACTGGGCAGCAGGCTGCAGGCATAGACACAAGCAAGATCAGTGTGGCTTCTTTCACCATTGAAGTAACACAGCCCCCCTTTCCCACGTTGGGACACAGTGGGTGGTGGCTTTGTGAGGGTGGCTAATAGGTGTGCTAGCGATGCGGTGGGTCTGGAGAGCCAGATGTTGGCATTCTCCACGCTGTCAGAGACAGCTGGCCTAATTGCCCCACACCTTCTAGCCTTCTTACCTTGGGTGTAAAGCCCTTGGACCTGGGCCCTCAATGTCCCCACAGGTGTTATTACCTGCAACAGTGACCAATGAGCTATTTCTTGCGGACCAGCCTGGGAGCAAAGCTGTGTGCATCCCTGCTATCCCTATCCCAGGCATGCCATAGGCTCATTGGAACTGGGTAGAGGGACCAAAGGCCATGTCATGGGATGTGCAGGCCTTTAGGTGGCAGAATAAAGCAGGGTTTGCCGGCTCCGTGCCTCTGTCAGCTCTCCAGGCTTCTCATCTGACTTGCTCAGACTCCGGACCCCCTCCAAATCAGCTAAGAGCTCCTTCTCAGCAAAGAATCTGGCCAGGCTCCCCTCTGCCTCCTTCCCATCCCGGGGAGGCTGGCCTTGTCACCAGCTTCATTCCCAGCGGCTTGCACAGGAGCGGGGTGGGGGGGCTGCCGGGGAGAGCTGGACGTGCTGATTCATTTTGAGTCTTCATAATGCTGCTTTTACACACCGTCCTGCCTTCAGAAATGGGGCCAGCAGATGCCTGCTCATGCTGTCAGGGCTGCGGGTTAACGCCTCAGATTTAACTTATATCATTTTGCGAGTGCTTATGGCCTGCGCTGTGTGCTTTACCCAATCGGTCCTTGGCCTGGAGCATCCCAGACCGTGGTGTGTGGATGTGTGGACCCAACAGCCACCAGAGAGTGTAGATTTTTCAAATAAAAATAACACCTCTCTTCAGATGCCGAGTGCATTAAATATTTATCAGTGGCAGTGTGCTTGTATATATTAGATAAATGGACATTACAAAGGGATGGGATTGGGGCATGTGGCCAGGAGACCCTGAGGAGACCCTTTTGTCCTAGAGTCTTTCAAAGGTTAGCTTGGTGGAGAGGAGGGGCGACCCCAAGGGTGGTCCAGGCCACAGTTCCCCGATCAGTCTGCTGCAGAATGCTGCTTGACTGTCTTTAGCGGTATCAAAAGGGAAGCTTTGTGGAGGGCACGGGGCTAGAAGGAGCCTTGTGTCTTCAGAGTGCTGAGCCCTCGAGTTGGCAGAAAGGACTCCATGGTGTATGTGGAGACTGCCTGGGAAAGGTGGGGGAACACACCAACATCCCGAGCCTGGACTCTCAAACACAAGCAGTCCCTTGCCGTGACTGGGGCCTTCCTGGCCTGGCACAGTGTGTACAAGACTCGTCCCACGGGGAAAGGACAGGTGTCCAGGTGTCCCCCAGGTGGCAGGAGAGGCACCAAAATTTTTCCATCAGTACCTCCAGCCCGATGGTGCCCTCCCTCCCCCACTTGGTGGCCAGCAGGAAGAAGGAAGCCACGCCTGCGGAGTGAGGGCTGGCAGTGGGGAAGTGGGAAGCCACATGAATGTGCCTGGGCGGTGGGTGTCCCTGAAACCAGCAGTCTCCTGTAACCTGCCTCCCTCGCAGGCCTCAGCCCCTAATCCGTGATGTCGGTCTTTTGTCTCTAGCACCTTTGGGGAGCTGAAGACAGTGCGCCTGCCAAAGAAGATGACGGGGACCGGAGCGCACCGGGGCTTCGGCTTTGTGGACTTCGTCACCAAGCAGGATGCGAAGGTGAGTGCAGCCGCCGCTCCCTCGTGCCGTCAGCTCTTTCTCTGACGCTGCTAATTTACTACTGTCCTTGGAGGAAGAGAACTGGGCATGGGGTTTGGAAGGCCAAGCAGAATGTGTTGGCCTGTATATGTATGTGCCCATTATACATGTGCAGGAGCCTGAGTTGACCTGTTTCTCAGGCTGCTCTATGGCAGGGCAAAGACCCTGGGGCTGAGCGTTGCAGACAGCAGTTAAACAGTTTAGGCAGAAAACAGTGCCTGGGCTGGGACCCGGCTCCCTCCTCTTCCCTCCACTTGTGGCCAGTTCCATTCTGTGCTGGTGACACCAAGGGGCCACTCCTGCAGCACACATGCACCTGTGCAGATATTTCTCTGTGCAAAGGACAGAGCAGCCTTGGGGGCTGTGGATACTTTTGCTTATTTGTTATACATGTGTTTGGTACGTGTGCGTGAGTGTGTGCATGCACGTGTGGATATGGAAATAAGAGGATGACTTGCAGGAATTGGCTCTCTCCTACCCATAGGTATTGGAGGTTGAACTCAGGTCACTAAGCAAGTACCCTTACCCACTGAGCCATCTTGCCATACCCCTGTGACCACCACCACCCAGGACCTGGAAGCACAGCAGCTGCTCGCCTTCAGGCCCAAGATGACAGCCAGGCTGTCATCCCGCCAGTGTCTAGGGACTGTTCTTCCTGGCCTCGAGATCCAGAAGGCTAGGTTGTACAGGTCAGGGCTTCTGGGCCATCCTGTACCCCACACTGAGCACCTGCCTGTACAGCCTTGACCCTCCATTGCCCCAGCTTTCCTTCCTGGGAACCAGATCATCCAGGACAATTCCCAAGGGGCAGCCTGCTGAAGAGCAGAGTGACTGAGAGCCAACTGTGGTGTTGCAAGGGGCCCCACGGGCAGCATGGCACAGAAGGGACACCTTAGGATATCAGCACTTCCTGGTCAGCCTGGGCATCCCACGGGCACAGGGTACCAGACCCCACTTTAGGTGCCTGCCACACCGCCTAGACATTTGTCCTCTCTCCTTAGCTGTCAGCCCTTCCCTTGTCACCTCCATCCGTGACAGAAGGGACAACACAGTGCATGCACTAGACCTTGGCAACCAGAAGAACACTGTCACTGAAGGCAACGTGGCTTTCCCTAGCCTTGCCCTGTACCTTGGTTTCCTTACCTGTGAAATGGATTGGCAGTAGTGCCCCCACCCCTGTCTCAGGTTTGTGGCAGATGAACCTATGAGGCCGGGTCACGGGCACATGGCAAATACTCAACACAGCTTTGTTCTCGTTGCCATAACTCAGGGGCCCTGAGTTATGGCAACCCAGCTGTCTGGCCTGTGCACACCTGTGACTCCTGTCAGCAGAGCAGCATTCCGAGACCTCTGGAATTCCCGGGCATGGGACAGGAGGGTGGGGGTGGTGGAACCGCCACTGTCAGTTTCCTGTCCGGGCTCCTAGACCAGGAAGCCCTGGGGAGAAGCAGAAAGAGCTCTCTGTCCCTGAAAGAGCTCTTTGACCAATGTCGACCCGAAACTTGTACACTCACTATCTGTGAAGCCAGCGTGGCTTCTTCCCCTCTGTGTGACCTTGGAAAAGTGACTCGCCCTTCCTACACCTCTCAGTTCTGACACTTACACCAGGACCTGGCCCTGCCAGCTCCTTGTGTTGCCTTGTGGGGGAGGGGCTGTGACAAAATGTGGGGTTCAGTGCCAGCCCCTTAATCAGAAACCCTCTTTCTGCACAGTGACTGCCCTGCCCAAGGTCAGTGCCACAGCTGGCCTGGCACATAGGCTGGAGGGACAGGCTCGGTGCGGATGTCCACACACCCACTCCTGTCCTACAGAGCAGTCCTGAGTCCCTGGGGCACAGGGCACTCTACACCCGGTTGGCCTGCATAGCCCCCTCAGCCGTGAGGCGGCAGGTTCTCCCCTTCGTCCCTCCCCATTCTCAGTTCCTGAAATACAAAGGGCAGCTGAGGACAACAAGGACTTGGCCCACGGCCCCAGAGACTGTCTGTACCCGCCCCTCACCAGGTCTATTTCGGGCCTCTCCATCCTTGCAGCAGTCCCCCTGTCCTGCCCTCTGTGCCAGGACTCATGCCCGTTCTCCCGCTGTGCCAGTGAGATCATCTTAATGGATGTGGGACTGAGCCGCAATACCTCTCCCACAGTGCTCCCTTGATCTCGTTTATTGGGGCAGCTGCGCCTCTCTCCATAATCCCCTCATTCTGTCGGCAGAACTGGGTTGTCTGCTGAGTGGCACTATGGGTACTTTTCACTTGCCATGGATGCATGTGCCCTGCACACAGTGTGGCCACAATCGGAACATGGAGTCTTTCACCATATATGGCCTGGGGGTGGGAGTTACTCTCAGTGGAGAAAGAGTGGAACCCAGTCAAGCTGGAAAGGGGCTCTCAGGCCCTGCCTCTTGGAACATGCTTTCCTGGGCCTCCTTTATCATGTGATGTTTGAGAGAAGGGAGGCCCCTTTAGAAGCACCTGGGTCTCCCAGTGGTCTCTGACCCTCTTGAATGCCTCCTCCATGCAGAGCTGCAGCTTGTCACGGGTACCTGCAACCTTGTACACTAGGAGACCTCCTCAAGCCGTCCTCAGACACAGAAGGAAAACCAGAAGAAGGGAAGAGGGATGGGAGAGAAGTATGGCAGCCAGTAGGGCTGAGGCAGGAGGCTGCATTCATTGCTAAATGGAGGATCGTGAGGCCGGAAGTCCCAGAGGGACTCGTGCCGTCTCAGCTCCTGGTATCAGGTTCTTGCCCTGGCCACACTGTCTTGAGAGTCATGGTATACCCTCCCACAGAGGTCCACTGAGCCCTGAACAAGGGCCCCCTCATCCTGGAATGAGGAGTTTGCTTCTCTCTCCAGGCCTGACCTCACACCTCGCACACTCAGGTTCTCTGACCCATCAGACCCCGTCTAAGTCAAGTACACAACAATGCTGGAGAGCAAATAACAGGAGGTTCCATGAAGAACTAAGGCAGAACCAAGAGGAACCACGCACCCAACAATAATAGGCAGGGGCTCCCGAGGGCACCTCCCATGTGAGTGACGCGTCTACCACAGGCACATGGCCTGCCCCAGTCCAGTGCACCACTTCAGGTGGAGATTAGCACAGAACCTCCCTCTCCTTACCTTGCACATCTGCACAACCGCAGGGCCTGTCCCTGGTTGGTAAGGGCTTGCTCAGGCAAATGGGAAGAGGCACTGGGGCTACCTGCCTAGTCACAGGTACTGGTGACCTGAGCCTTCCTTACCTGCTGCATGCAGGCGAATCTCCCTGTCTAGGACATTAGATCAGCCCCTTGTTCTAGGCAGTAAATGTCAGTCCTACTGAAGGTGTCCACATTATCTCAGCCTCCATGTTTCTCAGGGAACTTAGCCCTGCAGGAATGAGGGAAGCTAGTGTCAACTAGGAGACTGTAGCATGGGGCAGGAAGTCAGGCTGGCACACATCCTACCTACCTGTGGTGGGGGAGGGCTCTGGGCTGACCCCTGTCCTGTCACCACTGCCACACCCTTCTCTGGGCTTCTTAGGTACCTCTGATGGTGAAGCCCTTCTGATACCCCCTGGATATTGGTGGTGGGTTGCTTGACAGGTGGGGAAATAAATAGCACAGTGTTATACAGCCAGGCTCCTCCCTCCTGTCAAGCATTGGTTTACCCCGCCCCACGCAGCCATCCCTGCCTTAGCACCTCACCCTGGGAAAGGGCTCTCTGGGGGGAGACATGCGGAGGCCAAGAAGTCCCATGCAGACAGCTTTTAGGAGCCCTTGAACCTCTGCACTGCTGAGCTCCCTCCAGCCCGTCCCAGCTTCTAGGGCCCTCTCACCTGGATAGGCAGTGGGGAGTCCCAGGCAGGTGGGTTTGGCCCCCATTGGCTAGACATCCACCAATAGGCAACGGGTTTCCATTCAGGCCCCACCATCCTTTTGCATAGCCCAGGCTGGCCCTGGAGGAAGGAAAGGAGGGGAGGAGCAGACAGATGCCCAGAACCCAGAATATTAATTGTTCCCCACGTGAGGTGCCTTTAATTCTCCCTCCTGAGCCACGCTCCTTTGTACTTTTGTGGTTGCAGCTGTTTTAGCCACCGACACTGTTGTTTTAAAAGGCCTATTTTCACATAGAATGTTATCCAATTAGCAGAGCAATGTGTTGGCTTAAATAAACACTCGGGGGGAGCCGGCAGCCGGAGATGCGATGGCGGCTGGCGTTGGCAGGCAGAGCTTTGCTGTGATAAACAACCGCCACTTTAATTGTAGGGTCTCATGCTTCTCTCTTCTCTTTTCCACTTCTCCACCATGGAGGGTGGATGCCCAGGGAGCGAGCGACAGGATGCGTGGCCTGAGCTCAACGCTGGCTGGTGGTGCCATGTGGTGCTGCGGGCCTATCAGATACGGGGTGGTGGACAGCCTCGGCAGCATGTGTGTAGCGCACAACTGCATGGGTGCACAGGGCAAGAATGAGGTGTCAGTGCAGCAGGGTCTGTGGGGGTGGCCCCCAAGGAAACACCTCTTCCAACCAAGCAACGCCAAGTGGGATCAGGGTGGCCCATGACGTCAGCTGCCTTCCTGTTCCACATGTGGGCTCCTTAGCGCAGGTGACCCTGACCCACAGCAGGAACTGGTGACATTGCCCTTTGGGAGTGGCAGAGCACGAGAGAACAGATGGTGTGGTGCGCATGCTGGGGATGGGGAGGCAGCTGAGTCCTCTGGGCCCTGAGGTTCCCTGCAGGATTGCAGCCTCTGCTGATGGGTTGTTCTGTGTCTGCCAGGATGCAGCCAGAGCTGACCCAGGCATCCGGGTCTCACCCCCACGTTTCTGTTTGCGTGGGTATTCATGTTGTATGCAAGATCACGCTGGCATGTGAACGGTGCTGCTCTGCCAGGCATCTGTCACCACAGTCCATGGGTACAAATTCTAGCCACGCTTGCATTTCGGGGCAGGGACTCAGGCTCCGCCAGCACTAGTGGGCTAGCAACCTGGGATCAGGTGCTGCCCGTTCACTGCCGAGGCATAAGCAGGATCACACTGTGCCATGCTGCCAGTTCCAACCCCGCAGACCTCTGAGGACCGAGGCCTGCCAGGCACCTTGTAGACCCAAGCAAAGACTTGGCTTTCAGACCTGTCGGGTACAGTGTAAGTCAGAGAAGATAGAAACCCGGCCATGAGGTGTGCATAGGGCCAGGGAGCAGCCACTGCCTTGCTTAGGTCACCGGCTAAGGGTCATGGGTCCTCACACTGAAATTGAGAAACATACAACATTGTGCTATTGTAGCAGGTTACTGGACAGTGCAGGAGCAGCCTGGTCAGCACTGCCTGTCACTTCTTACCCTGACCACCTGACAGCTGCCCTCCCTGCTTCACCCCTGCCCTGCGGTAGTGTTTGTCTTTCGAGTCAGGCAGTGTCCTCAAAGGTTGAGTTGACTGAATTGAACTGATGGAATGACTGGGAATTCATCTCTTTGTGTCATAGAGTCGGGTACAGTCGATAAGTGAGCCTGTGACTGGTCGTCTTGAATGATGGCCTTCCACTCCTCAGCGTCTGGTGGTTTGAATAAGGCTGGTTCCCATAGGATCCCCGGAGTGGAACTGTTTGGAAGGATTAGAAGGTGTGGTCTTGTTGGAGGAAGTGTGTTAGAATGTAGCTCTCAGCTACTGCTCCAGCACCATGTTTCCCACCATGATAATGGTCTAAGCCTCTGAAACTGTAAGCAAGCCCCCACTTGAATGTTTTCCATTGTGGCCGTGGTCATGGTGTCCCTTTACAGCAATGAAACAGTGACTAAGACAGTGTCACTTCTCAGAGTGGACTGCGGAAGTCACCCCATGTTTCCAAAGAGCTAGGACGCACTCCTATCTAAGAGGCAACTTCTGGGCAGGCCAGAAGCTGCTGGCAAGGTTTGCTGACCCGTCGTCATAGCACAGGCCATGAGGAGGCAGACTCGCCCCGGACGTCACTACGCAGTGTTTCCTGCAAGCCTGATAGGACTTGGTCCTCAGTGTCTGGACACCTGCATGCACGAGGCCGCCTCTTTCCCCTTCCCCTTCAGGTTTTGGGCACAGATATTTAGGGCAGGTTGGTGATGTTAGTGTCTGCAGCCCTCTGGCTTTGCCAGGGTTGGCATCCAAGGAGCAGGGGGCAGGACCAGGAGACTCCTGACATCTAATATTAGGTTCATCCTTAGCCTCTGCCCACAGCTGGGGATCATCCAGTCCTCTGTAACCACATGGGACTGGAGTCCTGTCAAGGGCACTAAATGGTTTTGGTTGCTGGAAGAAATTTGTTTTCAGGGAAACTGCATAGAGGTCAAACACAGCACTGTACTGGCAGCATTCTAGAACCTTCCATGGTCTTAAAAGATGGCCACCAGATCCAGCTTCGTTGCAACCTGTATTGGTTCCCCCACTTTGCCTGAGCAGACTGTCTTCCAAGTGGGATCAGGATGAGGAGGCAGGAGGCCTTGGTCCTGAGTACTAAGACCTCAATCACAGGGCATCCCATATGGAGTGCGGTAGCTTAGGCTGGGGTAGATGCTCACAACTTGGGATAGTAGCTGCCTGAAACAGAGCCCCGACAATGGGAGTTAGTCCAGCTGGGACAGGTCCACCCCCACAGAGGCTCAAGTAAAGAGACTGACACTCCAGGAACTGAGGGACTAACTATGAGCAGTGGTCTCCTCGGGATCAGATGGTGGGGGTAAAACAGCACACTCAGGATAGAGACTCTCAGGAAGAGGGGTAAGGCCCATGCTGTTGTCTGGAGGTTGGGGTGGGAAGGAATTCCCACCCCCCTCCTCTCATCTCCCATCTGCCTCCCCTCTGTAGCGATCGGGAGACAGCGCTGGCTGTGGCCCCGGGAAGAGGCTCCCAAAGTGTAGAGGGTGGAGCTGAGGGTAGCCAGTGATGGCCACCAGGAGATGGCAAGGTGTGGCTCTTCTCTGGCATTCCCTGTATCAACCCTGAGTCTCTTGAGTTACACTCTGGACCATAGGCTTCCCAGCAGGCCACAGTGAAAGGTTGAAATGTCCCCTATGCCAGCAGGTGGGTGGCTGTGCCCATTCAGCAGGGACCCCAGCTGTGCCCTCACTGTGTCTTTGTGTTCTGAAGTGTGGGGTGAAATGCTGTGGTAGAGTGTGTAAGGCAGAGCCCCGCTGACCATCCCCCCCCCCCCCCCCCCCCGTGTGGAGACATGTTCTCAAGGCCCTCGGTGGAAGGGGACTCTGGTTTACTGAGAGCAGTGTCCCAACTAAGGAAGGGACAGGGCACCTTTCCTCTGGGATTCAGGGTGTGCTGGGCACAGGGTGACAGAGCCCCCCCCCCCCCCGACTAGGCCACTGCTTCAATGCAAAGATGGAACAGATAGCAGACCCTCAGGTGTCCCTGTTGAAGTGGGAGACCAGTGACTGTCAGTGAAATAAGCAAGCTGGAGTCATTTCGGTTGGAGACCTGTGGAACCTGGGGCTTCCCTGAGCTACACCAAGAAGAATGTTGGTCCTGGGGGTGACAAAAAGCAGCCACAGGACTGCGTGTTCCACAAGGGACAATCCCTCAGGCTATGTTGGCAAAAGTGAGTTCCCTGGGCCTAGCCTCTCTGTGGAGGTGGCGAGGTGGTTTCTCTGGGGCCAGGTATAGGGGAGAAGCTGCCAGCGGCCTGCATTCTTCCTACTCAAGTGTCTAGAATCTTCCATGCATCTCAGGTGTGTCCTTGCCCCAGCCCAGAAGCCCCTCAAAAGTGGTCTGTTTGTTCCTCCCTCCTCACTCCACCCCTAAGATGCCTCGGGCAGACAGTGTCCATCACCTCCACAGGCTGCATGTGCTCTGCCTTCCCGAGGCTGGCGTTAGCCTCCAGTCGCTGCTCGAGAACACCACACTCCAGCTCAGGAAGTGGGCACACAGAGCAGATGTGATGAAGCTTAGGTTCAGACACCTCAAGCAGCTTGAGCAACATCACACAGCTTGGGAGTGGTACAACAGGGATTTTAACTGAGGCAGCCTAGCTGCAGAGACACAGCCCCCACAGCTCCGAGTATGGAAAGCCCTTCTGATGGGAGGAGCTGATAAAGTACCAGAGGGGGAGAAAGAGGGAGAACCAAGAAGAGCTGTTAGCAGCTCCTCCAGTGAACAGAAACACCACCAGGCCTTCTGGGGTACAAGAAAGAAGAAATAGATTGCAAAAAATTGAGAAAGAAAATGAAGGCTGGGTTGGGGCAGCTCTCATGGGCCTCCCTGCCAGGATCTCTTTCTACTCTGTAAGTGTGGTTGGAGAAGTCGCCAGATGCAGCCTTGGCTGCCCAGACTGCCGTGCCCCCAGGATGCCGCTCCTCGGGGACACACACCAGACTCCCTACCAGTTCCTCTCTCGGTCTTGAGGGGCTGACTCCCCCAGTCCCGCCGTCTCCCTATCTGCCAGCTGAGCACTCATGCTTCGGAGCTCGGAATGAGCCATTTCGGCTCGGGGGCCAGATGCATTTTTATATCTGCCTGGGAAAAAATGGCAGGGGTTCTGCTGGCAACCAGGAGATGCTTCTAAATTAAACTTAAAAAAAAAAAAAAAAAGTGTGGGGTGCTGCACCTGGCCCTTCTCAAGAGTGCAGGAACAGAGCCTGGAGGCCTTCCCTCTCTCCGTGTGACTACAGAACTGTTTAACGCCTCTTCTCGCACCCCACCCCATCCCCAGGCCCTCCTGTCCCTCCAGATTCTGTTTGTCTTAAATGGACACTGGGTGCCGCCTTTACAACCTGGTCTAAGTCCTGCAGCCTTTCCAAGATGGGGCATGACCCAACTGGGGCAGTGACTAGCCCAGGGCCGTGGCCTTATTTCCCACACCCTGAAGCGTACACAACAGAGATGCACTGCCTGGCAGTTCCAGGGCCCCCAGACCAAGCAGTGTGGGGTACGTGTAACCCGTGCCTCCCTCCCATTCGCTGACCACAGCTGGTGATACTGGGTATCTGGTGGTGGGTAGACTCACCTCTCCACATGGTATTATGTGTCTGACAGTAGTCCTTTTGAGCTGGGCCACCTCATTCCTGTGTGATCTGGTTCCTTCAACCACTGTTTTCCAGCGCAGTCGCCTCCCAGAGTGCCCAAGGTCAGGCCCCCATACATCTCCTAGGGGAAGCTTTCCAACCACAGCAGTCACATCACGGGCAAGGGACAGTGGCTGGTTTAGGCCTCGCTGTGCTGGCTGATAAGTTCTTCCACGTGTCAGTGCGGTGCTCAGGAGCCCCAAGAGCATGCATCCTCTACACCTTAGAAAGCCGCAAAGGGAATTTGAGCACAGGAGATGGGTACCCATACTGTGTCCCCACGTATCCGCCAGGGCCCCACACCCAGGTGTATTCACCCTTCTGCTTGATGATGCTGTGCCCAGAAGGTTCCCTTAAGTTGCCTAAGTGCTTGAAGAAAAGGAACCATGGGGCCTGCCTCACTCCAGACATGGTAACTCTGGAGTTCAAAATTCTTGGCCTCCAATGTCCTGTGTTAGTGACATGGGTATTTCTGGAAGACTTGGAGGCCACTCCTGCACAGGGCCACTCAGCCTCTCAACTAGCCGTGTTTATAGAGGGCTTCAGTCAGTGCTGTCTGGTGATCGTGTGAATGCCCAGGACAGGCACATCCAGAAAAGCAGAAAGTGGTTTTGTGGTCTCCATGAGCTGGGAGAAGAATTGGGGGACTTGAAGAGCAATAACCAAAGTGCCTGTTTCATTTGAGATGGTGATAGAATGTTTAGAATCCACATGCTGATGCTTGCATATAAATACACAGACCGTGTATTGATTATATCGCAGTTTAGTGTTTGAAAGGCAGGGGCAGGGGACAGGGAGCTAGGCAGAGCAAGGAGAAAGAGGCTGTTTGAGGCCCGTGCTGCTGAACTGGGCATGGGAACCCGTGGTGGAGGGGACAGGGGACCAGTAAGGAGACAGCAGAAACAGACAGGACAGATTCAAGGAAGAAATAGGGAACAGGCACAGGGCCAGCAAAAGAAAGTGGCATTGAGTATCCCTGAGGGACTGTCCTCTGATGACCCTGAGAGTCATTGGAGTCACCCTCCACAGATAAGATGGCGCATGGGCAGCGGGTGACCAGCCTGTCCCGGGGGTGGATGTGTTGACCGCTCACTGCTTGTAACTCTTTCCCTTGCAATACAACTTACTAATTAGGTAGTTGTGCCAACAGCACCCCAGTACCTTGCCAGACGCCCAGAGTCCCAGGGCTGGAGGGAGACTGTGGAACCCACAGCTCACAGACTGTCTCTCTTGTCCCCTCCAGAAAGCCTTCAGCGCCCTCTGCCACAGCACCCACTTGTATGGCCGGAGGCTGGTCCTGGAGTGGGCAGACTCGGAGGTGACTGTGCAGGCTCTGCGGAGGAAGACGGCCAGACACTTCCAAGGTAGGAGTGGTGGGAGCTGGGACAGGGATGGTCTGGAGAGCTGCCCTCACTTGTGCACAACCCCCAGCCTCTGTGACTAAACCCTCTTGTCTCAGGATAGCCATATACACAGCCACCTTGTCTTGCATGCAGGTAGGGCAGTGGGGCCAGGCAAGCAGGAAGGACAAGGCAATTGTCGCCTCTGTCCATGTTATGGTCCTCAATTCAGGTTCCACAGTTGTTCCCTCAAGCCCAGGGGTGCCGACAATGGATCCCAGAGGCTGGTCCTGAACCACAGGGGTTACCAATATGCCTTTCTGAAGGGCTGCCCACTTCCTGCCTGAGCTCTGCGCCCCCAGAGCTGACTTCATCCAGGTGACTATTGAGCTGATGACCAGGAACTCATAAACCCTGCTGTTCTCATTCTTGGGACACCATGGTGACTAAGCAGGGCCGTGGGAGAAATGGGATCCGTTGTACCTGATGCTAAGGGACAGAGGGAATCGGGGAGGGGGAGAGCTGGAGTCAGTGGGCCTCGTCTCTAATAGAGTGTGCACCCCTCACTAGGATGTCAAGGCTTGAACTTGAAGCCCACTTCCTTAACAGCACCCTCACAAGGTCCCCAGGAAGCAGAGCACAGCAGTTACCATTGTCTGCTGGCCTGAGGTCTGTTGGTTTTATGAGTCTCCCAACCGGGAACACATTCCTCCTCCCACTGACTGGCAAGGCCGGGTTCTGGGCTAGTCTGGAACATCCCTGTCTGCAGTAACATTGATGCTGTGGTCAAGAGGCAGGCAGTTTCTTCCTACCTGGTTGTCCCAGCATCAGGACCCTCAGGTATCCTCCTGGCTGGTAGACTCAGAGACCACTGTTGTCCCCTGAAAGTGTTTGCTGTGAGCTCTGTGTCTATAGAGCTGGGATCAGGATCGTCTGTCCCTGTCGCTTGCCAAGGACAGCCAGAGGACCCTAAAGGGACGTTGTCCTGGGGCTATAAGCAGCCCAGCGAGATTGTTTCTGGCCAGTGCTAAAAACCAGAGGCAGCATGGGGCCACTGACTGCAGGAGACTAGAGCCCTGGGACATAGACCCTGCCTTCCACTTGCCTTCTATCCAGAGCCATGCCACCTGCCCACCACACTTCCCACGCTGCGCCCCTTTGATACAGTTCCTCATGTGGGAAACCCCAACCATAAACTTATTTTCATTGCGATTTCATAACTGTAATTTTGCTACTGTTACAAATTGTAATGCAAACATCTTATATCTAGACTATCTGATATGTGACCCCTGGGAAAGGGTCGTTCAACCTTCTAAAGGGGTTGCAGTCCATAGGTTGAGAACCTCTGCCCTACAGGGTTCATTGTTCCCCAGCTAAAGGTGGGGCCTCGGGCCCTCACCCATGCCATTCCACATTAATCTAGTACGTTTCTCTCTGCTGCTGCTTGTGCTGTTAGTGGTGTGGAGACCGCTTCAGAGGACCGCTGCTTCATGCAGCCATTCCCTCCCTCTGGGTGTCAGGCGTCAGTCAGTGCCTGTCTTCTGCTCCTCTGTGCCTCTGCCCCGTACGTTCTTGCTGTTTGCCTTCTTATGTTCTGACCAGGCCCAGCCGCCTCCCCCTGCCCCCACCCCCCACGACAATTGTGGTGTGCTGTGTGCTTGTATTGGGACTGGTTGATTTCTGTCTGGTACTCCTGTTTAGTTCAGGCTCTGAGAAGCACCAGGCTTTCCACCCAGGGCCGGGAGCATTCCAACCCAAGCCAATGCAAAGCTGGAGAAGCGGGGGATTGCACACTCAGTGGCAGGCTCACAACTCAATAAGATCCCAAGTCCTGATGGGCAGACAGAACCTGTCTGCATCGACAGGCATCGACAGGCCCAAATGCACCCATCGGCAAATGTTTATGGAAGGCGCTCTCCCGGGACCAAGGCAGGGGCCTGCCTTCCCTGTGGTCACCCCACCACACAGCCCAGGCCTGCAAGAGTGTGGGTTCAGCACTTCTGCTTTGCATGGGCAGAAGCCCCTTCAATAAATTGAGCTCTGAAGACAGCATCTTCTCCTCCCAGGTGAGAGGATGCAGCAGAAGCCAGGCCTTGGTTCTGCGCAGAACCGTGGAGCCCCAATAGGCAGGTCTAGCAATGAAGCTGACAGAGATACCTGTGTCTGCCCCTCCGGCAGATCCGAGGTGGCCACAAGGACTGAGGTCTCCAAGCATGGCTGTGACTTACATCAGGTATTGCCCTGCAGGCCCTGGGGCAGGTGCAAGGCTGCCAGGTGTGCAGATGCCCTGGAAACAGTGTGCCGTCCACCTCCACCTTGTCCTGCACATGTGCACAGCAGCCAAAGTCCTCAGAACAGGGCCGCAGGCCTCAGTGCCTGCCCGGGCCTCCTTTCTCTTCTGCCCTTTTCCCTGCTGCGAAAAATACTGACTCATTTGTGTCAGACTCTGCATTATTTTGAGCATCCAGGGTCCAGGACAGAGTTGGGCACGAGTCCCACTTGCCCTTGGGCTCTGCCAGGAAGGCACTCAGACCTCAGGTGGAAGCCTTGAAGTACTGGCCACCACAAAGGCTCCCTGAGGGCTGTAGGCCATGCCATCAAAGGCAAAGCTCAGGAACAAGCTTGCTCATGACACCAGGGTCTGAGCCATTCTCAGGGCTAGTGATGGGGAGCCAGAGCCGCTACACTGGAGCTTCCAATGCAGCTCCTGCCCTGGGTTATGCCTTGCCCACAGCCCCGCTGCTGACATGGAAGGGATGGTGAAGACATAGCTCCCATTGTCATCCCTGTGCGTCTCTTCTGCTAGGCCTTGCCAGGACCCAGGCGTAGCTGCAGTCTTTTGTGTGCTTAATCGTACAGGACTCAGGGAGGTAGAGGCTGTCGCTGACTCATTTAGCAGATCAGAAATCTGAGGCTCAGGCAGCTCAGGTAACTTATTAATGGTCACCCAGCTACCCGTAGCACAGCTGGAACACAAACCTAGGTTTTCAGCCATTCTTCTGACCAAGCCTTTGCATTGACTGATCGGGTCAGCACCCTTATGTTAGACTCAGCGTGTGTGTGCGTGTTCTACTATCCACTCTATGGTCTCTGGTAAGTCTCGGCCTTAGCTTTGCCATCTGTACAGTAGGCACAGTGTGCCAGCACCTCGGGGCCTGTGGCTACAAGGAGATAGCAATGGCTCCTTCTTGCCACTCTCCCAGGCCCAGGCTAATGCACTGAGGGTGCTGTGACTGGGTAGAGTGAGAGCCTGGTGCTCCTGACTCTCCAGCCAGGGCACACACAGCCTGGCACGTGGGAGGAAGGGCCCAGGAAGTCACTAGACCTGACTGGGAAAAAGTCAAGCAGGTACCTTGGGGGGAGAGAGGCTCTACTTTCACACCCCCCCGCACACACACACACACACACACACACGGGCGCGCGCACACACACATGCACGCTCCTGGACTATCCCAATTTGGTCCTCTCCCAACTCCTATCCCTCCAACTCCTGTCTCTTCCTTGCTCTCTGCCTCCCAGCCCCTCCCTCCCTGGTCAGGAATCCGATCTCTGGTCTCCAGCCCCTGGCCCTGTGATAGGTGAAGTGCTGTTCTTCTCTGCCTGCCGCATGGGATGTGAAAAGAGAGCGCAAGCGGGGAGAGGAAGAAAGTCTGCCTCTGGCTGTGTCCCTTTCTTCCTAAGCATGTTACAAACCAGCAGGGTTGCAGCATCTCAAAGCTTTCAGGGTTTGGCAGGCCACGGTCCCCACGAGCACGGGCGACAGAATAAAATGGCCTGGCAGCAGTCTGCTGCCCAGCCCTGTCTTCAGCACTCACAGCCAGGGAGGCCTGGCACATGGGCCTTTACTTGGCTGGAGTGTGGCTCGACTTCCTTCTGTTGTCTTAGTCCGGCTGGGGAGGCCTGATGGGTTGTGGTTAGCGTGGTTAGTGGCTGCAACTTTCACCTCCAGAGCAGGAGCGCAGGCGTGAGCAGCATGGCAAATGGCTGGTGATGCACTCCCTCCACCCGCCCCACCCCTGCCTTATACCCTGCCCACTGGGCCTGGCAACGCTGGCCAGGACAGAATATAGACAGAAAGTGCACACGGTAAGAGCCCTTGGGCACAGATGGGGATAGTCCTGGCCAGTCAGCCGCAGGCTTGACTCTCTGAGCCAGCCTCCTAGCCTCACGAGGCAGCCCCCGACCCTGTCCCAGCAATCCACCACCAGCCCTCTGTCCAGACATGCAGCATTCCTTGCCGTGCTACTTTTTCTCTCGGTGCCTTAACCCTCCCCCGACCCCCATGTGTCCTCACATGCGGCTGAGTCCTTTTCCCCTCAAGCTTAATCCTCCAGGAGCGACAGCTCTCTCCCTCTGCACTAACTTACCTTGCATCAGGCATAAAGCTGGCTTTGTTAACTATTCACAGAGTAGATGAATGAACCCCAATAAACCAATTATGGGTGTGGCTGGTGTTACCTGAACACCTAGCATGTTCCAGGCCCCAGGTGGTGCTAATTGCAGCCGCCTCCACATTAGGCATAGGCCCCGGCCCGGGCTCGGCACAGCCAGCAGTGACCCCCGCCCAGAGTTATTAGACTTGAAACACGAAGACAAGGACCCTGTTTGGAGTGTGATGTTCTCACTTTGTTCCTCGGGCCCTGTGCATCTGCAGAAACATGGCCCTGTGAATTCTTTCTTTCTTTCTTTCTTTCTTTCTTTCTTTCTTTTTTTTTTTTTTTGGTTTTTTTTTTTTTTTTGGTTTTTCGAGACAGGGTTTCTCTGTAGCTTTGGAGTCTGTCCTGGAACTCCCTTTGTAGACCAGGCTGGCCTCGAACTCACAGGCTGCCTCTCCCTCCCGAGTGCTGGGATTAAAGGCATGTGCCACCACCGCCTGGCTCTGTGAATTCTTTCTAAAGATGAGTTCGGCCTCAGGGAAGCCAGAGATATCTTTGTCGAAGGCCTTTGAGCAGCAGCAGCACTGAGCAGTTTTGCACACAGTTTAAAAGCCCAGTGGCACTTTAGCCTGACACACTCGGAGAGAAAGTCAGTTCCCATGTTAGAGGTGCAGACGGGCCCAGAGAGGTCTGTTCACTTTGCTAAAAGCACACAGCTCTGAACCCTTATAGAGTGAATACCGTTTCTTTCCACCCTGCATTCCCCACAGTTCTCGAATTCCCATGCACACACATCCTAGCTAGCAGTCTCAGCATAAGCTTTCCTAGGAGAAGGCATGCGACTTCATCTCTCGTTTCATTCCCTCACAGAGGTGGTGTTTGAGTGGGAGGGACAGGCGATTACCAGAAGCTAGAAGGATGGAAGTGCTGGCAGTTCTCTGAGGAAACTAGTTCTCTGAGAAATTAGTATGGATGGTACAATATACCTCAAGGGAAGGGGGTGCGTGTGGCGGCTAGAGAAAGCCTTCCCACGGAGTCAGCATTCCTGTGTGATTGTAAGGGACCAGCCAGCCAAAGACTTAGGGGAGAAACATCCCAAGCCCAGGGAACCGCAGGTGCAAAGGCCCTGAGGCAGAAGTGTGTTCAGTGCTGGAGCTCCAGAGTGTGGAAAACAGACAGGAGAGGCAGGAAGCCTGGCTTCCCCTCTTGTCGCCTGGGAAGCCCTGGAAGACTGGAGGGGAAGGCAAACGTCAGAGCAAGCTCATCAGACTCTATTGCTGCTGCTGTGTGGGATTGCAGTGGTTAGTGCTGAAACCTGGGCTAAGGAGCACACCATCGTCCAAAGATGGTGGTGAAGGCCACAGCCAAAGGCTGCAGGGAGGAAATTGGCCCGGAGAAGGGAGAGCTGGCCAGAAGTCAAGGGTGGCACCTCGGCTGGCCGTGAGCAGACCTGAGAGGCCAAGAGCAGGTGCAGAGTCAGGAGGTCATTTGTCTGACGTCAGCCAGGATGTCCAAGGGATATCAGCACATAGATGGATGGGTTCAGAGCTCAGGGGCTCAGACTGAGTTGTGATATAAATTTGAAGTTATCAGCATACAGATGATATTTAAAGCCTGCCACTGTTCCCTCAAACCCCCGTTCCACACCTCCATTGTCAGCAGAATGGCACGCTTTCAGAAGACCAGGGATCACGAGAGCCCGTTATCCCCCATCAGCCCCTGCAAATGGGCCTCCTTGATCTTAGCCGTGAAGACATAATCATCAGGCTTTCAAATCACAGGCGAAAAGTTCAAGCAAGTATGTGAAGTCACAGAATTTATTATTCAAAATATCCCCTGGTCGTGCTTTCTTCAGCTCCCTGGAGATGGGGGTTTTGTGTGAGCTCCACATCTCAGCCCCTCATCTGTGCCCCTCTCACTCCTTGTAAGACCTGGCTGTGCCAGCCCTTCCTCTGGACACCCCAGACTGTCAGTGAGAGTCCCAGGAGGGCTTTCATACTGGCACCTGGTTGCACGGATTGCTCGTGCCAGGAGAGGTCAGGCGCCACAAAGACGCGCTCTCGCTCACCTCCATTGCCACAGCTGGTGAAGTGAATGGAGACCAAGACTCACGAAGTGGAACCATGTGGTCCAGGCAGCCCCTGGCCGGGATGCAGATGGATGGGGATGTGGAGGAGCCTCTAGACAGCAACCTCATCTCCCAGTGAAGATGCACTTGGATCCTGCAGGTCCTCTGGACCAGCTGGGGCAGGTGTTATCCAACCACACCCCCTGCCTCCCTCTTAAGCCACACACACCCGAGCCTCCCACTCCAAGCGCTTTGACAATATCCTGCACACTCTGCCACCCTCCCCTGGGAGCGGCTGTCCGTGCGAGGAAGGGACCTGCTCCCAATCCCACTAAATTGTTATTGACTTGTGTTCTGTGCGTTCTGCAAACATTTCACTCAGCCGTCGCCAGCAAGCCCACGAATCCCTGCTAGGGCTAACGGGGAAGCCAGCTGTGCCGGGCCATCTCGCCCGCTCCTTCTCATCGATCACAGAATTAAACTAACGGGAGCACCGCGGGGCGGTGTGGGAGAGGCAGGGCCCGGCCACCATCCTGGGCGGGGCTGGAGGCCCAGGAACCAGAGAGTACAGGCTGCCCAGCGTACCTGACATACAGTCTGGCCCAACCAGAGGAAGTCAGAGAAAACTGCTTCTGAGGCTGCCTCGAGTACCGTACTGGTGATAGGCAGCTAGGAGCCCGTAGACCAGAGGCCACCAGCTGAGCCACTGGTGCCTGGCCCGTGACATGTGAACACAAAACAGTATTGGATTCATCATTGTTTGGCCACTGGAAGATCTGACCTGGAAATCAGGTCTGGCCACCCTGGTCCCACATCCCACAGCGAGACCTGCAGAGCTACTGTGCGTGCACTCCCTGTTGACTCTGTCGTCCAGTGTGACTCGGTGATGACTCCTCCTGGCCCCTACACTGGCATATTCCTTCCTGTCGCCAAGCAGGGCTGCAGGAGCCTCCTGCCGGCCTCCCTCCTCCTGCGCTCACTCTCTCTGCAGCAAGTCTCCCTGCCTCGACACCTGCTGCTCTCCCAGGCTGCACAGGGTTTCCACTTACACAGACCAAGCACAGAGGGCCCCAAGCCATCACGTACCCCTTCTCCTTGAGGTGGGTCAGCATCTGCATGAATGCTGCCCTGTGGCTGGCTCTGCTCTCATTTCTGTTGAGACTCTCAGAGGGTGGACCCACGGCAGGGCAAGTGTTCATGGGCCCCTTGTGCAGAGCTTCTACCCAGAGGACTTCCCCCGAGCCCAGGGAGCATGCATCAAACTTGTGGGATTCCTAGAAAAGTCCACACTCAGCCTGCCACAGCTAAGCAAGTCCCCAGCTGCCTAGAACCCCATTCCTGCCTGTGTCTCAGCTTTCCCATGGCCTCCAGACCCCCTGGTTGCCAGGTGCTAGCCATCATAAACACTTGATAGTACATTTAACACTTCTTGTCTGCCTTGGCCTCTGCCTTCAGGCACCTGAGTGTCCGTCCTTATGTTGGCCCCAGTCTTGAAGGCCTTGTGACTAGTCATAGTCAGTCATATTTTGCATTTTGAAATGGGATCTCTCCATTGTGCAGGCTAGCTTCACACCACCAGGCTCGGGCCTTCTTCCTGTGCCAGCCTCTCTGGTGCTGGGGTTCCAGGCATGGCCAGCAACTTGGGAACTGTGTTCCTAATCAGCTCTGTCTTCATTCAGTAGCTGAGCCCAGACAGGGGAAGCGCCTGGCCTGCTGCCTCCAGCCAGAGCGGCGGCGAGGTCTGCTCCTGGCCTGCTAACTTACCATCCCGGGCTGTCTCTGTCTTGTCTCTTCTTCGCAGGCCCTTCCAGCATCCTTTCTCCCTGTCAGCCACACTCTCATCCCCAGCCTGCCTGCCTCTCCTCCCAGGAAGCGCTTTCTCTTGTCCTCCCACAGGCCCTCCACCCGCGCCTTCCACACAGGCAACATTGCCAGCCAGGGAAGGGAGAGATGCGGGCTGGCATTCTGTCAAGGAATTAATTGAAAAATAAAACCATTAGGTGGGAACTGGAGAAATGCAGAAGTGGTGTTTGGAGGTTGGGGGGAGGGGGCAGGACTGGGGGGCTGCTGGGGGCCGGCCGAGCTTTTTGTCAAGTTCATTTCTCGGTATTGATGTTTGGTGACAGTCACTTCTTGTTTATCTTCAGGAGCAGCTGCGCCGTGGAGGGAAAATGCACGGCTTGTTTCATTTATTTATTTCACACCTTCCCCGGGTTCTGCTTTGTGTTTGTTTGGTGAGGACCCACTGAGGCTTCCGATGTGGGGAAGTGGGGTTTCCACAGCTGTTCCTGCCAGGCAAGCCGGCACTCTGTGTGGAGGCAGGCCAATGGGGGGCTGGGTGGCAGCGAAGACGCAGGGCCCAGCGTGTCCGGGGGGGGGGGGTTCCAGCCCCAATCCCTGGCTGTGAACTCGAGCCAGACCCACAGCAAGGTGCACCCTTTGACTCCATCATCCTCACAGCTGCCCCAGGAGGCGGCAGAGCTCAGCGTGACTTAGCTGCTGATGGCAGGGTCTGTTGATCTGGGGTCCTGGAGTTGTGGTCACTGCCTGGCCCCTTTGTTCCAGGCCTCCAGCACTTCCCTGGACAATTCGTTTGTTTGTTTGTTTGTTTGTTTTAAGATTGATTTATTATGTATACAGTGTTCTGCCTGCATGTATATGTGCAGGCCAGAAGAGGGCACCAGATCTCATTATAGATGGCTGTGAGCCAACATGTGGGTGCTGGGAATTGAACTCAGGACCTCTGTAAGAACAGCCAGTGCTCTTAACCACTGAGCCACCTCTCCAGCCCGACAACTCGTTTTCTAACCTGCAGCTGAAGGAATGGCTGGTTGTTCCCCCAAGCCCTGGGCTCCTCTTACTGACTCTGCAGGTGGCAGATGGTCACTCACACTGGGCCAAGCAGAGTCACCAGAAGCAGAAGTCAGTCACTTCCTCAGGGAGGCCAGGCCTTTGTGGGGGCTGGTTCCCTGTTGTGGGAACTCTGAAGGCTCCAGAACACTGCTTCTTTTGCCTCCCTAGAAGTCTGAATGTGAGCAGAGTGACCCATTCAAAGGGTTCCCTAAGTGTGCCAGCAAGCAGAAGGAGCACCCATGGGCTCCAGGGGCCATGGAGGTGAGGGTCGCATGTCACAATCAGCCCAGTGCACCCTAGAGGCAGAGTGTGGAGCACCCACTCCCTGGCAGGAGACCCGGTAACTAAGAGAATGACCCTAGGCAAGAAGCACCCCTGCATCTGGGTGCTCGAGAGAGCAGCTCTTTAGAAGGGGGACAAAGGCCTGGACGGGGTAGAGACCTCTGTCTGGTGCCATGTGCCCAGGGTAGGGGCAATGGGTGCCCTGTCCCCAAGGCCTCCTGCCCAAGGGTGGTTAGCGGGACAGTGTTCACAGGCCCCACCCAGGAGTCAGCTGGATTCTGTTTGTGGCTCCAAAAGCAAGTGTTGATCAGGTCTCTGGTGTGAGAGAAGTCGGGGGAACACTTTATGGAAAACGTTCTTGGCCTCATAAATCCTTCAGAATGTCTGGCCCTCCTGCCATAGCCTGATCCCTTTGACCCTACTGTTCCCTGGCCGTCTTCAGCCATTCGGTCACCATTTCCTGAGGGCTGCCAGGTCCCAGGACAGTCTCAGCAAGAGAGATGAGCAGGGAAGCTTCACACAGATGTGAGACCCTGGAGTGCTCCAGTAGAGAGAGCATTCCAGACAGGTCATGGCAGTGCAAAGGCCCTGGGCTAAGAGGAATGGGCACCAGGATCGGGGAATGACCAGCTCCTGTGAACCATTCGCCAGCAGTATGATGGCTTCGGCCTCCCCCAAGAACAGGGCACAGCGGAGGTGCTGCAGAGTGGTACGTGGGCTCTGGCTGTGGTTTGCCCATTGGCTTGACGGGCTCTCTGGTGGCCTCGAAGGTCGCAGCGGGAGGGGCGTCAGACGCAGGCCGGGAACCTGCTTTGTTGTTGTCTATTTCCAGCCCTATTACCTGCCCACGATTCAATTTCCTGAGGCCATTGTGCAGCCGGGATGAGGCGCAGAGTGAAGAGAGGACACGGCAGGGAGCCCGGCCGCTTCCTCCCCTTTCTGCAGTTGGCCATGATGGGCATAGCTGCCAGACCTTGGCTCTCAGCCAGTGCCCCCGCCCTCCCCCCCGCCCCGCCAAGTCCTCTCCCCACAGCACAGCCTCCACCCCAGCCCTGGGCTCCTGCATTCATGCGTCTCCCACTTGGATGCCTCACGGGAGCCCCGGCTGGGGACAGTGTCCCAAACAGGAGTGCCTGCTGCACAGTGGGAAAGGGGGGCACAGGCTGTGGCCAGCGAAGTGTGGGGAGCCAGGGCAAGGGAGATCAGGGTGTAGGCTCTGCAGGATCCCCTAGAGCAAGGCAGAGTGGACAGGGAGAGTTGGAGGTGGCTGGGTCAGAGGACCACCATGGAGGAGGTGGGCAGGGTCCATATCCTCATAAGCATGAGAAGAATGAGATAAGGAGAGGGACTCCAGGACCATCCCCACATCCCAGGAGGAGCCAGGCATGGCGCCCCCATTTACTGCCATGTACCGGTGTGAGGTAAAGGGTCAGGGGGCGGGGCTTTACACAAGGAGTTAGAGTCTCCTGAAGGTGGGAATTTGAGTGGGCAGCCTTTTTATAAGTTAGGCCTTCACTAGTGAATGGATGGTTAGGCTGGCAGAGGGACTGGTGGAGCAAGCAGCTCATAGCCAGCCTCCCTGTTTCCTTGTCTGTGGGGTTGTTGAAGGTACCATAGCATACAGTGAGTACTCAGTCAGTGGCATTTGGAACAGCTGTGTGTCTCAATCCCTGTACCCCTTCCTCATAGAAAACTCTTCTGCACTCATCAAAGCCCAAATCAGATAACCCATCTCCTGCAAAGCCGCCCTCACTGTTATGGTCCCCACGCCTCTCTAGATTCCTTGGGCACTGCAGCCATGCACCTAACATTGGCTGATCTGCTTACAGCCACTCAACCACACCCTGGGGGCCCATGGCTGCCACAGAAACGGAGCTGGCTCCTGCTTCTCTGCCTAGCTGTTGCCAGAGTTGGCTAGGCCTCTGGCTGGCAGGAAGGAAGCAACTCTCAGGTGGCCACTGGCTCCCTAAAGTGGGTCCTTTGCTCTGTGACAAGGATGGGAGAGGGCGCAGAGGTGGCCAGCAGCAGGGGGAGGCCAGAGAGAGGCGCCTGGCCGAAACTGGACTAACCAGGGCCTGTGTGTTCTCCCGTCCTTCTCCGATTCCCCATTCGTTCTCCTTATGCCCGCCCCACACCTCTGCCCCCTCACTGTTTAACCCTCTCCGGGTCTTTTCTCCTCTCTGCCGTCTGCCACAGAGCCCCCGAAGAAAAAGCGATCTGCAGTGTTGGATGGGATCCTGGAGCAGCTGGAAGATGGGGACAACGACGATGACAACGAGCAAGCTCTTCAGCTGTGAGCACCTGCGCTGGGGAGCCCATGTGAGGTGGCTCCTTTCAGGGACACAGACCCGACATCCTCCTCTCCTTGTTCCCCGAGGAGCAGAGACTCTGTGGTGGGTGACAGTGCACAGCCAGTGTTGAGCCCATGGGAGGAGTAAGCCGCTGTCTAGGCGGGGACTCGCACCTCAGCCCCGTTCACCAGCCACCCCAGCCGCACCCAGCCAGACTCCTGCAGCCATCTCACCCTCTGCAGCACTGCCGGCCAGAGGATGGAGCTGTGGATGCCACCTCAGGCGCAGGGCCCTTCCCAGACCTGGAGCATCACATTCCACGCAGGCTGGCCTGGGTGTTCCATCACCATTGCCTCTCAAGGTGGAGGCCCTGGGAGCCCTGTCCAAGCCTCGCCCTGGGCCAGTTCACCAACTGCAAAAGATGACATGGCATCAGGCAGGGAGCGGGGCCACAGCCCTTCACCCACTGTCCAGCCTCGGCTCCAACACCCCTAGCGTGCAGTTTCAGACCTACGTCATTTTGAGCTCCGGTGGTATCTGCTCAGTGCAGGCGATGGGCTGACCATGGTGGCCTCAGCTAGCCACACCATGTTCAACCATCCAACCCAGGAAGACCTAAGACGACTCCTCCCACTTCTGAGCCGTTGTCACCTGGACAGGTCTCGGACTTTTTGGAGGGAATCTTAGCCTGTGTGGTTTTTGGGGGGATGAGTCCCTGCTTTTCATAGTGGTCCGTACCAAAGCTAGGACCACACCCTGTGGGTGGGGCTGGCACTTTGTTACAGTCCAAGGGCACTGAGAGTTAGGCAATAAAAGTCAGAACCTAGAGTGGCTCAGCTCCCCCTACCTCATTTCAGATATCACCCTACACCACCTCCACCGGTGGCCCTGCACGGAAGGGTCAGGTCGCTCGCTGCCACGCCAAGGCTGGGCCGTCAGGAACCATGGAAGACAGGATGGGAAGTTTCCCTGTCCTACCAAGGTGTGCCCACATGTCACAGAGAGCCTGGGGCAGAAAGCCGCGGTCTGTCACCAGCATAAACTCCCCAGGATGGCACAGGAGCAGCTGGACTCTCCCCAAAGCAGGGTCCACAGGGCACCTGTGCTTGGCCAGCCTGGCCCCTGCGACAGTGACCCTCTAAGCTCTGAGTTCAGCAGGCAACTTTTGAGTCCTCCAGCCTCCTGAGTTCAGGTCCCAAGCACCTAGGCAACAGCCAGACAAGGTGGTGTGTACCTGTAATCCCTGATTTTAAGGGGTAGAGAGACAGACAGGTCCTCAGGGCTCAGTGGGCAGCCAGCCTAGCCAATCAGTGAACTCCAGGTTGAGTAAGAATCTGAGTCAGAAATTTACAAAGAATAATAATAATGGTGGAAAGCAGCTGAGGAAGACACGGTGACCCTCTGGCCTCCACGTGTGCCCTGCCCCACACCCATCCACACACATACATAAATAGGAGCCTGCAGGAGGCCAGAGCCCAGCACAGCTGGGGAGCCTAGAAGAGGGTAGAGCAAGCCTGGGCCCTCACAGAGCCTCACCAGACAGGGGCCTGGAGGACGTGGTTTCCAGCCAGTAGGTCAGGGGCAGGAGACTAGACTCATTACCCAGGAAGGCTTTGGTGGATGGGACATGAATACCCTTCCAAGAACCCAGCTGGGACGGGAAGTCGGGAAGGGGAGTAGAGTCTGAGCCAGCATGGAGTCCTGAGAGAACACCACTGCCCTCTGTGCCGGTTCCAGCACAAACCCTGCCTCTGGAAGGCGCCAGCATGCTGTCACACTCCATAAGGGACAGACAGACATATCCGAACAGCCGTCCTATAGCGGATGGGGAAGAGCCAGAGGTTGAAGGTCTGACCTTCATTCTTGCATTCATTCCTCAAACCCATGCTGGACCTGGACCTGAGGACAAACCCGGGTGCCGCTGTCTTTCTTGAGACATGGCAGTCCTTGCTGGATGGACTCCAGAGGCTGTCCCCAGTCTTGAGATGCACACGTGGGGTGCTAAAGAGACGTTTCACCAGTTAAGAGACTGTGCAGTTTTTCCAGAAGACCCAGGTTCAGTTCCTAGCAGCCACCTGCAGTGAGCCACACTCAAAACTGCCTGCAACTTCAGCTCCAAAGGATCCGGTGACCCCTTCTGGATTCTGCATGCGTTTGTACTCAGGTGGCACACAAAGGGAGACCAAGATAAGCATCAATAAAAAGTTGTTTTTTTTTTTTTTAAGAGATGGCTCACATCAGGCGCAAGACATCCCTTCCCCCATGTGTCCCCTCACCTCTGCCACCCCGCCCCGCTGTCCTAGGGCAGGGGATCCACCCTCCCCACAGTCCACAGCTTCCACTGCTGCTCAGGGTGGCTGGGGCAGGATCAGCTGGGGCTGTGCACTCGGGCTTTGCCCAACAGAGCCGAGCTCGGGCTCAACATCTAATTCAATTTGTTCTGCCGAGATTGAAATATGAAATGGTTGCCAGTCAAAACGTTCAAAGTACGGGGAAGGAGGGAGAGAGCGCCTGCTGGAATTTAAATTTTAATGAAAATGGCTTTAACCCTTCAGGTAAGGCCTGGAGGAAGCAGAGCCAGTTGCTCGGGTCCTGAGAATGAAGCCTCTGGGGCTCCATCTGCCTGTTCCCTCTCTCTCTCTGCCTCACCAGGAGTAGCTAGGCATTTTTTCCTGCAGAATCGCCTTTTAAATCTTAGTGGGGTGCTTGCTTCCTGGTAATGTATTCACCTCTGGTAATGTATTCACCAGCGGCTGCTCCCCACATTTCCCATCCCTGACACTATACCTCCCTGTTTCCATTTGTTCTAGATCTGGCTGTGTTGCCCAGGCTAGTCCTACACTCCTGGGCTCTTGTGACCCCACCCACCCACCCACCTCAGCCTCTAAGTTCAGGGCCCTGTTCCCACTCCTTGTTCCAGATTATTTGAGGTCAGACCCATCCTGACTGTGTCTCAGCATGGGCACCATGAAGAGGCAGAGGCCTTGGAATAGGAGACCAGCCCTGCAAGCTCCCATGGGAGTCATAGCCCAGGGTCCTGACCTGTGGCTAACAAGTATCAGATGCGTTTGCCTTGGGGTTCTTCATGAGGTGGTATTTAGTTTGTTGTCATTCTATTTATAGTAGTGTGTTTGAGGGTGCTGGATATCAAACCTGAGATCTGATACTTGCTTGGCAGGTATTCTACCACTGAGCTACACCCCAGTTCCTCAAGTTTGCATCAGGGCCACAGGAAGGTAGTCCCCCACTCTCTTGGCCAACCAACTCCTCCTTCAATTGTTTTGTTTTTTGAGACAGGGCTTCTCTGTGTAGCCCTGGCTGTCCTGGAACTCACTCTGTAGACCAGGCTGGCCTCAAACTCGGAAATCTGCCTATCTCTGCCTTCCAAGTGCTAGGATTAAAGGTGTGTGCCACCACCGCCAGGTTCAAATGAAAGAGAGTTGCTGAGGCCAAAGTGAGGAGTAGAGCCATCTCCCACGCCCCTAGTACCTCAGTGGTGGAAAACCAGCAAGCTGAAACCAGGTCCAGAAACAGGAAGTGTGGCTCCAGGCAAGGAGAAGACATCAAGAGTCCGCATTTACCTCATTTTTCAATTCCTGAGTTCACTCTCAGGCAGTTGCCACAGCAGATCCACAGGTTTTCCCAAGCTCTCCAGGATACTAACAAGGAGGCCAGTGAGACAGCTCATTAGGTAAAGGTGCTTGCCACAAAGCCCGACGACCTGAGGTCAGTTCCTGAGACCCACACAGTAGAAGGCAGGCACAACCCCCCACAAGTTGCCCTCTGACCTTCACAACACTCCCATGGCATTTACACATGATGCTGCCCACCCCACAGCACATGAAAAATTCTTAAATAAATATGTTATTTTAAATAAAAATAGTGACAGTCTAAGGGCCAAGTCCAGACACTATGTGTTCACATAAAGTTTTATCCAAACATCACCGTGCCAGCTGAGATACGTATCATCTGCACAGCTTTGCGGTGGGTAGAGCCAAGTCACCACAGCAGAGTTTATGACCGCTCTTGCCCAGTCACCAGCATAGACAACCCGAGCTGGGTCTCAGGTCTGCCACATACAGATTATATGACTCGACACTGATTGTTTGGTCTCCTGGTGCCTCGGTGTCCTTCCAGGCAAGAGCAGGACAGACACACGGGCCGGTGGGATGCCATCTTAATGGTTTCTATTGCTGCGATGAGACCCCATGACCCAAGTCAACTTGGGAGGAAAGGGTCTGCTGGGTTTACACTTCCGTGTCATTGTTCATCATCGAAGGAAGTCACAGAGCAGGAGCCTGGAGGCAGGAGCTGGTGCAGAGGCCATGGAGGGTGCTGCTCACTGGCTTGCTCCTCATGGCTTGCTCAGCCTGCTTTCTTATAGAAAGTAGGACCACCAGCCCAGGGATGGAGCCACCCACAAGGGGCTGGGTCCTCTCCCATCGACCGCTAATTAAGAAAAGGCCCTACAGACTTTCCTACAGCCCTATCTAATGGAGGCATCGTCTCAAATGGAGTTCCCTCCTCTCAGATGACTCCAGCTTGTGCCACATTCACATAAAATTAGCCAGCACGGATTCATCGGTCAAGACATGCCAAGAGCTAGGATAGGTCCCCAACACACACACACACACTCAAAAACCTCTTCTGTCGCTATCCCACCCCCCAGAGCAAAAACTGTTCTCGTCCTGCACACATAGCAAGCTCTCCCCACTTTCCAGCAGAAAGGATCTACAGGTTCATTATAGGATTGCCAGACACCCAGGATGCCTTCCCCTCCGGCTTCCTTAATAGACCCCTCTTCCCCATAATTGCGGCTTTGCTGCCAGTGATTCTCTGGGGCTGTGGCGCCCCTGCCCTGGGCTCGAGCCAGCAACAAACACACCCATCTGTGCAGACCCGCCCAGCAGGAGCTCCTGCCTCCTCCTGGGAGCACTTGAGAGTCCTCCTATCACAGGACTCCAGGTGGCGTCACCACGACCCTGGACCCCTGCAGTTCAGAGTTACTCACTGGGATCGTAGGCGAGGGCTATCACACAAGGGGAAACTGAGGCTGGAGAGATGAGCCAAGGTACTCATGAATATTCCAGGAAGGTGCAAGAGGAAGGCAGGCGTCCCCTCCTCTCAAGTCGCACCTCCTGGTTGACTAAAACCTGGGCCTCTCTCTGCCCTTTGCCGTATGGGAGGAAGAGTCTTAGTGAGGACATGTGTGACCATCCAGAGAAAGCAGACAGAAAACACCTGTCCTGCCATGTGGTCTCAGACTCTGCTCCCCAGAGGTGAGATGGGATCCAGACCCCCAAATCCTTCTGCTCCCAGTGTGAGCATTATCTTGGTAATGGTTCAGCGTGAGATAGCTTGCAGAACCTAAAATACAAGGCTGTCTTGTACCTCAGTGTTCCGCGATAGAATCTTGCAGACTTAGAGGTTCTAGCTGCAAGGGTTTCTGAGAGAGTGAACATGGGTGAGGGTGTGCTCTGGCTACTGTGTCCAGCCCTGGCCTCGGGGGCTTTTTATACAAAGGTGAGTCTCCAGAGTGACCATGGGAAGGTGAGCATGCCTGGTTTGGAGGGCATGGGTCCTCACACAGCCCGGAGAATGCCCAGTCCTCCAGTGTGGAGGAGGAAGAACTCCTCCCCTGCCCCTCAGGCACACATCCTAGAGTCCTCATATGGCTCCTGCCATATTCCTTTGGCCAGGACATGGTTGCCTAGCTGCAAGGGATTCTGGGAAACAGTCTGTGGTTGTTACCATGACCTAGGGAAGGAAGGTGCAGTCCATCATTCTAGGGAGTGACTGACAAGTGTGGCAGTCGATGTAGGAACACTGCTTGCTTCCATCTTGACAGACCAAGAACCAGGGCCAGGCAATGGGCCAAGAGTTCCTCCCACCCACAATGGTCCACTTCCTCCCACAAGGTTCCACTTCTAAAAGGGTTTACTACCTCCCCAAACAGTGCCACATTCTGGGGACCAAGTGGCACATGAGCCCAGGAGATCAGTGGATTCCCAAGCAGATGCCCTGATTGGCCCCGCAGAGCCAATCCCAACCCAACCGTAACACCCCAACACCCAGTGCCTGCCTCCCCAGGGACCACACGCTCCTGAGGAAGGAACTACCATGGCACCTCTCCTCTCCATGCCCTGTGTGGAGCTCAGCCACCACGCAAAAAAACATGGCTGCCATCTGCATAGAAAACCACCCTCTGATGTCTCCCTGGTGACTGGGAAGCCCCCCTGCGGCCTTGTATTAGTGACTGTCCTCATTGTTATGACAACTTAAGGGATTTTAGACCAGCATAGCAGCCGGAGGCTGCTAGTCATATCATGGTGACCAAGGCCCACTTCCTCTAGCTAGCCCTCATAGCCCCATTATTTCCCAGCTTCCCAGAATAGTTCTTCGGAGGAAGGAAGATAGGTGTCCCCATTGGTGTGGGGCTCTTCGATAAATAACAAGACCAGTAGCCTTCACAGCAACCTGAAGAGATGAGGCTGTGGCCCCACTTGATGGATGAGGAAACTGAGGCTTGGCCAGGGTCAGACAGGCTGTTAGCAGAAGGGGCCAGAGAACTGCTCTTTCCTGTCTGTGCCCACAGTCAGGAAGACACAGAAGCTAAGAGTGCTGTCATCCAACGAGCTACCGGTGCCCTGTAGGAATCTGGAGAGGGGAGGACATTCCGAGTTCCGATTACCATGCTGACCGGACCAGATGGATGGATGTTAAGGAGGAGAGGAGGAGTCCAGCCCATCGCTCAGTTTTCTCCTTGCTGTAACAAAATGCCTGACTCAGAAGCAGCTTAAGGAAGGAAGATTTAGGGGTTGTTTATTCGTTTTCCTCATGGTTTGGGGGAATAGTTCATTGAGGTGGAGTAGACATAGTAACAGGAGTGTGAGGCGGCTGGTCACGTGACATACGCAATCAGGAAGCAGAGAGAGATGGACACTGGTACTCAGCCCACTTTCTCCTTCTTATTCAGTCCAGGCTCCCAGCCCATGGGATGGTGCCCCTTCCACCTTCAGAGTGGGTCTTTCCACCTCAGTCACACATTGAGGGAAACGGTGCCAGATGCTCCCAAACGTGTGTCTCTTATGAGAGTCCAAATCCTGCCAAGTTGATGTTGAAGATGTGTCGCGAACGCTTTGTCTAGAGAAGTCTGGTCCCATCTGAGCCCGTGACATCTGCTGCACCCCTTTCCTGAACCACTTAGCCTCTGCCACAAAAATGCATAGAGATCGCCAAGCCCAGCGGCTTAGCATTAGTCGAGGGCTGTGGGTGACCTGTTCTTACCTCGGATTCATCTTCCGCACCTCTGCCTTCAGTTGCGGCTTTGTTAGCTGGCTCTGCAGATCTTGGCTGGCCTCTTCCCTGTGTCAGGGCTCATTTCTTGTCTGAGCTGACTCGATGTGACCTCGTCCCTCCAGCAGGCCAGTCAGGCCATCTCCTCATGGGGAAGGCAGAGCGGGAGAGCTTGCCTTAAAGCCTCTTGGGTCAAGTTTGCTGTTGCCCATAAGTCCCACGGGAAGACCCAGAGACAGCCAGAGGGGGCTGGGATAGAACTCAGTGGCAAAGTGTTTGCCTCAAATATGTAAGGCCTAGGTCAATCTCCGGCATTACTTTAAAAAGAAAAGAAAAGATTTTATAGTCAGTGAGAGGGGCCGTGTCCACGGGCGTGGATATGGGGGAGGAAAGACTTGAAAATTGGGGTCGTGAATGCATTCAGTCTCCCACATATTTTTAGGGCACCTTCCACCTCTGTGTGAATGGCACTTAACCTGTCTGTCATTCTCATCTAGATGCCACTTCCTTAAAGCAGTGTGCGTTGTCCCCTACCACTGTCTTCTGTTGGTACTGGGGCAGATTCCTTTCTTACCAATCTGAGGCTTGCCCTGCCCAGCCCAGGAAGGTGTTGGCAAGGCAAGTGGCTTGTCTCTCAACTTTAGGAGCAGGAACATTGGTAGGGACCCAGTGGCCCTACCTGGGGTGTGGTGGACTTTGCGGCTAATTCTCTCCACTGAGAAGTCTTGGGTTCTGTCTTCCCTTAGAATCATGGGAAGGGGAACCATCATCCCTGCCAGGGCGACCAGTGACCCAAACCCTTGCTCTTACCTCCCCAGGGCAGCTGACGGTTGCAAACGGTGCCCATCCCTGGTTGAGAAGGTATTCAGGGACCCCTCCAGCCAGATCCAGTTCATCTTATTCCCCCAGACTCGTCCTTTGCGACCCGAATGCCCCAGGGAAAGCTGGGACTTTAGAAAACCTAGTCTGGGATGTGGCCTCATTTCGCTGTGTTCTGCTTTCTCTGCAATTCCCCAGGCCTGGCTGTCCTCACTCTGGAGCCCGAATCAGAGACAGAGGCCCCACTTCGCCTGCCTCCCCAATGCTGTGACCTCATTTCTGGGGGACTCTTGGAGGAGCCAGCACCTCCCTCATGCCCCCAGCAGGCTGGGTCTGAGAATCAGTCTCCACTCTGCTATCTCCTGTCCTGCTAGGTGAGCCACCTGCTGACCTCTGCTCTGCACCTGCTGGCTCCCAAAGCTCACAGGGTGGCAGATGCTGGGGCAGAGGCAGTTGGTGTTGGTTTTTGTAAGTTTTTGCAGATTTGTGTTTTTGTTTTTGTTCTTCTATCCAGTGTTTTCTTATTCTGGCCAAGGAGTGTCAGTTTCTGGAGCAAAAGCCATCCTCTCTCCCAAGATGAGACCACGCCCAAGAATCCCCATCTTCAGGCGGTGGCGTTAAGGGCCACCTTTTGACCCAGAAGCACAGTCTGGAAACCCCACCCAGCCTAGATTATGATCAGAAGGTTCCCAGATGTGCCCCTGCTCCCTCACTTGAAGACAGGAAGAAAACCGCTCCTTCCAGATGGTTCCAAGGACCCAGAGGACATTTATCAAGCCAGAACCACGTCCCGAGTCCAAGGGAGATGTGGCAGCCATCCATTGTGCGGAGTTTTGCTGATAACTGCCCAGTACTAGGCAGTGGGCAGTAATCCAGAGAAAGAAGTCCAGGGCCCCACGTCCTCTTCCACAGAGACTGGGGGACTAAGTGACAAATGATACCCATGTGGCATATGCCAGGACAGTGTGGCAAGCCTCAGTCATTGGCGAGGCCAGCGCAGTGGTAGATGGTGACTCTGAATTCCAGCCCTGGTCCCCAGGAAAAGCAGAAGAATGATGGAAGACCTGTATGGGGTGGGAGGAATGAGCACCTCTGACGCAGGGAGAGGGGCCGCTGATGGGAGGCCATGGCTGCCCAGCCCTCCTGGTCATTCTGGCGGGAAGCCCCGCTGCTGCGCCCAGGTCCTTGCCACTGCAGAGACGGTATGCTATCAGCCAGGGGCTGCTCCCCAGACACTGATATCCCCATCTGAGGACCATGGCGGTGTTTCTGGGCTGCACACATCCTCCCTGTCATCCTGGAGGCCGGGAGCAGTCACGTGGCAGCTGGCTGAGGCCTCAGATGTGTGGGCTCATGAATATCAATCAGGCTGGGTAATTCACAGAAAGAGGAGTCCAGATTGGCTAATAAGCAAAGCTTTCACCCCAAACTGGGCCTGAGGAAGCAGAGCTACAGCAGCGGGCAGGTGTGGGCATGATGTGACCAGAATTGGAAAGCCAGACAGCAGAGCTGCAGGCGGTGAGGCAGCCCCCCCCCCGCCCCCGCCAAGCAGCCTGGAGGAGTGGGTGTCCCTCGCAGGCGGCAGGCTTGGAGCCCCAGCCAAGAGCATTCGTAGCTAGAGACACGAAGAACTTGTTCTGTGCAGTGTGGGGTGGGTGTGGCTGTGGGCTTCCAGCTTCCAGGTCTCTCTCTCTCTCTCTCTCTCTCTCTCTCTGTGTGTGTGTGTGTGTGTGTGTGTGTGTGTGTTAGAGACTGAACCAGGGCCATGTTCCCAGCATCCAGATAACATCAGTCATGGGGGATACCCCTCAGGTCACCTCTGTCCTAACCGAAAGCCAAGGCCAGTGTCTCCAAGGCCCCTGACCACAGTTATGGCATCCACTGTGTCCCTGAGAAAGAGATGGGTTATCTGGGCAGGCCATCCCAGCAGGCAGGGCCTTCACCAAGGGAGGAAGGAGGGCAAGGCCCTGGAAGGGTGCTTTCGGAACCCAGGCTGAAGGTTACCCACCCTCAAACTGCTCTGAGCACTTCTTGTGACCCCGGAAACCCAGGTTCTCAGCATAACCTGGACCCTGGGAGACTCCAGGATCAATTCGCTAGAGGTTTACCTTGTTGCTTACAAAGCTTTGACCCCAGGAGTTACTGGGTTATCTCATGCCTCGGTTTTTTATGATATAAATGGGGTCAGAAACACCTCCCTGCAGACCCACTGAGTGAGCCTGAATGACGTAAGCCACCAAGTTACGTGTGTCGCCAAGCCTCTCGAGCCAAGTCCCCATGTGTCAGGCCTTGACACCGGATGACGCCACCCCCTCCACCTCTCCCACTGTAGACAAGGCTCTTCCACATCCTCAAGTGACGTCATCACCGGGTACATCCACGTCCACCCATCTCATAAGCAGCCCCCTATGAGGCAGTCACCACACACTGCTTCATCTTCTGCTCCAGTGACGAATTCAGAAACCAGAGAGGCTCGGAGACTTGCCCAACACCACACAGCTCACAAGGGAGCCAGGGTTGAAAGCAGACAGAGTGGTTGCGTTTTTCCACTGTGTCCTCTCCCCACCCCGCCCCCAGACATCCTCTGTCTGGCATCTTACAGATCCAGGAATGCCACCCTGCCCGGTTGAGAAAGCAGGAGCGAGGCTCTGGGAGCTGGAACCTTCCTTCCCAGTGCAAACAGGGAAGGGTGCGGCAATACTAGTCAGAAATGACTGAACGAATCTTTCTTCTGTCGGGCATGGTCTATGTCAGTGGCCCTGGCCCCTCATTGCTGGGATGAGAGCTGTCTCCAGCAGCAGCACATATGTCCCACCTGTGAGTCCTCCCAGCGGATGGATGGTGGGAACCAAAGCGAGCTCAACAAAAGGGGGAGGGGGGATATCAATTGACGTAACACACATGTAACTGAAAGCCACCCAGCTCTGAGATGCAATGTAAAGGAGACAGAATGCAAAGTTGCCACCATGTCCCAGTGGGTGTGGGGAGACGGCCTTTGCTTTGAATTGGGTCAGAGCAAGGAGCGGGCACTGCGTGACAGGGCTTCTTCCCACGAGGTCATGTGTGAAGACCCCGCTGACATAGGATAGTGGCAACACTGACCTCATTGGGTTCTGTGAGTACAGACAAAGACGAGGTTTCCCTGGGACCCCCAGGAATACAGTAGGCGCTCGATAAAGGCAGCAGCCAGGACTCAGCTGGCCACCACGGCTTGCCTTTATCTGCACACTCAATGAGCCTGTGGCCTTGACACCTTGGGAATATGGTGGGGACAGCAAGCATCTGCCCCTAGTCCAAAGCCTCTGGTCCCCTCCCACCACCACGTCTGTCTGTCCGTCCACTAAGGCTAGCAGCTGGAGAGGCCTTGCTCGGCAGGCCTAGCCGCTGCCACCCGTGAAAGCCCGCGGTTTCTCATTTTCCCCTTGAGTGGTTTCTCGGCCTGGCTGGACCCACAGCGGAGGCTGGAATGGAGACCCAGGCCTGGGAGGGGGTAATCAAGCCACCTCTCTCTCTCTCTCTCTCTCTCTCTCTCTCTCTCTCTCTCTCTCTCTCTCTCTGCCCTGCCCCTCCCCCAGGAAAAATGGCTGAACAGTCAAAGAGGGTTTCTGGGAGAGGAATTTACAGGACCATCCCCAGAGACAGGATGAAGCCACTAAACCCCCGGTACAGCAGTACATGGAGCCTGCTGGAGAAGAGCCATGTCAGAAAGTGAGACACAGGCTGAGACCATGGGCTCTGGTCCCTTATCTTTCAAAGCATTTTGGTTCGTTTTCCTAAACTCGGGGTCTCCTAATTCTCGCACTGTTTGGGACATTCAGGTAACCCATTGAGACCGACCCCTCTGTCCTATGCTGTGAGCCTGTGAGACCAGAGGACTTGATGCCCACAGCCTGTCTCAACACCTGCCCCTGTATTCATTAATGAGACTCATGGGCTCAGAGAGGTGGATAGCTTTGCCTGGGGTCATTCAGCTTAGGAATGGCCCAGTCAGGCTCTTTCTCGAAGATACTGTGTCAGCTGTGGTGAGAGAGGGGGAGGCTGGGCTGTGATGGCACTGACTTTTCCTTCAGACTCTCCAGGTCCCTCTGTAGCTTTGCTGAGGACTGGTATCGGCAGAGAGCATTCCGGCCTCTGCTGGCTCACACCTGCTGGACCAGTCAGATCACATCTCACAGCGGGGTAATTCCCGGTACTGCCAACCCTTTCCACCCCATCCCCATGCCCTCCCGCCCTGCTCCACTCAGGGCTCATAGCTAGGCGTCACCAGATCCTGTTTCCTGGAGTCTCACACTATCAAAGATGCTAAGCCTACCTTGTCCCTGCCAACCCTGTCCCTCATCCTCCAGCCTCATGAGAACTACCCTGCTGAGGGTAGTTCTCTCTCCAGAGCTGACGGGCCCATGCTGTGCCACTGAGCCCCACCCCAGCCTGATTCTCCGCTCTGCCTAGCCTTTGGGTCATCTCAATGCCCCCTCACACACACAGCTTGCACTTAGCCTCCCTGTCCCTTGTCAAAGACCCTCTGTTCCAGTGTGCATCCACGCTGAACAGGAAGCGTGGTCCCCATGCCCCATCACTCCGACTGGGTCACTGTCTCCTAGCACTCACACCTACAACCTCATACACATATTTCCCTACCCATTCTCCCTTATCTCTCATGTTCCATAAAGACAGGGTCTGCTCTCATGGTCACTACCGACACCATGGTGCCCAACCCAGGTGCACAGACGAGGAGCGAACGGATGTGTGGGTGGAGGATGTTTCTTCATCGTGTCTCTCTTGTCCCCACTTCAAAGATGGGAACGCCGAGGCCTGCAGACTCACATAGCTCACAGGTGCAGAGCTAATACATCCTTGACCCCAAGTGGCCACCTGGCACAGATGCCGAGACCTCGTGCCTCCCTCTTGGGTGGTACCAGCTGGGCAGGAAAAGGAGGGAAACTCAAGACAGAATTGGAGGCCCGGGGCTGAGTGCCGGTAGGGCAGCAGCCACTGTGGGCACCGAGCTAGCGTCACGGGCCTGGGTCTGGCTGCAGCAGCTTCGTTAGAATGCAGCCCTCAGATCGGCTTCTCTCTGATGGCTACGAGTGATTGACACTTACAAATTACCCCGCCGAAAGTGTGGAGTCTTTGACCCCTGTGTAACATCTTTGGCAAGCCTGAGGTTTGCCAGCATTCTGTCGTCTAATTACTGCAAATCCCTGGAAACTTCTCCGGCCGCTGAATTTTTAATACGGGGCAATTTCAACGTGCAGCCTGGCCCAGATGGGTTCCTCACTCCTCCCCTCTCTCCTCCTACCCTCCTGGCTTCACTTATTTTTCTTTAAGTCTCACCAACTTCCAGATGAGCAAGGGGCTCACCCCGAGGATGCACAGAGCAGTGAGGGATGTGTAGCGATCCTCCAGCCTCCCAGATCTGATCTGTAACCTTGCTGTGGACTCCTGTTTCCTCCTGCCCAGCCTGGCCAGCCTAACAGGCAAGGTGGCGATGGACCAGGCTCCTTGGGGACACACAGTGTGAGCGTGTGAGTGGCCGCTCTGCTCACCACTCGGCAGGTGGCATCCTGCAGAGTGGTCACCTTCACAGGACAAGGCGGCAAAGCAAGCGTTTCTCAAGGTGACCACTTCCCCCAGTTCGTTAGGACATTCTTCGGAGAATGGTGCCCACCTAGGCGGGTGGCTCAGAACTGAAGCCAGGTCTGCCGAACTGTTCTCAGGCAGTGACCCTGAGACCAGCCCTGCTTTCTCTGACCCCAAGGGAAGCCACACTTCTCACTACCACCTTGGTTACAGGATGAACTCAGGTCCACCACTCAGCAGAAGCCAGGCCGCCCCCGCTTAGACTCCCTCATCCAGGAGCCCAAAGACCCTGAGTCTTCAAGTGAAAAACGGGGTTCCGTGGCACACACCCATCTTCTCAGCACTTGGGAGGCTGAGGCAGGAGGACTATTCAATGCGCTGTGTGGTCAGGCTCTATACAGACAAAACAAACACATGTAATGTTGAGTGATTGAGAAAATAGCCTCAGTCTCCGAAGAGTCTTCCAATAATGTGTGATTTTTCAAATCTTTCTTTCTCCTTCCTTCCTCTCTTCCTTCTTTCTTCTCTTTCATTTCTTTTAAATCTCTCTCTCTCTCTCTCTCTCTCTCTCTCTCTCTCTCTCTCTCTCCTCTCTCCCCTCTCTCTTGACAAAGTCTCACTCTATATTCTTGGCTGGAATACCTTATGTAGCTGGAACACCTTATGTAGCTCGGGCTGGCCTGGAACTTGTGGCAGCTCTCCTGCATCTGCTTCCCAAGAACTGGGGTTGCAGAAACACACCATCATACTCAGCCTTAGCCTCAAAATGTTCACTCTCCCTTTTCACCTTCTGTAGATAGACAGACAGACAGACAGACAGACAGGTAGACGGATAGATGGATAGACAGATAGATGTCCCCAAAATGCCTTTTAAACCTTTTCCCCAGACAACCTCCAAGTGACCATCCTCCCTGGTGACACCTCTCAGTGTGGGAACCAGTACCTGGTACAGAAATAAATCCCTTCTATCCCCCCACCCCTCCCACCTTCCCCCTTTTCATGAAAACAAGGCTTGGCTTTTCAGACCTGTTTTTTCTTACACATGTACACGGCTGATAAAATATTCCACCTCGCCCCTTGTCCCTGTGGGACCGGCTGTCTTACGGGGAGAGGGTTTGTATGACAGCGAACCGCAACAGACATCGTGTCGCCTGGAAACCGTGGGGTGGAGGTGGGGCGCTGCTGCTCCTTATTCAAATTCCCTCTTTGATAACAGCATTGCTGCAGAGGGGAGCCCCCGCCCCCCTCCGCCTTCCTCTGTAGGCTGGCTCCACTGGGCTGAAGGGGCTCCTCTTGTCCCCTAGAGAAAGATGCTATGGAGATCTGTCCTGACCCCCTCCATGGGCTTCCTGGGGAGTCCTGAAGACTTATAACCTGTGCTTCCATAGAACTTGGTGGCCAGCAGGCATTTGAGTATGCCCTCCCTGGCCCCAAGAGGCTGTGCAGAAGCAGTCATGGCTGTGCAAACAGTGCGGTCACCACACAAGGCTCACGGCCCAAGGTGGTCCATGGAGGAGGCAGATGCAGGAGAGTCGTGAGTTTGACGCAGGGGGGCCTTGGAAGGAGATCTGCAGGACACTTTCCTATCAGAGGTCAGGCCTCCCTTCTTTTTCTGCTCACTTCCCTCACGGCTCCAGACTCCATATTACAGAATAGAGAACGGAGCACAGGGAGGCTTGTGGAGTGGGGACCTGGCCCTGCCTCCCAGCTGCTTTCTCCCTTACCAAGAGCGTCAGGTGGTCACACTCAGGGTTCACAGCGCAGGGATGGCCAAGCACCCTGGGAGCCAGGTGCCCCAGAGCCACAGACCCTGCGCTTGAAGGAGCTTTGAGGACGGGTGTGGAAGAAATCACCAGGGGAGAGCTGCAGGGTGTGAAGAGGAGAGGAAAGAGGCGCCCATGCCCACCCAAGGCAATGGCAGTTAACAAATATTTCGGATGCTGGGCCAATCACGCACAACCCTAACCAGCAACTACCTTGACTAAGAGGCAGTCTCCCAGCGGGACTGTCAGGTGGGAGCTGCCAGGGTCACCCAGGGCCATCCAGGGTCAGCCACGAGGGCCTTCCCACAGGCCCTGAGACCCTCTGGCTGGGCAGGGCTAGGAGGTCTGTGTCCCGGCCTGTTTGAAAGACACTCATGAGTGCTGTGTGTGAGTGAAAGTCAGATCCCTCCCCATAGCTAGATCATCGTGGGCTTTGCAACACCAAGTCCACATCAAAAGAACGCCTGAGCCCCAACATGATCCCAGCTGATTACTGGTCCGGAAAACTGGTCCAGCCTCGTGTCACAAATCAGAAAGGATGCTGTTAAGGTGTGAATGTCTTCGTTCATGTTCCCATTTTCCAGTATTCCTAGGATCCTCCCTGATCGTACCTACTTTATTTTAGAGTGGTGTGAATGTGTGTGTACATATGTATATGTGTGTACACAAGTGCATGTGTGTGTCAGTGAGTGTGTATGTATATGTGTGTATGCGTGTGTATGTATATATGTGTGTACATATGTATATGTGTGCACACAAATGTATGTGTGTGTCAGTGTGTACGTAAGTATGTGTGTGTGTGTGTACATATGTATGTGTATGAGTGTCAAGAGTGTGTGTGTGTTCTTATGTCTATACCCGAGCACATGCCTCCTGCTTCTAACAAGAGAATTGCGGTAGCCACTTATGTGTTTCAGTAGTTATATTACAGTTTATTTATGAGACACAGCCATACTTAAGTCAGAAGATGATTTGCAGAAGTCACTTCTATGTTTATCTTGGGTTGCAAGATTCTAGCAAGCATCACGGTGCTCCATCCCGCAGGATCTAAAACCCTGTGGGATCCAGGGCAGGCTGGGGGTGGATACATCACACTTGTTATCCCAGCCCTTTGGAAACTGAGGCAGGATCAGGACAGCCTGGGCTACATAGAGAGATGGTACCTGCTGGTTTTATGTCACCTTGGCACAAGCTAGAGTCATCAGAGAGGAAGGAGCCTCAGTTGAGGAAATGCCTCTGTGAGATTCAGCTGTAAGACGTTTTCTCAATTAGTGATCAATGGGGGAGGGCCCTTCCCATTATGAGCCATCCCAGGCCATCCAGGGTGGACAGAACCACCAGCCATGTCTGGGCTGAGGTCCAGGATTCTTTAAGAGAACCAGAGGAGGCAAGTGAGTAAACAGCACCCTCCATGGCCTCTGCCTTAGCTCCTGCCTCCAGGATCCTGTCCTGACTCCCTTTGGTTATGTGGAAGGGTAAGCCAAATAAACCCTTTCCTCCCCAACTTGCTTTTAGGCTCTGGTGTTTTGTTGAAGCAATAGAAACCTTAACTAAGACAGAGACCATAAAAAAAATAAATAAATAACTGTGCGCATCATACAATGTGTTCGGCTTCAAAACCAGGATGGACGCAGATAGACATCTGGATGTGTGGCCCAGCTTAGAAGCAGGCACTGATTCACCTTCTGCTTGGAGCATTTTCCAAATCCCCAGTGCAGCCTCACCCTGGAGATTGAGAAACCCACGTGCTGGATGCTGGTGACACGTCACATCACCTCGTTTAAGTTCATGGGGTGACCCCGATGGAGAATGACCACCCTTTCTTTTGCTTGGATTTAGTGTTTTATTTTTCTGTGTTCAAACAGGGCCTCATTATGTAGCCCAGGCTGGTCCCAAACTTACAACCCTCCTTCCTCAGCCTCCCGAGAACTGGAATGACAGCTTATGCCACCACTTGTAGCCCAGAATCTCTGCTTGGATGAGCCAGCTCACAGCTCTCTATGGAGTCCCCAGTTCCCAAACTGCCCTGGGCCCTTAGACTTTGCCTCAAGAATGAGCCTCCAGCCTCTCTCCTTATGAGGAGGGACAAGATCTCAGAAATAATTAAACATTGGGATCGCTTCTATCTCCAAGAAAACTCAAGAAAGAGGTCGGTGGGCAAGGACCTGGTGTTGGGAAAGAAAAAGCTTGGTGGTGAAGCCACGTGTCTTAGTTGGGGTGTCTGCTGCTGTGAAGAGACCGTGACCATGAGAACTCTTATAAAGGAAGACATTAAATTAGGGCCAGCTTACAGTTCAGAACTTCATACTTGTCATGGAGGGGAGCATGGCAGTACACGGTCAGATGCGGTGCTGGAGAAGGAACGGAGAGTCCTGTATCTGTAGGCAGCAGGAAGAGAGAAAGCCCCTGGGGCTGGCTTGAGCTTTTGAAACCTCAAAGCACGCCCCGACCCCCACCCCCAGTGTTCAACAAGGCCACACTGCCTAATCCTTCTCAAGTACAGCCATTCTGTGATGACTAAGGATTCAAGTATATGAGCCTGTGGAGGCCATTCCTACTCAAACCACCACACCATACCTCAAGTCAGATGCTTCAAACTCAAGCAGAAGAACCAAAGGAGCCGGGCGGTGGTGGCGCACACCTTTAATCCCAGCACTCGGGGGGGGGGGGGGTGAGGGGCAGAGGCAGGCGGATCTCTGTGAGTTCGAGGCCAGCCTGGACTACAAGAGCTAGTTCCAGAACAGGAACCAAAAAAGCTACGGAGAAACCCTGTCTCGAAAATCCAAAAAAAAAAGAAAGAAGAAGAAGAAGAACCAAAGGATAAGCGTTCCAGGTTGGAAAGGTATACACAGAAGCAAAGAAGCAGCTGTTCTTGGTGGTGTAAGGAGAACCCACCATCTTTCTACCCTGCCAGAAGCCCCTCCTTTGACTCTTGGCGGCTCTCCCTCCCCTCCCAAAGCCTTCACGTACTCCTCTGTTCATCTCCCTACAGGAGAATCTCCCTCCTTGCCACTCATCCTCCCTGCCAAGCCATCAATTCAAAAATGTCGTGAGCATCACTCTCAAGCGTGCTAAGGACAGACAGTAAGTGTCAGGCTGAGGAGAAACCGAGGGCGTGTGCCTGCGCACGCACTCTCGTGTGTACGTGTGTACAGGAGCATTTTTAGAACCGCGGTTTGCACCAGATGTGGTGATATGCACCTGTCATTCCATCGCTCAAGAGAGGGTTATGAGTTCAAGACCAGCCTGGGCCACATAGCCAGGCTGTACCAGTATGTCTGTTGAAAGCAGCACAGATCCTATGAATACAGCACAGTATGTATGTGTGAAGAGAGAGAGAAGAGAAATTTCCAGAAAGCCCAAGGCTTAGGCAGAGTTTTGGGGTATAATAGAATGGAGAACTCAGTCATTCTGGGGTGTGGCTGGAAGTTCAGGACTGTTGCTTTTACCCAAGCCTGCCATGTGTGCGCCCACATATGGTGCCCCCAGAAAAATCTGCAGGTGCCTCTAACCGCTGGAACCTGCTGTAGGCGCAGGCCTAACCCCCCGGGGTGCCTGGCACCATCTGCAAGTGTGAACACCCCCACTGCATCCCCCTGAGTTCACACGATGGGAGATTCTCATTTTCGCCCCGAGACAGGCTGTCTCGTCGAGAGCTCGGAGCCTACTTCTATTTTTTTCCCCTGAATGATAATTTCCCCCTCTTTTTTTTGTAGCTAAAAATCACCCAGGCTTGTCCAGACGCGAGGGCAGAAAATGATGCGGCAAAGGAAAAGGGAGATAATTTCTTTGGGTCACAGGCGTTCTCGCTTGTCATCCGTCTGCTGGGGAAGTAGGGAGGGAGGAAGAAAATGAGACCCAGCCGGAATCCATCACTGTCCTCCTCGTTTCTCCCTGGGGTGGGGGGGGCAAGCCTCAGAGGGAGAGGAGGAGCAGGGGGAGGCTGTGAAGAAGCAATGGGAGGCAGGACCCATCCCTGTGAGCCCTGACTTGTTATCCCAGCCAGACTTGGTTTCCTTCTGAGGAAATGGGCTCCCTTGCTGCCTGAGCCCTCCTGCTGTGGGGTTGTACGGTGTGGGTGGCCATCAGACAGATGAAACCTGCGAGCTGAATCCCAGTGCTGTCCCTAGGAATGCAAGAACTTCACAACTTGGCTGGACCTCAGGTTCACATCCGAGCAAAGAGCTATGAGAACCACCCAGCGCCGCGTTGTGTCGGCACGCTCTACCTGCTCAACGGCAAAATGACAGACACCAGGAACCGGGGTGGGCTGATGACTCAGCCCACAAGGCACTGGCCTGGCAATTGCGAGGACCTGAATCCAGATCCCCAGAGCTTCACATAAAAAGCTGGGTGTGTAGCATGAGCCTGATATTTTAGGGAGAGTGGATGGAAGAAAGAGACAGGCCAGTCCCTGGAAGACATGGGCTTGTCTCAAATAAAAAATGGAAGGTGCCTGAAGACAGACACCCTAGGGTGTCCTCTGACCTCCACATGCATGTACTCACACATACACCACACACACATGCACACACACACATACACGCACACACACACCAAAAAAAAAAAATCATGGCACCAGGCAGATGGCTCGGTGGGTCAGGTGCTTGCTATGGGAGCCTGGGGACCTGGAGATTTCAAATCCCTAGACCCCACACAAAAGCTCCTGCTTAATGTGCTAGCAGGAGACAGGAGGAGGCCCTGTGCTCATGGGCCCACCTACTCCTTAAACAGGATAGAAATGGAAACGAACACCAATGTTGTCCTTTGCCCTCTGAGCACACTGTGGCATAGTAAGTCCACATTCACACATGTAAGTGTGTACACAACACATACGCACACACATATAAATCACAAAACAATAAGGGTCCAACCGTATCCAACGCTCCCCGCCAAGCCAACACTGGGAGTTCCCAAGAGCCTCAATTTATCATGCATGAGAAAGTTCACAAATGCTCCAAGCAGGGTTAGAGGGCAGGGGAGAAAATTCCAGAATCCAGAGTCAGACACATTCAACTTGAGTCTGGGTTCCACCCCCAGGTTATGAGCTGGACAAGTCAGTTTCCCTTCGTCAGCCTCGGTTTCCCCATCTGCACAGAATGGCTTGTGACATTTACCAGGGTCGCTGGGAGGACTTTGGAAAAGTGTTTGTAAAGGGCCCAGCAAGGTCTGAGCCTAGGGCCTAGAGCCTTTCCGTGGAAGACGCTGACGGAGCATGGTTGGGGTTAACCAGAGCTCCATGTACCAAAAACCAGCTGCAGGCTCCGTCAGACCAGGAACCATATGTATGAAGGCAGACCCAGACCTGAGCTGCAGGAGCCCAGCTCACTTGCTGATGGGCCTCTGCATCTGGGGTGGAGTCACATTCTCAGGCCAACCCCGGATGTCCTCTGTCACTTCTCAAAGTGCATCCCTGATGTTACTCCCTGCATTCCCACATCATCTCTGGGCCCTTTACAGAGCTTTGCTCCTTGAACTTTTCTCTGGTGGGAATGTCATTCCCTAACTGGTCATTTTGGAGCCAGCCTTTAAGAGATGGCTCAAGTACAGGCTTGGAATCTTTAAGGATCTGCCCAAGCAGTACCCACAGAAACAGGGCAAACACACAGCACACATTATACACGTGCTGTGCCTGTGCCAGAGCAGACATTACTAATCAATCAAAGCAAGCAGCCATTAAATCCAACAGTTACCTTTGAAAGGAAAGCTAATTTCCATCCAGGATAGAGTGTGCGCGTGTGTGTGTGCATGTGCGTGTGCATGTTTGTGTGTGTGTGAAACCTGGTAGGATGGGAATTTAGTAGTTACTGGCCCCATGAGGGCTTCCACTGGCCCTTTTGGTGAAATTTGTAGTTACTGACCCCATGCAAGCTTTCACTGGCCCTTTTGGGAAAATCCATGCCCAGATGAAAGTGATGGGGGTCCCACACATCGTGAGAGACTTTGGAGGACATCAGAGGTCAACCTTCCCTAAGAGCTGTTCACCTTGGGATTTTTGTTCTATTTGTTTTGGAGACAAGGGAGCCCCATCAGGCTGGAACTCACTGTGTAGACCAGGCTGACCTTGAACTCACAGAGATCTGCCTGCCTTTGTCTCCCAAGTGCAGGTTTTAAGAGGATGCACCACGACATCGAGTCGCTTTGGCAGTTTGTTTGTTTGGTTTGGTCTGTCACAGGCTAGACAGCTGCTGTCCCCAGGGATCAAGCTGCCTGTCTCTGCCTCCCCATGCCCGGGTTATAAGTGTCAGACGTGACACCTGGCTTCTTCCCAGATGGCTTCTGGGAGCTGAGCTCAGGTCCTCACACTTCTGTGTTAGACACTTTCGTGGCTGAGCCATCTTCTCAGGCTATATATCCCTGCCAGGGGGCCTCAACACTCTCTGGTCACTTGAAAAGAAATAAAAGAAGAACCAATGCCCACTCCTTTGGTTTTTCTTCGTTTATTTTCTTTTCATGCTTCCTCTTGCCGCAGGGCCTTGGCACCTGCTGTTCCCCCGTCTGAAACGCTTGTCTCTGCTCTCTTCACCCATGGTGTCCTATGCACACCCGTCATACTGCACAGCCCGTGTCTCCCATTCCTTCCTTAGTTCTTCCCTAGATGCTCTCCCCGATGAACACGGGGAGGGGCGTGTGCGCCCATTGATTTGTTCTGGACATAACGTTTTTTGAGAACCTGACATGTTTCTGATTGGATAGTTTGGAGGACCTGGATTTGACCCTTACTCTCAGGCATCCCCCTTCAGGGATGGGTTGCTGCTGGGGGTGCTCTGTGGATCTAGGCTGGCTTCTCTCTCAGATTTAAGCATCAACTGGCTGACGCATGTTCTAGATTGGCCTCTGCTGTGGGGAATGTGGCTTCAGGGGGGTGAAATCCCAGCTTACTTTCTGGGATGGGAGTGAAAACCCCTGGCGTCTTCGGGATCTGGAACGCTCTAGGCTCTGCAAGAGCGCATTGTCTTTCCCCACATTCTATTGGCTACGGCGGGTCACGTGGCCAGCTTAGCCGGGACGAGACACGTAGATCCATCTGTGCTGTGGAAAAAGCCCAGCACTTACAGTGGCAAATTAGACTCGGCCCCTTAGTGGATGCGTCAAGGGCAGGGAAACTAATTCTGTCCTTTGGCGGGAGGGACTCAGACTCACCTTTTAGTGGGAGGGGCTTAAAGTGCAAATGAAATGCCTCAGCCGCTTGGGGTGTGCATGGCTCTCCCTAGCTACTGCTGAGAAAGGACAAGGGGCAGGTGACAGACAGGGAGCGATGGGGTTGATCCTCCCTGTACCACACATGCCAGGCCCTCAGGCCCCAGAGGCCGGATGAGAGGCCGAAGGTGATGAGTGGGGTCTGCACCTGGCCCCTCAGCCCCCGCTCCCACCGCCCCTTCCCGTCCAGCTGCGATGAAGCCAGAGCGCAGAGCGCAGCTTTTCCAAAGTTTAATTAAGTGATCTGCCTGGCAGCCTAATCCTGTTATCAGTGCCCAGCGCTGACCACAGGGGAACCGTGTAAAATGTCACTGTCTGCAGGGCCTGGCGGGACCTGAATGCCTCTGGAATTCAGGACAGCAGGAGTGGGGCGGAAGCTAACGCCCCCAGGAGGCGTCTTCCCTGGGAGACACAAAGCTCTGTTCAGTTCGCCCCAGGTCAGGCCACTAAGAAGTTTCTGTGGACTCCGCCGGGGCTGCTTGCCCACAGGGCCCCACATACCAGAGCAGAGATTCACTTCGCCCGTCCTCGTCGTGCCCCCCCCCACCCCCACCCCGGGGCACATGACCTAACGTCTCTGAGACTCCGTTGTACCAGGGGATTGTGAGAGCCACCTACAAGTGTGACCAAGATGACTGAACAAAATACCTGGAGCTTAGCCTTACACAGTAGGTGCCCCCCCCCCGCCCTGTTATTGCACTTCAGTCTTCATCCTCGCAATCCATGGATTCCCAGGGGCTCCTTTGGGGTACCCCAAGGCTGTGCGACCTTACAATAGTCATCTGCTGCCTGCTCCAGCCTCTAGTCCAGAGCATGGATTGCCTCAGCACTTTGCACATGTGATCATTCATCCACCAACACAGACCCTCTGAACCCCCTCTTTTGTAAAGTGGGTTGTGGGACACTTGACCACACAGTTCCTCGTTGCTCTCTGCTATGTGATTTCTGGGGAGACTGGGAACGCTCCATTTCCTCCAGAAGTCCTTCCTTTGTCTGCCCCCCTGCCTGAGGGATGGCTGTCCATTCAAAACAGAGATCCTGGCCTAGGGACTCAGGACACACATAGGATAGGACAGCATCTTAGGAACGGGGCTGTTTGGGGAAAGGCTTGGGAACGGTAGGCAGACTGGAGTTGGGTGAAGGACTGAAGAACCTGGGGAGGGGAGGGCACATAGTGTGGCCTGAAGTGACCCTGGGATTGTCCCCACGTGCATGCACATCTGTCCTTAGCTCCTACCATCGTCATCCAGACAACGAAGGTCCTGTGTGGCAGATTTATCAGTGACTGTCAGCCAGACTCCAAGTTCATAGCAGCCTGTGCTCAAACCTCTCTGCCCCATGACTCGTGGCCTCAGTTTCCCGCCTGCCACACGGGATTGTCAGAACCTTCAAGGCAGGTGGAGCAAGGGTATGCCGAGGAGCCCTCCTCTGGGTTCTGCTCGTGGAAAGCTCACCAGGAGCCCAGGAAGAGGCAGGGCACACCTCGGTCTCAGGAAGTCGCACGGAAATGGCAACCCCAAAGCAGTCCATAAAATCCAAGTGGAGTGAAGTCAGACTTTGCAGTGGAGTAATTAGCACTTCCCAGGGAGCGTGAAACCCAAATGTCAGCTCATGCCCAGGCCATTAGCCTCGTGATCTTCCCAGCTCCTGACCACTGCTGCTGGGCGGGCTCTGCATCCCCACTGACCTTGGAGTCCCAGAAAGACAAACTGGAGGGGGCTGCCCAGGCCTGGGAACCAGAGGTGGCTTGTACATTCTCCACAGCCCCCGGAGCAGCAGCTCCTATTTCTGGTCTCCCTCCATGTTAAATGAGTATGTCTGCCTACAGGGTCACAGAGAGTGTTTGGTTTGGAAGTGTCTCCAGATTGAGACAGGATCACATGTCCCTAAACTTCCTCTGTAGCTGAGGATAATCTTAAATGTCTAATCTTCCTGCTTCTACCTTTCGGTGGCTGAGATCACAGGCATGCATCATAACACCAGGTTTAACAGTCCGGAGCATCAAACCCAGGGCCTTGTGCAACTGAGCCAGTGATGTGTCTAGACTGTTGAACATGAAGAGTCCTTGTTGGTGCAGGGGGTTGAATCCCATAGCTGAGGAGTGCAGGCACTGGGCAGTGTATGGTGCCCTGGTGACCTTACCCATCCCCTCCACACACTCACCTCCTACTGTGCTGTAACTGCTGCTTTAGGTCCAGGCTGTGTGAAGGCTCACTGCCATGGAAGGGAGGCTGAGCTACCCCACTGTTCCAGGCAGCCACTTCCTGGTTAGTAGATGGTCCAAAATGCCAGCCACTGACACTGGGTGGTGGGTGTGGCTGGGGGAACCAGGCTAAGGCTGGCCTAAATGCCCCCTATTTCCCTCTCTATCCTCCTTACCTCCCCAGTATCCCACAGACTCCTGCCAGCCTGGCCTCTGAAAAGAACCACATGACACTCTTGAAGTCGTCAGGTGTTCAGTGGTAACTTTAAGAGCCACGATGTGTCTATGGCACCGCAAATGGGTCTGAGGCAGGTGGAGCGCCTAAGGCAGGGGTGGAGGGAGTGGCAGCTCTCACAGCTAGGAAGCGTCTAGCCCCGCAGGCCCAGAACCATTTGAGAACTGAGCTGCAAAGATTCAGCTACGAGGCTGGGAAGATGATTCTCACTGCTGACCCTGACGGGCTGAGTTCGATCCCCAGAACCCTCTCCTGCAAGCTGTCCTCTGATCTATGAAGGCACACACTCACACAAGTTTCTTCTTTTAAAGAAGAAACAAGGAGGAGGAGGAGGAGGAGGAGGAGGAGGAGGAGGAGGAGAAGAAGAAGAAGAAGAAGAAGAAGAAGAAGAAGAAGAAGAAGAAGAAGAAGAAGAAGAAGAAGAAGCAATGTATAACAAAATAGGTCATATTTATTCAGAGGTAGGCATGGCCCTGAATTCAAATCCCAGCTCTGCCACATAGCTCACTTTTCTCCTCCTCATTCTCTAACAGCGACAGCTGCTTTTCTGTTGTATTTTGTTGAAAGAGTCCCAATAGGTAGCCCAGGCTGGCCTTGAATTCTTGATCCCCCTGCCCCAGTCACCCTGCTCAGGTTTGAATCTGATTGTCCTTTCAGCACCCCCCCACTCCCACGGTGAATCCAAACTGAGCTGTGCCAGGAGGCAAGACCTTTACCATGTGGGGTCTGTCGGGGGTCATGAGGTCATGAGATGGACTGGTGGCCATGGGAGCCAGTCATGGCAACCAACTCTCAGCACCCGCTCCCCCACCTGACATCATCCACCAAGAGGCGGCCCTCACAGAGCCAAGTCTTAGCCAGCACCGTACTCTTGTGCCGACAGCACTGGAAACTCAATAACCTCTTTTCTTTGTAAGGGGCCCAACCTTGGCTATGCTGTTATAGCCCCTGAAGACAGAGCCAAAAGGAGTGGGCACTGTGACAGACTTTGAGAGCACTGGGAACAGCTTGTGGAAGTGGCCAAGGACAAGATGACTTCCGTTCTGTTTTGGGGTCCTGCCCCTACCTAGCAGGCCATATGGTTCTGAGACCTATGCAGAATTCATGTCCAAGGATAAATACATTTTTTTTGCCACCAGTGTTGGGGTAACAGATGACTGCTTGGTGAAGGGATTCCTTTTTTATTTTTGAGATTTGCTTATTTATGTAATACATATATATCAATTAATATTATATACGTATATATATATGGGGATGTTTTGTCTGTATGTACATTTGCACACCGGAAGAGGGCACTGGATCCCATGGGACTACCGTTAGAGATGGTTGTGAGTCACCATGTGGGTGCTGGGAATTAAACCCACAGTCAGTACCTTAACCGTTGAGCCATCCCTCCAGCTCAGAAGGGAGCCTTTTGATGGGGATGTGATAAACCAAGGTGGGTGTGTGGCAGAGTTTTTCACTGTTGTGACAAAACACCAACATCTCAGGGAGTAAAGATTTCTTTTGCTAACCAGGCCCCTGTTACCAATTACATGTGGGGGGTTCACAAGTTCAAGGCCTGCCTAGGCAACTTAGTGAGACCTTGTCTTAAAAGAAAAGTACAAGGGTCTGTGTGGGGGACGATGACTGGAGATCTAGTTCCTAGTAGTGTGGAAAACACTCACACAATAAAACTAAAATAAACCTAAAAACAGACACAGAGGGGGCTGGGGATGTGCCTGCCTGCTCAGGGAACAGCAAGGCCTGCATCTCTTCCCAGCACCTCACAAAGCCAGAGTGAGGGGCACATGCCTGTGGTCCCAGTGGGACAGGAGGTTCAGAAGTGCAAGGTGTATCCACAGTTACACACTGAGTTCAAGGGTAGCCTGGACTATATGAGACCCTGTCTCTAAGACAGACAGACAGACAGACAGACAGACAGACAGATGATACTTGCATGCATACAAATGCACATTCACAAGTAGATTCAGGGCTACTGCAGCCTCTGGAGCAGAAGTGTCCGCCTTTGCAGCTCAGTTCTGTCCCTCACCCCATGCGACTTTGCACCCTCTCTGAGCTTTCCTTATTGAGAAGAGAGAGATGCATCTGGAAAGCGACTGGCAGAGCCCAGCCCCAGCCCTCTGTACGAGCTGTGTGATGCCAGACCCCCGACTAACTCTTCTGTGCCTCGTTTCCTGGGCTGCAGGATAAGGCCGCGGTGGAATGTGACATATAAGGGGGCCGAGACAGCTTAATATATTAAGGAGCAGCCACCAGGCCGGAATTTATTTACAGGCACGCGAAGCATGCGGCTGCTGCGGCTGCCTCTTCGGGGATCATAGCATGGCAGCATCAGAAGCGACATGGAGGCGAGGTGGGAGCCGGCTTATGTCAAGCGGTGTGCGGGGCCATCAGACCCTCTCTCTTGATGTGCTTCCGGACAGAGTCTGCCGACTGACCCACCCCAATTAGGTAACTCTTGTGTTAATATTGACACACAAAGGAGCCAGCTGGTGACCTCTGACCTCCCCTCACTTGGGATCACAGGCTGATTTCGGCCCTAGCTCTCAGCTCCAAGAGCCGGGATTCATAATCTTCTTTGTCACCAGAACAAGTTGGCCTCACTCTGACCTTTGCCCCCTGCTTTTCTGATTTCCGGTGCATGAAGTGGAAGGCAGCCTGGATGGACCAGTGGCTGCTGTTTGGAGGAGGGACAGAGAGGGACAGTTGGGAACGGGGCGATACCCAGAAAGAGTTGCTATGACAACTGATGCACTGCTGTCGGGGGCAGGGGAGTTTTGCTGACCAGTGTCCAGCTCTCAGATGCCTTTGCAGAAGGGGACATGAGCTACATACACCCTGCCCTTGGAGCAGACACCATAGTGCTGGGCTCTCCACATCTGCCAAAGGCGAGGGTTCCCATAGATGTGACCATGGAGGAGTGGGGGGTCATAGGCTCACTGGCTCTTCCAGATCTCTCTGTGATGTCTGTGATCTTAGTCTTTTCTGCTTCTGCTTCTACTTCAGACTCTCTGGTTGGTGCTGAGCCAAAGCCGCTTCCTGTGACATACCTGGGCTCACGAGTGGTTCTGAAGTACGAAGAGGGGTTGTTAAAAGGGTGGTGGTGGGGGAATCGAGGTTAAAAGTAAGGGTTCAGGATCCAGACCACTTGGGTTTCACCCTGCCTCTGCTATTTGCTGCTGTGTGACTTTGAACCAATTGCTGACCTTCTCTGGGCCTCATCTCAGCCGCTAACTGGGACTGACTATGGGCACTTACTTTATGGGCTTGTGGTAGGGCTAAATGAGTACTACCAAAAAACACCAAAACAGGATCTGGCGGGGATCAATACTCAAGTCCCAGCCTCCTCCCTTCACGAGAACCCCCATCCTTGGGAATAAGGGACACATTTCTGCCCCAGGGCTGTAAAGTGTAAGCTAGGTACAGAGAAGCCCACCTGTAATCTCAGGAGTCGAGAGGATCTGAAATTCAAGGTCAGCCTTAGCCACAACATGCCCAAGACCAGCCTGGGCTACACACGATCCTCTCTTGAAATATCAGGAGGACTGGGGAGATGGCTCAGTGGGTAAGAGTACTTGCCGTGCAGGCACAAGGACCTAAGGACGTGAGTTCAAAGCCTGGGTCCATCTAAAAAGTCAGGCATGGCCATGCATGCCTGCAATCCCAGCAGTGGAGAGCTGAGACAGGCAAACTGTACGAGACAGCCAGCCTAGCCAGAAGTACAAGCTCCAGGCCAAGAGGCTGTGTTTCCGGGTGAGCAGGCCGAGAATAATGGCTTCTTGCTTTGGCCTCCACATGTGTGTGCACAGGCATGTGCAGCCACACATTCATATGCATTCGACACAAACACACATACACACACCCTTTGGTTCCCGGCACCCACACGGCAGCACACAGCCATCTGTAACTCAAGCTCCAGAGTTGCAACGCTCTCTTGGCCTCTGTGCGTTCTATACATATGTGGCACATGGACATACAGACAGACACGCATCCACATAGCTTTTTACTAAGATCGAATGACTGAGAGCGTTTGAGGAGTTAAAAATGGTGAGCGCTTTAAAATACAAAATGCAGTAAATGACGTATTTCCGGGTGACCGCCAGCACCTGTGTCTGCTTTACCTCGGTTACCCCTCAGATGTAGCACCGCCAAACACAGTTCTTCTCTCCAAAGCCTGAAACTGTCGCTGCCCATAGGAGACCCCGTCTGTCTAGTTAGTGTTCTAATGGGTAACGGCATTTACCATTGAGCCTGGTGACCCGAGTTCAATCCCTGGGACCAGGGGTCACTCAATGAGGCCAGCACTGGAGAGTTAGCCAAAGCCACACTGTAACAAGCAGGTCTTTGAGGAAAGGCTTCCTGAAGGTCACGGGGAAGGGCATGCAGGGTGGAGGAACTGGATGAATCAGGAAGCCTCGTGGTCACCATTAGACTTCTTCCTTCCTTATGTTTTTTTGTTTGTGTGTTTTGTTTTTGTTTTTTCAAGACAGGGTTTCTCTGTGTGGCCCTGGCTGTCTTGGAACTCCATCTATAGATCAGGCTGACTTCGAACTCAGAGATCCACCTGTCTCTGCCTCCTCTGGAGTGCTGAGATTAAAGGCGTGCGCCACCACAGCCCAGCAGCTTCTTCCTCACACCTTGGGTCATGGAAGATATCTGAATTATTCAAAGGGGTGAGATTTTCTCAGCACCGAGGAGTCGGGACCAGAGCAAAGAGTCCAGGAGGCTTGGGACGTAAGCATGGTGTGTAAGATAAGAACATTAGTTCTCGTGACCGCCCCCCCACCCGGGGCTACTCCAGGCTGCTTGACCTCTTATTTGGAATACAGCCTTCAGATACCAATTATAAATATTAGACACTTGGATAACAGAGTCTAGTACTTCTTTGTTGAGAAGTTTTGGGAGTTCAAAGGAGGCTGACTTGGAGCCAACACAGCCTCTCAAAACTGACTTCTCCTTCCAAGCTGGAAGTTGAAAACCTCAACTTCTTGGGTAAGCCACTGCCTTCAGGGCTTTCCAAGGCTGTAGAGAGGGCCTCATGCAAAATGAAGGCACAGGACTGGTACCACATATAAGAATGATCTCCCAGGGCTTGGCCCCGTGAAGTAGGCACTGCCATGACCCTCAGGTCACAGATGAGGAAACTGAGGCACAGAGGGAACCACCCCTGACTGGACCACTAATAGTCATGAGCTGGGAGGGGTAGCTTTCGTGAGATCCTGTACCCAAGGGTGGAACCAGCTAGCCCGCTAGCCCCTTACCATAGGCAGATGGAATACACCGCTGCCAGGGGAGCTGAGGGCAGGGAGGCTGAGTCTTGGACCCCAGCCCTCCCACCTACTTCATCCCTCTCCCTGCAGCAGGACAGGGCTCTGCCCCACCCACTTGCTCTGAGGGCTGTGGGGGCCCAAGGGTTGATGAGGGAAGGAGCCTGGGCGCTCGAGAGAGGGACAGGACTCGTCAAATCAATCATATTTAAACAAAAGCCTCTCCAGCCCAAGGGCCCTTTTAAAAGCTGCTTATTTAATTAAAAGCACCATTTTCCATATTTATGGCCCTTATTCAGTTAAATATTAACCGCTGGGGCCAGGGCTGGTGTGTGCTTTTCCAGGGCAGAGCGGGAAGGTTCATTACCGCGGCCGGGATTTATCAGAGGTAGCCTGAGTGACGATCAATGCCCTCGCCCTGCACAAACACGCTCACACTGGAGGGCAGGACAGCCACTGCGTCTCTCCCTCTCTGTATCTATCCTGCCACGTCCCGGCCCTGAGGGTCAGTCACACGATCAAAAGACAGAGACACGGAGACATTGCGGGGCCTGGCGATAGTTCCAAGGGAGACAGGCAGTGAGACGGTTTCCATCACCAAACATGTTCTTCTTGAGGCAAAGTGAAGATGTGGGGTCCCTCACTGAGAGTGGGGTTCTGTGCATTCCTGCATGAATGTTTTTCCACCATAAAGAACCAAGTTATGTCATTTACGGAGAACGGCTACAACTAAATGTGACCCTATGAAGAGAATTCAGCCTGTCTCAGAAAGACAAATATGTTCTCTCCCATCTCTGGTTCCCAGATTTTATAGACACATAAAATCATGAGTGAATGTATATTTTAAAGTTGAATTAACACTGTCGGGGGGGGGAAGGGGACTAGTGGGGGTAGGGAAGGGAGGAGAAGGGGAGGGCAGGCGGCTGGGGATGCGTTCAACATACAACATACGTACAAGGCCTTAGGTACAGGGCAGTGCACCCCCCATCTCAATTCATCTGCTCCTGGGTGGCTGAGGAGCCAGGTGGGGGGGTCTGGGAAATCTCTAACACTCTCAGGGGACCGGGAATGCCAGTCTCCTGCGGACCTGATCCCACAGGCTGAGGGGCAGTAAGGCCAATGCTTGGGGCTCCTCGGGGGTGTGGCTGGAGGAGAAGGAGCCACAGTGTGAGTGCGTGCGTGCGTGCATGCGAGTGTGTGTGTGTGTGGGGGGGGTCATCTGATTCACAGTGAACGCTTGTGCTGATCACACTATCCTCACCGGCCTAGTCTTGTCCTAGGCTGCTCTGAGCCAGGCACCTATAGCTACCATACATAATTAACTCATTGAACAAATCTCACTTCTGATCATTTTGGTCCCTATCTTATACTTGGGAAACTGAGGCTCCTGCAGGTCATGTTTTGAGCGCAGGGTCTCTAGCCAGTGAAGGGCAGAGCTGGGACCCCAGCCTGCTGGCTCTATAGCACACAGAGGTCTCCTATCTATCACTCAGATCTGCCTACAGGATACTTCTGTCTTCAAGTTCCCAAGCGTCTCTGAGACTCCGTTTCCCCACCTCTAACATAAGGGAGAAGAGACCCTGAATCTAACTTTGGGGCAGCTCTACCGTCTTGGCATGGACGCTGTCTCTCAGAGACAAAGCCAGACTGAGCCGTCTCTGCCTGTCCTGGGAAGCAGCTTAGACTCCCTGGCTCTGCCATCTACTGGGACCACAAACTCAGGTTCCTCAGATCACAGACGGAGCCTTGGTTTCTTCATCAGCGAGATGGGGGCGATAGCTCATCTGAGGCTTGCAGGAGAGTTCTTAGAAGTGACTGAGCCTTGCCTGGCACACGTGGCCAAAACCTTCGGTCTGTGCCTTGGTCATGTCCCCTCTGGGTAGACAGCTTGGCTTCAGTGCCCACCCTACATCTTGCCGGTCTTCTGAGTGGACTGGCAGAGGCACATGCAGGCTCCAGTGCCACCTCTGGTCCTCTTGTGACCAGGAGCCATGCACATGCTGCCTCTGCTGCTCCTGAAACCTCGGTTTGCCCGCTGTGGAACGGTGGGAAGAATGGGTTTGGGAGTCTTGAGGCCAGTTTCAGAGGGAAGCGGTGTGTGGAAGAGTTGGGACTGAGTGGAAACATCATGGCAAATGGGAGGCCAGTGGGCAGGTAAGCACAAACCACCAGGCTGGGGATGGCACCTCTTACGTCTCTCTCACACACAAATGCACACACACACATGCACAGGTATGTGCGTCCACATGTGTACGTGCCCCACATATGCACGAGTGAACCCCAGCATGTCCCAGCTCTGCCTCCTTCAGGGGCTTCCTTCCTCCCAGAACTCTGCCCTCTCCACAAAGGGAAAGAAGCCTGCAAGGGGCAGATTAGAACTTCACACGGCATCACCCAGAAAAATCTATGTCTCATTTTCCTATCTAGTAAAATAAAATGACACGGAGGAACACTCTGGCCCCTGGAGGGGAGCGTGTGTGTGTGTGTGTGTGTGTGTGTGTGGAAGATGAGGGCGGAGACCTCCTCCTGGAGTGGGGAGCCCCGGGCCTGAGGAGATGGCATAGCTGGCAGCTCTCCTCTGGGGGGCTGCGGGCTAGACTGGGGGGTCCTGGGAAGGGAAGGGTCTCACCTTTGCATGGAGGACAGAGAGAGAAAGAGGAGGAATGCAATGTTGGGTATGGAGAGAGAGAGAGAGAGAGAGAGAGAGAGAGAGAGAGAGAGAGAGAGAGAGAGAGAGAGAGAGAGAGAGAGAGAGAGAGACCAGGTTATCAGAGGAGTGTGAAGACAATAACACAATCTGACATTTCTGAAACAAGACCCCCCGGTTGCCATGGCAACGACTCATGTGGGAGCAGCTCCCAGGAGACGGCTTCGAGATGTACTATAAATGATGTTTGATTAGAATTTAAATCATTTAGGCAGAGAGAAGATAGGCCTTTTGTCAGCAAGGGGGCCTGGGGGAGGGGCGGGCGGGCAGGGGGAGGGGCGCTGGTCCCGGTGCTGGCGGTGGAGCCCGGTGAGGTCGTCCGGGTTGATTACTTTTGCCCTCGGCTTCATTCCCGTTTACTGTAACCTTTCCACGGTGGCCTCAGGGACAAGAAGGGCAGGAGAGGGGAGGCCTGGGGGGACCTAGGGGTGCAAGGGAGAGAAATGGAAAGGAGGGAGAAGGAGAGAGAGACAGAGAGAGAGACAGAGAGACAGAGAGAGAAGAGAGGAGAGAGAAAAGAAAGGGAGGGAGAGAGAAGGAAGAGAGAGAAAAATGGTGGAGGAGAGAAGAGAGGGGACAGGGTGGAAGGGGAGGGGAAGGAGGAGAGAAGGAGACAGAGAGGGTCCTGGAGACACAAAGTCACAGCCAGGGGAGAGGAGAACTTCCCACGCTCTGAGCATGTCTTAGGTTTGTGGGTGTCCAGGAGCTGAGCCTCAGGTCTGTGGGTGTCCGGGAGCTGAGCCTCAGGTCTGTGGGTGTCCGGGAGCTGAGCCTCAGGTCTGTGGGTGTCCGGGAGCTGAGCCTCAGGTCTGTGGGTGTTCGGGAGCTGAGCATCATGTTTGTGGGTGTTCAGGAGCTGAGCGTCAAGTCTGTGGGTGTCCGAGAGCTGAGCCTCAGATCTGTGGGTGTCCAGGAGCTGGGCCTCAGGTTTGTGGGTGTCCGGGAGCTGGGCCTCAGGTCTGTGGGTGTCCGGGAGCTGGGCATCAGGTCTGTGGGTGTCCAGGAGCTGGGCATCAGGTCTGTGTCTGTCCGGGAACTGGGCCTCAGGTCTGTGGGTGTCCGGGAGCTGAGCCTCAGGTCTGTGGGTGTCCAGGAGCTGGGCCTCAGGTTTGTGGGTGTTCAGGAGTTGAGGAAGCTGTATAAGGGGAGCCCTCAGCCTCCCCCTCCCCCTCTCTGGCTCCCCAGCAGGGAAGTTCCAGGCCTGAGACTCCCAGTAACATCATGGGGGGAATCTGAAGGGAGGCACCATGGCTCCAGACTTCAAACTGCCTCATAAAACTTTAAACCAACCTCTTTACTGAACTTCGGCCTCCGTTTCCCCATTTCTCAAAATAGAAGTGACCGGACAGAGGACCACATGTCTGTAACCCCAGCACTCAAGAGGCAGAGGCAGGAGGAGTATTACTGCAGATCGGAAACCAGTCTGCAACCAGCATAGGGAGTGTCAGTCCAACCAGCGCTGCATAAAAACATAAACAAAGACATAAATTAATAAATTAATAAAATAAAGCAAGACTGTGAGCTGCTGCTCCTTGTGTGTAATCAGTCAAGTCCCCTCCCCCAACAAGCTTTTTTTCTTTCCTTTTGGTGATTTATTTGCTGGCCTTTAGAAACCGAAAGATACCACAGAAATATTAATATTTAATCTCTGGGTTCTTTTTTTAATAATAGGTAGCCCTCTGCCTGCCGACCCCTATTTCTCACGGCGGCATGTGCTGGGCATGAAGAGTGGTCACCCTTTCTGCAAAGCATGCGGTCTCTAGTTTACGCCAGTCCCCACTGCGCCCTATTACCTCACTCCGCTCTTCACCTGTATACAGCTCCGGCCTGCCCACTATGGGCTTTGAACCCACAAACTCTGCAACTTCTCACGACACTCGCAGTTCACTCACAGGGGTCGCAGGCTTCTCCCCCGGTCACCACAGTGTAAGACAGTGCCTGGAGCTGGGCAAAGGGTGCAGTCATGCTCATGAACACAGCAGGTGCTGAGTGAATGTCTAAGGAGCACGGGAGGAAGAGCTCACACCAGCAGGGTTAAAATGATTTGACTGGGACTGCAGCGATGTCTCAGTGGTTAAAAGCATGAGCTACTCTTGCAAAGAATGTAAGCTCCCAAGCGGCTGTGACGCCAGGCCTATGAGATCTAGCGCCCCCTTCTGGTCTCCACAGGTATCTGCACACAGGGATGCTCAGACTTGCTAATAATCATACACATTAAATAAAATAAAAAATTGCCAAGTGTTCTTCCAGGGAATATTTTTAAAAATGATTTGCTTAGCGAGTCGAGGAGATGACTTGGAAAGTGTTTGCCATGCAAGCCTGAGGCACTGAATTCAAAGTCCTAGAACCGCTGTGAATGGCCAGCGGTGTGCGCTTGTCACCTCCGCCCTGGGGCAGCAGAGACAGAAGGATCCTAGAGCCCACTGGTCAACCAGCCTAGCCTAATTGGTGAGCCTCAGATTCCAGTGAGAGCCCCTGCCTCAAAAAATAAGGGTGGGGCACACGCCTTTAATCCCAGCACTCGGGAGGCAGAGGCAGGTGAATCTCTGAGTTCGTGGCCAGCCTGGTCTACAGAGTGAGTTCCTAGACAGCCAGGGCTATGCAGAGAGATCCTGTCTCAATATATGGGACTATGTGATGACTCTGTATGTAAAGTTCATGCCACATACATACCTGGTGACCCGAGTTCAATCCCCAGAACCCATGTAAAGTAGAAGGGAACAGACTGCATAAAGGTGTCCTTTGACCTCCAGACACATAAACACAGGAACACACACAGTCTGCTGGGAGAATCTAGGCGTCAGATGGAAGATATGTATAAGACAGGGTCTTGCCATTGTAGAAGAGATGGCTAGAAATCCTCCTCTCAGCCTCCTCCTGGTGCCCACCAGACTCCTTCAGCATCTGTGTGTCTGATGTTTCTCAGATCGCAGGCTTGGTGTCTCTTTCCTCAGGACACTATGGCCTCTGTGAAGAGAGACGTTGTATCTGGTACAGTAAGTGCTGTGGTCCCAGCACACAGACATAGTGAGTGCTCAGAGAACCCCTGATGTGTGCGTGGATGATTGTGACATCATCTTGGCTCATCCACTCCTCCCATCTCCCATTTCTGCTCTGAGTTCCGTGAGGCTCCCAAGCACATCCTGTGTTGTTATGTTCAGGTACCTTGCTGTCATGTTTTGATCATACCAATGGGGCTGGAGAGATGACTCAGAGGTTAAGAGCACTGACTGCTCTTCCAGAGGTCCTGAGTTCAATTCCCAGCAACCACATGGTGGCTCACAGCCATCTATAATGAGATCTGGTGCCCTCTTCTGGCATGCAAACATACATAGAAGGAATGTTGTATACATAATAAATAAATAAATAAATAAGAATTGATCATACCAATGCCTGGCATACAGTAGGTGCTCGATAAATGGGATGGAAGGTTCCTATACAGGAAGTAGCTATAGAGATTATGGAGCCTTTTGGCCCTTTCCGATCCAACTCTATTGGCCACATCTGCACAGACCACCTTGTTGAGAAAAGATGCTTCAGCCTGCCCAGACATAGTGAGCGAGGATATCATGATCGATTAGTGATGCCTGCTGTGGGCATCACTGGGTGGAATGGCATATCATCCTAGGGTTCAGCGCTTCAAGCATGGGTGGGCACCAGCTAGTGGGCAGTGTTTGTGGTGTGTGTGTGTCCACAGAATGTTCTGGAAACCTCTACATTCCACAGCAGGTTCCGGAGACTCCCCGTGAGTGTGACGATAAATTCAGCAACAAGACTTTAGCTGACCCGATCCTTGTCTCAATTTCTGCTTTCAGGTGAACTTGAGCTAAGACAGTGCTCAGTTGGAGACAGCTGAGCTTCTGTAAAAGATGTACAAAGCGGCCTGCGCAAAAGCGATCTGTTTCCTCATTGGGGGGGAAAGTTCATGGTTTTACCTAGGACTTCCGGCATAGCAGCTTGCCTTCCTGTGGTGGCTTCGTTCCTATGGCTGCCTTCTCAGTCACTGAAGGAGCTGTACCCCCTCACATCCAGGTGGCATCAATCAAAGCTATGAGAACAGCCCTGACCCAGCAAAGCCAGCAAAAGCACTTTGGTCCTCAGCTCTGATTGGCTCATCTTCCTGTGGTTGAGCCTATCACTCTGTGGAGGGGCGGGAGCAGCAGGAATGTATCCTGGGGTTACTTCTTGTCCCAGCATCTGGGCGTGGGACTAGCCCCATCAGGGGCTTGGGGTCTACAGTGAGCCGTGGTTCCCTAAAGAGATTTGGGGTGCTTTGAACCCGAGAGGGAGTTAAAGGGGAAGCCCAGACTTCTGTGGGCAAAATCACCCAGCAGATGGGGCCTGGATCTGGATAGAAGAGACACCAAGCGGGCTGCCAGTCAGCGCGGCACCAACACGACCCCGGCTGGGGAGGGGGTGGAATTCACGGGATCAGAAATCGTCAGTCAGGGAGCTTGTCTAAATTTCTGCAATTTGAATTTTCTTGGCTGCAGAGCTGAGGGAAAGCCAAAAGGAAATAAAGTCCCTCTCAAACAGCGCCAGCCTGTCGGCGCCTAGTGACACGCCGCGGGAAGAGAGAAAGAGTCTTTTGTTGAAGGCAGTGGGGGGGGGGGGCTGGCAGCCAAGGAAATGTATGGAAGCCCCCCCCCATACACATACACCATGGAAAGAGACAAACGGGAGGGAGAGGGGCTTAGGATGCAGACGAGGGACCCCAGGACAGGTGTGAGAGCTGGAAATCCCAGCTCTGTGATTGTCTGGCAGTACGGCTTAGGTGTGTCCTCAAACTCCCTAAGGTTTGGTTTCCGTATCTATGGAATGGGGATAATTACATTTTATAATGATCACACCGAATGACAGCTATGAAGCCATTAGCCTGGGGTGCATGGCCCGGGCCAAGGGATGGAGAACCATTAGCTCTCATTAAGATGGGGTGTCCGCAGATTCCTGGCACTTGTCGACAGGCGCGGGTACTCATCACAAGGGTAACGTATTTCCAGCTCAAGGAACCGCTGTGCGCCGAGTCCTCCCAGGCTGCATGACACCCCTTGCTGTTGTAGTGAGAGTGGCCGTGGACTGGTGACTCACACAATGTACTTGATCCCTCCCCGATGAGGTCTGATACCCTCTAAGCAAGTGTCAGCTGACTCCCTGGGGATCTCTGAGGGGGAATTCAGAGGCCACCCACATCCCTTGACATGTGGTCTGCTCCTTCTGTCCCAAGGTCAGCAACACTTCTGACCTCCCTGTTTCCACTGCTTATCACTTGCTCTGGCCCTGATCTTCCTCCCTTTCCTCTCTTCCTCTCTCCCCCCTCCTCCTTCCTTCTTTCCCCATCCTCTTTTCTTCTCCTTTTCTTTTTCCTTCTCCTTTTGAAGCAAAGTCTCAATGTGTAGCCCAGGCTGGCCCCAACTCACAATCCTCCTGCCTCAGCTTTCCAGTGCTGGGATTCTACCCCACTTCCCTCCTTACTTCTATGAGGACTTCTGGTGACAGTGGATCCTCCGGTCTACATCAAGATCATCCCCGTCTCAAGGCATGAAACCTGCACATCCACAAGTCCCTTTTGTATGTCAGGTGACATATTTTCAGGCTCTGGGAGTAAAGCTGGAATGATATTAAGGGTCCAACCTAGGCAACAGAAAGATGCTTGGCTCACCGAGGTTATCTCAGGGAGACGATCAAAGCACAGAGAGGTGCCATCACTTGCTCAAGGTCACCCAGTTTGCGAGTGGCAGAGCTGGGGCTGAGCCATAAGCCTGAGCCCTGGTAATCCTGAGTACAGAAGACCCATGTGGAGAGATGGCTGGCCAGTGCAGGTTGTGATGCCAAACTGACCCAGCCTCCCAGGGTCCATCTCCTTAGAGGTGGGGTTCCCCAGAAGTGCATCTAGAACTGGGGAGCGTTTACTCCGCTGTAAAGGAAAAGCAGGGGGCAGCAGCTGTGAGGAGACCCACACTGGCCACGTTTCCTGGGAGCCCCAGCTCTTCTCCAAGCTGCCCCTGCCTCCCCTGCCTCCAGGTTTTCTGCACTTATTCCTGGACAACGCAAGAGCTTCCTCCATGGTCCTGTCTGCACATCCCACCCCCCAGAGCCACCAGGCAGTTCCTGTGGGACACTCTAAGTCACCCCCACCCTCCCCACCTGGAGACCCCTCCTCAATCAACTGAAAAGCCCAAGAGCTGTTGAGCTTCTGCCTGAGGCCCCCCTGATCTGACCTACCCTGCTCTGTGCCCTGGGCATCTGACCACCCTACACTCAGGGCCATCTCCTGCCCACCCCCAGCCTGGCTCCCCATCTTCTGAAATTCCCCCACTGGACTCTCAGTGTGTGCGGATGATCTTCTGTGTCCCTCTGCAAGAAACCTCTTAGTGCTTGGCCACCGGGTCATATAAATATTGTCACTGCCAAACTTCTTACACTGTGTGGATTTTTGTTCATGTTGTAACACCCAGTGGACATGACACAGCATGTCTCGTGTTTATTCCCAACATGCTGGCACCTCTAGCTGAATAGTTATCCACACGGGTGTGGCTTCTCCTCACAGCCCCCAACCCTCTTCCATCATATAGCCAATGGATAACTTGGCAACATCAGCTCTGTCTGGAATGTTCTCTAAAATGGATTCTCTAAGCTGTGAAAATGTTTTCTGGGTGCCAATAACCAAGTGGCCAGGAGAGTAGCCAGACTCCTAGCTTGCTGTGTTGACCGTCAGGGAGCCATGATACCTATGCAGAGAAGATAGGAGTCTATATCTGTGCCCAGGCCCTGTCATCAGAGCAGCCACCATGGTCCCTGGGAGGTGCTTAGCCTCCCTGAGTCTCAGTTTCTCTACCTGCAGACGAATTCCCCAGAGAGAAGTACACCAGAAGGAGGTGCAGAGGGATGCCAGGCAGTGAAACGCGCATGCAAGGACTTGGCTAAACATGAGCTCCCCAGATTTTTTAAGCACTTCAGCGTTTAGACTAAAGGTGCAAAGCCTGCCTGTGAACAACCCTCAACACCCCAGAGTGCATGGTATGATAGATTTTAGGCCCTGAAAGTAAATAACCGCCAATTGAGGAAAAACTGTCTTTTAAAATTGGCGGAGAAACAAGGACATTTCAAGGCAAACCGAGGCAGTTTGTTGCCAACAAGACAACACTGTGGAAGGTTCTTAAAGAACTATTATATACACAGCAGAGCAAGAAAATCTCCATCAGGAATGTGCAGGAAATGGTAAATCTCAAGGGAGTTCTGACTAGAAGAGAGGGCAAGAGGACCCATGATGACCAGTGCAGAAAACCAGGGAAACCCCATTACTAATGGGGAGAAAGCAAAGACAACAATCCAACCAGAAAAAGCAAACAAGATAACAGGAATAATAAACAGCTCTCAAAAATAATCCTACATGTAAAGAGTCACAGACTGGCTGACTGGATTAACAAAAATAGATCCAATTTGATATAGTATCCAGGAAACACGCCTCACTGGCAAAGGCACCCACAGACTGGGAGCCAATGAATGGGAGTCAATCCTTCAGGCAAATGGAAGCTGGGAACAAGTTGGCATTCTGTTCAGATAAAGCAAACAGAAACAGAACAAGTTGGCATTCTGCTCCAATAATGGGTAAAGTTGATTTCCACCAAACTAGGTAGAAGAAATGAAGAAGATGGCCATATATATTCATAAAGAATACATAAAATATATAGTAGGCCTAAACATATATGTGTCGAATATTGGGGCTCCCAACTTCATAAAATGAACACTAATGGACATACAAGATTGCATGGGACCTGATATAGTAATAGTGGATGATTTTGATACCTCATGCTCATCTCTAGATCAGGGATATGAACTGAAAATCAACTAAGAAGCTTCAGAGTTAAACTATAACATAGATCAAACTGTTTGACAGATATGAACAGAACATTCCATCTGACAGCAACAGAATTCTTCTCAGCAGCCCGTGGAATCTTCTCTAAAGTAGATCACATTCTAGACCATCAAATTAAGTTATACCAAGTAGGAAAGAATAAAAATAATCTCTCATAGCTTATCAAGTCATGCTATAAGAAAACAAGTAAAAAAATCAATAGCATGAAAAACAATGGCTATACAAAGACTGAATAATGCTCACTTGAGTGACCCATGGTCATGGAAGAAATCAAGAATCAAATGAAAACAAAAGTTTTTGGATACAGCTAGGGTAGTTCTAAGAGGATCTCAAACAAATAACCTAATGATGCACCTCAAGGGCTTAGAAAAACAAGAACAAGTCAGACCCCAAAGGACTAGATGGTCAGAAACAACAAATATAAGGGCAGAAGTTATTGAAATGGAAGCTAAATAATCTATTCAACAAAAGTTGATATTTGAAAAATAAATAAGACTGAAAAATTCCTAGTCAAACTAACCAAAAGAGGAGCAGATCAATAAAATTAGAGGTGAAAATGGGAGAAGTTATCACAAGTGCCAATGGAATCCAGAGAATACTTAGAGAATACTTCGAAAGGTTTATATCCCTAAATTCTAGAAAATCTGAAAGAAATGAATAAATTTCTAGACACATGTGCCCTACTACAGTTGAGTCAGACAACTTAAATGGAGCCAAAATGATCATTGAGATTGAAGCAATAACAAAAAGTCCACCAATCAAGAATGGTCCAAGATCAGATGGATTTACTACCAAGTTCTACCAAACCTTTAAAGACAAGTTAAAGCCAGTTGTCCACAATCTGTCCCATAAAATGGAAACGGGAGTAAATCTATCTAAATCTTTCTACGAAGTTAGAATTTCCCAGATACCCCAAACTGGGTAACAGGGCTGGAAAGATGACCCCGTGGGTAAGGCTACTGGCTGCTCTTACAGAGAGCCTGAGTTCAGTTCCCAGTACCCACATGGCTGCTCAAAACTGTAACTTCAGTTCCAGGGGATCTGATGCCCTCTTCTGAGCTCTAAAGCAAGGATTCTCAACTTGTGGGTCGAGAACAAGTTATAGTTATGAGGTAACAATGAAATAACGTTATGTTTATGGTCACCACAACGTGAGGAACAGCATGTGAACCACTGCCAAAGACGCTGTGTTCATGTGGTGCCCAGACGCAGATGTAGACAAACATGCACACAAAAATAATTTTTCATTAAAAATAACTGATTAGGGACACAACAAAGAAAGACAACTCTAGACCAGTCTCCCTGATGAACACAGACACAATTCTCAAATCCACTCTTAGAAGTTGAATTCAAGAACAAATAAGATTAAGGGCTTTGACTGAGTTGAGTCTCCTTCCAGGCATGCAAGGTTAGTTCAATATACACAAATCACTATGTGTGATTCAGCGCATAACTCAACCTTAAGAGAGAGCGCCCACGTGATCGCCTCAGTTGATACATAAAACGCCTTCAACAGAGTTCAGTCTACTTCATGGTAAAAGCCCTCAAGAAACCAGGAGTAGCAGAAACACTCAACAGAATGAAGCCTACAGATGACAAACCCATGGCCAACACTGTGCAGAATGGAGAGAGATGAACAATTTTCTCTACATTCTGGGAAGAGATGGGATGGGATGTTCACTCTCTTCACTCTTACTCGGGGTTGTGCTTGAAGTCTTGGGGGGTCTGTAAGTCAAGGGAAAAGGAATGTAAATGGGAGGATAGAAGTCATTATCCTGTCTCCAGATAACATGACCCTAAAGATTCCATGGGAAAACTCTTAGGGATGACAACCCTTTCAGCAAAGGAGCAGGATAAAAAACCAGCACACGAGAGTGAGCAGCTTTACTAAATACCAAGGATGAACTCAAAGAGGAAGAAGTCGGGGGAGGGAGGAGCGTGTCTTACATTCTCTAGACCTTAAAAACAAGTCTAGATATAAACCTAACTCAGGAGGTGAAAGACACATGCGAGGTAAAACAGGACACTGAAGAAAGAATTTGAAGACTCTAGGGCTGGAAGGATGGCTCAACAGTTAAGAGCAGTGCCTGCTCTTCCAAAGGTCACAACCATCTATAATGAGGTCTGGTGCCCTCTTTTGGCCTGCAGGCATACATGTAGACAGAATAATGTATATATGATAAATAAATATTTCAAAAAAAGAATTTGAAGACTCTAGAGTACAGAAAGGCTCCTTTATTGACCCCAGAAGCAGATCACTAAACCCCTTCATATCTTTGCCTTTTGTTCTAAATGGAGACAGTGATCCCTCAGGGGCATCTCCCACGTTGACTGAATGAGAAAACCCGGGAAGGTGTTGCATGCCACCGTGCCTGGCATGGAACAAGCATGAGGCATCAGGTGGTAAGAGGGGCCAGGATGGAGGGTAAGGGTAAACCAGGTAGGCATGACACTGCCAAGCACTGCCCGGGGGTCTAACAGCCTTGGGTGAACCAGCTCTCTAAACTACCTCCAGATTCCAGATCCCTGCCTTTCCTTGAACACTGACTTGAAACAGGCTGCAGAGGAAAAAGCACACTGGAGTCTGCATTCACGACCCGTCTGGACTGGCTGGCAGATAGAATTCGCTACCTATCCAAGGTCTGTCTCCTGGGGCATAGATTAGGGTGGCCAGAAGGCATGATGTCCTGTGGTCTGCTCCCCTGGTACAAATGTTCTGTCTACAGACTTTTCTGTGTACCCATGTTCTCTTCTCTGAAATCATGGTCTCCTCTGGCTGACCCCAGGTCAGCGGGTGGGCGAAATGGGAGCTAAGGGCACCTGCTTCTCAGAGCCATACCTGGCCAGTGAGTGAGGAGGTGAGGTCAGGTCCCAGATACACAGTCACCTACACCCAACAAAGGCCTCTATCTCATTGGTGGGTCCCACTGCACCCCACCACACTCTCCTCTTCCTAGATCTCTCCTCTCCTCTATTCAAGATGACCCACATGACAGAGTGCCAGGGTGTGATTCCTAACACTGAGTCTTACATAGTCCCCAGGTGGCTCCAGTGCTCAGCCAGGACTGGGAGCAGCCAATGTAAGGCTGGTTTCCTACCAGCCCTGTCGTTTCTGGAGACTCGATCTGACTCAGAATGGTCTGTATGGCTGCAGCAAACCCTCCTGGTACCCACTTCATATTCTCCCTCAGGCAATGCTGGCCGAGTCGCAGCCCCGTTTGTATTGCAAGACAGACAAGGACCCCTGGACCTTGGGTCGAGGCCTCCAGCATCTGGTATCCTGCAACTTTGAAATAACCAGGAGCCCTTGGGGTCCCCAGGATTGCTTGCCCGAGGCAGAGCTGAAATTTGCACCCAGGGGACCACACCCAGGCAGCATTCAGTACTATCCATCCCTGACTGTCAAGAGATGGCGGTGTGGGAAGGGGACACTTGCTTTGTTCTGTCCTCTTCGGATACTTTCCAACCAGACTCCCTGAGGCCTTGGAGGCTGACTCCCATCCATGGTATAGTACCTGTCTATGTGCTATGTCTATGTGCTATATCTATGAGCTATATCTATGTGCTATGTCTATGTGCTATGTCTATGTGCTATGTCTATGTGCTATATCTATGAGCTATATCTATGTGCTATGTCTATGTGCTATATCTATGTGCTATGTCTATGTGCTATGTCTATGTGTTATGTCTATGTGCTATGTCTATGTGTTATGTCTATGTGCTATGTGCTATGCCTATGTGTTGTGTGGTATGTGGTTTCTTTCTTCTGTCTTTCCTCTTTTTTCTTGTGTTGTTAGGCCTCTCACATGCTAGGCAAGCATTCCACCACTGAGTGACAGCCCCAACTCTCTTTTTATTTCCTATTTTGACCAAGGGTCTGTGTAGCTCAGGTAGGTCTTGAACTTATGGTCCCCAAACCCGGGCCTCCAAACAGCGGCAGGGAGTGACCGCCAGGCTGACCTGTGGATCATGGCCCAGTGGCCCTGGCAAACAAGAGCCCTGGAGACAGTATCTTATTCAACCCCTGCAGCCACGCTCATGGTCCCCAGCCCCAGGAACGCAGAAGGCCAGGGAAGCTGGCTGAATCGCACTGTCTTCCCTCCCCCACAGTACAGACATACTGGTGGCAGCAGCAGGAGGAAGTGGAGCTTGAGATCCACTTCAGTGACACCTTGATGGACCTATATATCACCCGATATAAATGGGGCCACTCTGCAGAGTATCGACAGTGGGTGAACAGCAGTGTCTGTGTGGATAGCTGGCTCGTTCATCAGACCCACCGCTACTCAAACCCAGGACCACTGGGGGCCCCGGTCATGCTCCAGAAGAACGTCCCCGCCACTGGTTCAGAGAGCAGCTCCGATACTCTGTCCCCTTCTGTCTGTGACCCTTCTGTCTTGAACGAAAGCAGCGCACTTACAGTCTCCATGGCCAGAGGGGTGGGTGCTGGGTGGGGCTGGCAGGGGTTTGGACAGGTCAGGGCCATCCATGGTAATTACAGAGGATAAGATCCAGACAGGTCCAAGACAGATGGCTGTGGGGAAGTCAGTTCAGCTCCTGAGCTCCCAGGGCTGGAGACGGGGGATCGGTTGGGCAGCGAGTTGCAGCTGGCATGGACCCGTCGGTGTGTGACTTAGGGGAGGGCTGGAGGCAGGCGGAAGGTAGCAAGTGAGCTGCTTGGACAGCGACTAGAGACCCCTGCCATACATTCTTCTATTTGCCCACTTCCAGACTTGCCCTCCTCTCTCTTTCTTCCCCTTTTTCTTTCTTCTTCTCTCCTCTTTCTTTCCGACTCCCTCTCTCTTTTACCTGCTTGGCTCTTACATCTGTTTCGTTTTTTCTCTCTCCTCTGCCTCTGTTTGCCACCCTCGTGCCTTCTCTTCTGCTTCCTTCCTCCTTCAGCCCTCCTGCCCCCACCCTCCTTCTTCCCCCACCGCTGGGCTCTTCCTGTTCTCCCCCAGGTGGGTGTCTCCGACTTGCCTCCATCCCCGCTTCTCCCCACCTTTCCCCTTCCACTCCTTTAGAGTCACGTGCAGCAGCCAGTGTCCATTGGGTGTGTTTTACACTCAGGATGTCGCTCTTTTAGGACACCTGCCTCTGTGGATTTGTCCTCACACGAGAGGGAGGGGGAAAGGAGAGGGGAAGGGAGGAAGGGAGGGAGGGATGGATGGACAGAAGGAGGGAGGGACAGAGGGAGGGAGGGAGGAACCCTAACCATCCATACCTATGGCAGAATAAATAAATGCACAGTTCTGTGTTGGGGCACATGGATTTCCTGGTTTGTGCCTTTGCTGCTTCCCACACGGTCCACACGTCAGCCCTAAGAGGAACATAGTCTCAGGCCCTGCACCACACCCAAGATCTACCGAATTGTGTTTCGCACTCACAAGTGGGTCATTTCACACTTGCCTAATCTCAGTTCCCTTCTCTGGAAAGGAAAAGGTGAGAAGTCCTTACGACTTCGTCATGGTCCTGGTGCCGACCGTGGAGGGAGAATGGGCTCCTAGATTCGAACTCTCAGGTGCTGTGTGTGTGAGATGCCACTGGCGTCTTCATAGGTAGCTGGAGCTTTACGTGGCAAGGCCTGAGTCAGCCTCTTTTCTACCCAGCCAGGTCCTCTCTGCTTCTCCACCCCAACTCCCTGATCCCTAAATCCAGTCCTTCTCCTGCTCCTACCTCCCTTCCTCTCCCTGCAGAACACCACCGCCTGGATGTCTGTTTTTTGTGGGTCTGTCTGGTGGGTGAGGACTACGTGGATGTGGAGGGGGGACCCCTTCAGACAGGCGCATGTCATCCACACTTAGATTTTGTCTCACTGCAAATGATCGCTTGATACAAACCTCTTGATCAAATACAACCCTGAGCTAGGAGGTGCGGGGACCAGAGAAAGGAATTCACATTTTTCTCTCCAACAGAGCCAGCCTGCATCCTAAACTGCCTCTTCTATGGGCCCCCTGTGGGGATCACATCCAATTACAGATGGACCTCAAAGTCCAGCGTCTGCTGTCACAGCCTGCACAGCTCCGGAGGCTCCCACAGGAGTGAGCCAGCATCCACGAATGTTTTCCACGTTCCGGGTGTGCGCTGGGCACTTTACAAACATTTTTATGGAGTGACTGGGGGATGGCGTGCAGCATGTGGCTAATACATTTCCTGAGATGAAAAACTCCATCCATGTAGCCTCTTCCTCCGGTTTAATAGCAAGTGCATTGAACATACAGGTCAGGTGTTCTCTGCTCGTGCCAAGGGTGGCCCACAGACAAAATGTGACCCAAGGAACCGGCAGTTTTCCACCACAGGCAGAATGTCTGGGGGATGTGTGTGCACACTGGACTTGTGTGAACACAGAGGTGCTGATTGCAAATCCTCCCTTGATTTTAGAAGCATTACAATACAGGTCAGGGTCTGAGACTGGGACTCAGTGTGTAGAGGGCGCAAGCATGAAGCTCTGCCTTCCATCTCATGGGCTAGGCAGTGCACGCCTGCGGGATCAGTGCTCAGAAGGTGGAATCAGGAGGAGCACAAGTTTAAGGTCGTTCTTGGCTGCAGAGCGGCTTCAAGGTTAGTCTGGTTTACAAGAAACCCAGTTTCAAAGAACTACCTCCTCCCCCCAAACAAAAACAAATAAAAAAAAAACCGAGGTGGGGGATAACATGTTTGAGAATTAATGATATCAGGAAGTTTTTGCCAGACGGTGGTGGCACATGCCTTTAACCCCAGCACTTGGGAGGCAGAAGCGGGTAGATCTGAGTTCAAGACCAGCTTGGTCTACAAAGCGAGTTCTGGAACAACCAGGACTGTTCGTTGCAGGGAGAAACCTTGTCTCCAAAAATCCAAAAGCCAAAAAAAAAAAAAAAATGGAGATAATGGAGATGTAAAGGATAGAAGAAAGTTCTCATTTCAAATGAGGAGCTGGGGCCCAGAGGGACTTTCCCAAGGTCTGGTCTCTCAGAGTCAGGTTGCTTGCAGATTCACACAGAAGGACTTGCAGTGATAGTCATAGAGGGTTAGAAGGAGGACGGCCTCCGTGGGCTTCCCACCACACTCCACCCCACCCTCAAATAGAAGAAGTTATTGTCATCCATGGCAATATCATCTTCTGTCTTCTGCTGCCCGTGGGAGACAGCATCAAAGGCCCACCGCACTTCTTGTCATCCTGAAAGACCATCCTGGTCTACAGACTCAAGTCTGCTGCGAGTATCCCTAGCCTTCAGTTTCTCTTTTCCCACTTTCATTTGTGTGCGGTGGGCACATGTGTGTGTATGCATGTTTGCATGGTATGGGAACGGGCTGTGTAGAGGTATGTGCGTGCATGTGTGTGTGTGCTTGTGAAAGCCTGAGGCTGATGTTGGGGAGCACTCCATTGCTCCCCCACCTTATTCACTAAAGTGGGGTCTCTCAGTCAAACCTGAGCTTGCCCACATGGCTGGTCTTGCTGGCCAGCGTGCTCTGAGCATTCCTGACTCTGCCCGCCGAGACCAGAATTACAGGGCGCCCATCACATGCACCTGGCATAGAACTCTGGTCCTCGTATCTGTGCAGCAAACGCTCTAACCCATGTCATCTTCTCAGCCCCTTCCCCAGCTGTTCAAAGGTACTCTGTAGGGCTTTACCATGGGGCTGATGCGCTATTTTGAAACAATCAGATGCAAGCAATGGCCTGTGTGGAAGAGCCCCCCCACACTCGTCATGTAGGTCTCCCGTGTGTCACTCTCTCACAGGGTGTGGTGAGGTCTCAGTTAGTTGGGTGTCTCTCTCTAGTGTATCACTATGTCTCACACTCAGTGTTAGCTGAACTGATACTGGCCCTTGGTTGCCTTGTCTGTGATCTGTCTTCCTTCACTCGCGTGCCAGCCTATGGGGATTTCAGCCTCTGGAAATGCTGCTCTGTTGGAATATTAGCCTATGGGGATGCTGGCCTGTGGGAAAGCTGGCCTAGGTGGATGCCAGTCTAGGAGAATGCTGACCTATTGAAATGTAATGTTAGCCTATGGGAACACCAGCCTGTGGGAATGTTAACCTATGGGAAGGCCAGCCTGTGAGATAGAAATTAGATCTGTATTGTCTGTCCTGGGTGCCAATGCCCAGAAGAGCCTGACATACAGCAGTGTTCCATCAATGATTCGATGATGATGGGTGGATGGGTGGATGGATGGATGGATGGGTGGATGGATGGATGGGTGGATGGATGGATGGGTGGATGGATGGATGGATGAGTGGGTGGATAGATGAATGGATGGATGGATGGATGGATGGATGGATGGATGGATGGATGGATGGATGGATGTTGCGGGAGGTCCTTCCGCTCCTCCAGTCAATAGCCGCTGAGATACCAGCCCATTGGGGTGTGGTCTCTCTCCCTTTAAAAAAGCGGCCACTTCCCTCCTCGCGCTCTCTTACTTCCTGCTCCGCTTCTGGCGACTAGACTCCCTTCCTGATTGCGCAGAGGGCTGTTGTCTGGGACAGTGATCTGTAAGTTTTTTTCCCCTTTAAATAAATAACCATTATATTAATCATAATTCCAAACTAGCGTGGGATTGTTTATGACTTATGCCTTCGCCTTCAGATGGATGGGTAGATGGGTGGATGGGTGGGTAGATGGATGGATGGGTGGGTGGGTGGATGGGTGGATGGATGGGTGGATGGATGGGTGGATTGATGGGTGGATGGGTGGATGGATGGGTGGATGGGTGGGTGGGTGGATGGATGATGGATGGGTGGATGGATGTATGGGTGGATGGGTGGATGGATGATGGGTAGATGGATGGGTGGATGGATGGATGGATGGATGGGTGGGTGGGTGGGTGGACAGGTTGGTGGATGGGCAGATGAGTGTATGGATAGATGAATAGATAAGTAGATGGATGGATGGACTTTAGATAGCCTGAGCGCTTAGGAACAGATCACTTTCCTATCCTAGACTGTGAGCCCTCAAAGGAAGGTCACCTATGAAAACACAACCAGTTGGAAACATCATTGCCATGAGAACAGAGACACAGCAGTACTCAGCATGAAAGAAGAAATTCAGGAAACATGCCGAAATGGCCAGTTCATAGTCGTGTGGGTCTCTCTGATCTCCTAGGCAGATAAGGACAGTGAGAAAATGAAGCATGATGGCCTACCCTTGCACACACCTTTCCTTGCTCTGTGCATCTCCCCATGGGAACCCTCAAAAACTCAGTAGACTAAATTTTAGCTTTCTACCCATGTCTCTCACTGGCTCAAGGGTAGCCCTGGACTGCTGGCCCCTTGGTTCTCTTTTTCTTAGGAATCAGTAAGCATGTAAACTAGAGAAAGGCTTCCCATCTTTGAGTGATGTGGTCCAGGCCACGGAGGATGACTTGGTGAGAGGGCCCCCAGGACTCAGTCTATAGCCAAGATCAGAGCTCAGGCTGTAACAACGGTGTAGGCTGAGGACTCAGGGTACAACCAAGATCGGAATTCAGGCTGTAATAAGGATCAGGGCTCAGTTTGTAACCAAGATTAAGGCTCAGTCTATCACAAGGATAAGGACTCAGGCTGTAACAAGGGTTAGGGCTCAGGCTACAACCAGGATCAGGGCTCAGTCTATAACAAGAATCAGGGCTCAGTCTATAATCAGAATCAGGGCTCAGTCTACAAACAGGATCTGGGATTAGGCTTCAGCAAGGACCGGGACTTGCTGTGGAGCCAGGATGAGGGCTACATTACAAACCACTTACCAGACTATGGATGCTGGAGGCTCACACTCCAGTATCTGTGTGGCTTTGCCTCCCCTAAGGTCCAGGTCTCCTGCCCTGCCTCTGCTTCCCCAGGAGGAGCACCCTTGCCTGGCCTGGTAGCTTCAGGCCCCCTGATTGGGCTAGGTGTGGCCATGGGCACCTGGGCTCCAACTCTGTACCCTGTGCTTCCTTCTTGCCTCCCTCCCTCTGCCACCAGCTGCCAGCTCCGTCTGCTCGCTCCTCTCCTCTCCCCCTCTCTGCCTTAGAGACAGCTATAAGTCTCCCGTGAAATATATACAGTGTAAATATATAAAAAGCTTGTGCCTGCCTGCTGCTTATGTATTCATGAAATAGTAAATAAATTTTATGGGATAATTTGAAGGCTGCCAGGGAGCCGGGAGATGAAAACGAAGGCCTAATGAGATGGAATATCGGGGCAGCACACGCAATCGATCGGCTGCTCCAGGCTCTACCGAGAGAGAGGAGCCTGGCTCCGGGGGCCCAGGGCCACAGAATGAAGTGCTCTGAGGGGCTTTGGGGGTCATAAACCACAGCGGCTGTGGAGGGAAGCTAGGGAAACCCAGCAGAGAAGCTGCAGGCTGAGTTCTTTCCCTTGCTCTCCCAGGGATGCGCTGTGAACCAGCTGGGTCCTTCTGCGTGCCTCAGTTTCTCCATCCCTGTACCTGTGTGATGATTTGCCTACTCAGTTTTTGGTGTTCTCTCCACCACTCTTCCACATGGCCTGAGCCATCTGGTTTCCTCACTTAAGGGTTGTTTTTCCCATTCCTCACTAACGATTGACTGATTAGATAAACAAGCGAATGAATGGATGGATAAGAAAAGAAAATACAATCCTGCTCACTCTCACCCCCACATCACCACCTTGGCTGAACTTGAGACTCTATTAGGGCCAGGGCTCCCTAGAGGTCATTTTCTCGCAGCCACTAGAGGGCTCCGGTTAATCTAATAAATCATGCCGTGTCCCTCTAGGTCTGTCCTCCCCATGTCTCACAAGGACTCTACCCCGTCTGGTGCCCACCCGTTCACCCACTCTTCTTTCCTTCCCTCCTTCACTGTAGTCAGTAGCGGGCTGCCTCGCTGGCCCTGGATTGCACCCCAGGGCCTTTGCACTGGCTGTCTCCTTCTTCATAGCAGACTCCACCCCATTTTAACTGTCCCCAACATCCTGCTAAGCTCAGCTACGTAGCCATCCTGAGCCCTTACATAAAAGCCCAGCTATCTGCTTTCCCTCCTTCATCCTCCTTACCCCCACCAGCCCTTCCGTGTGGGCCCCAGAGGTGCAGAGGTTTTGGGGGTGTTGACTGCAGACCCCTGGTTCCCGGAGCACTGTGTGGCATGCAGAAGACATGTAATGGTCAGTAATGGCTAGTGAATGAATGACTAAGGGACCTTCCAAAACTGATTTCATGATGTTTTTAAAGCTTAATTAATTAGTAATTAATTAATTGTGCTGGGAACGGGTCCCAGAGTCTTACACACTCCAGGCCTCACACACTCCAGGCCTTACATACACCAGGTCTTACACACACCAGGTCTTACACACAGCAGCCCTACACACACCAGGTTTTACACACACCAGGTCTTACACACAGCAGCCCTACACACACCAGATTTTACACACACCAGGTCTTACACACAGCAGGCCCTAAACACACCAGCCCTACACACACCAGGTTTTACACACACCAGGCCTTACACACATCAGGCCTTACACATACCAGGCCCTACACACACCAGCCCTATACACACCAGGTTTTACACACACTAGCCCTACACACATCAAGTTTTACACACATACACCAGGCCCTACACAACCAGGTCTTACACACACCAAACCTTATATACTCCAGGTCCTACACACATCAGGCCTTACACACACGACACCTTACACACTCCAGGTCTTACACACACCACGCCTTACACACTCCAGGCCTTGCACACTCCAGGTCCCACACATATCAGGCCTTACATACTCCAGGTCTTACATACACCAGGCCTTACACACTCCAGGTCCCACACATATCAGGCACACCCTTTACCATTGAGCTCCACCCACAATTCTCCCCTTAGTTTGTGGCGTGGTCTCCCCAAATTGCTTGGGTTGTCCTTGAACTCCCTTTGTCACCCCAGCAAGCAGGGAGATTCCACTCAGTGGCCTCTATGATGGGTCACAGGGACAGGACAGCCTGGGGTCAGGAACTAGGAGAAAGGCCCGCAGTAAGGAAGACAGCCACTGCACAGGACCCTTGCCGACTTCAGAGGACAAACTCACCATGCAGTCACGCTTTATCCTGCCTTGAAGAAAAAACAGGTGGTTTTTCCAGGAACACCTCCAAAGCTCTCCTTGGAGACTGTGAGGTGTCAGGAAGTCCATCTTGGTGCTGACTTCAATTCCAAATGCTGCAGCTTCTCTCGGTCTTGTTTTCGGAAGGAGCCCCTGGCATGGCCCTCACACACCTAGAGCTGGACTGGATGGTGCCTCAAACCTCAGGTCTTTCTTAGCCTGCTAGAATCAGAGTCATAGCCTGGTCCTGTCATTTTCTTGCTCTCTGAGCTTCAGGAATACCAGGAAGCAAGCAGAGAGGGCCACATCTAAGTAAACAGCAGGTAAGCAGAAAAGAAGCAAAGCTGTGAGCTCCAGGCCAGACTCACAGTAGACACCCCAGTAGAGTAGCTGGGGTCGGCATGGTCACTGCTGCTGGTCCACCCAAGGGCCCCTGGCTCCCCAAGGAGCACACTACTAGTTGGTAATGGGATTTTCCCGTGTGAACAAAGATGAGAACACCCTATATGTTAGCCATCCTGCTCAGAAATGGGCACGCTCTGGGGATCAGGTGCCACCCGCCAACCAGCTTTCTCCACTTTCCCCAAATACTTGTCTCTGCTTCCTCTGCTCACCCTCCTCCCCTCTGGCGCCTTCCCTGCCCCAGCAGCCAACTGACCCTCTCTCCTCCTGCAGGGTTGAGTCCTGTCACCTTGGACAAAGTTCCCAGCAACCTTTGAACCCCTTACCTGCCACCCACCTGGAGCAGGCAGAGGCTGCCGTCACCAACACCAGCAGGGCCAATCCCCAGTCCTCTCCCCTCCCCTCCCTTATCTTGCCTCTTTCTTCTTCTATGAGGAGGGACATGGGGTCCCCAGCCCCCCAAAGAAATACACAAAGGAGCAGAGAAGGTGTTAAAAGCTAAGAATTGTTGACTGAGGTTTTCTGTCTTGCCCAATTCCCGCAATCATTAAGTCCCAAAGAAATCACACAGAGGTCTACATTAGTTATAAACTGATTGGTCCATTAGCTCAGGCATCTTATTAACTCTTACAACTTATACTAGCCCGTTATTCTTAACTGTGTTAGTCACATGGCTCAGTACCTTTTTCAGCAAGGCAGTCACATCTTGCTTCTTCTGTGGCTGGGTCACAACTGCTGCAGAGGAATGGGCTTCCTCCTTCCCAGAATTCTCCTGTTCTCATTGACTTGCCTCTACTTCCTGTCTGGTTGTCCCACCTATACTTCCTGCCTGGCTACTGGCCAACCAGCCTTTATTTAAAACATAATTGACAGAATACAGACCATGGTCCCACACCAAAGAATCAGAAGTTGTGGGAGTCATGCTTGCTGTGTGACCTTAGGGAAATGACTGGAACTCTCTGAGCCTGTTACACTACCTGTGACCTGGGCATCAATAGGATCTACCTCATCCAGACATGAGGCAGAAAGTGCTTTCTTCCTTCTTTTTCCCCCAAATCAACCTTTACATCGATTCCCGTACCTCCACCTGCTGCAGCTCACAGACCCAAAGAGAGCCTGAGTGTGTCAGCTTTGCCTGCAACCTCAAGTCCTTGTGTGACCAGAATTGCTACCAGCTGTCCCTACTGGCTGTAGGGCCCAGGCCTCCGGGCATGGGCACCCCAGGGGCTCTGGAGACAAACAGATAAATCCCATTCTCTTCTAGGAGCCATTTGGGAGAGAGCCAGGTGAGCCATCCACACCTCAGCATTGTCTGAGCACCTACTGTGTACAAATCTCCTTCATGACATCGAATCCAGGCTTGCGGAGATGTCTCAGTGTTAAAGTTTTTTTCTTTTTCTTTCTTTCTTTTCTTTTATTTTTGTCTTGTTTTATTTTTCGAGACAGGGTTTCCCTGTGTAACAGCCCTAGCTGTCCTAGAACTAGCTCTTGTAGACCAGGCTGGCCTCGAACTCACAGAGATCTGCCTACCTCTACCCTCCCGAGTGCTGGGATTAAAGGCATGTACCGCCACCACCACCCAGCACAGTGTTAAAGTTCTTACCACATAAATTGAGGACCTGAGTTCAAATCCCCAGAAGCCATATGGGTGTGTCAGCCCTCCTGAAATTCTATCCTGGGAAGGTGGAGACAGAGGATCCCCGGAGCGAGCTGGCCAGCAAGGTGAGCCATTTCTTCAAGCTCTGGGTTTGAGTGAGAGACACTGACTCGGTGAATAAGGAGGAGTGATGGAGGATGTATACAGACACACACACACACACACACACACACACACACACACATATATATATAAATAGAAAAGAAAATTAAGTCAAACCATGATGGTTCATCCAAGTGCTACTGATGGTGCTTCTAGGTTGTGGTCAGCCCTTGGTAGCCTCAGGTTCCGTATCTTGGGGGTGCAGTGTGCCTTCCTGGCATACCCTGGAAAAACAAACAAACAAATAAAATTAATCACACCATCCTTGATCCACATGGACCTTTCCCCTTGTCCTTATTCCCCAAATAATAGAGTGTAGCTGTCCCTCCGAAGACACACTGAGGTAAGTCATCTTGAGATGGTCAAGCATTCTTATTTAAGATTTGACACCCCTGGATCTTGGCACCCACAGGGGGCCCTGGTCCCAGCCCTCTCTGTATTAGATAGGGCTGTGAGAGGGGTCAGTAATCTCCTCTTGTGGGCAAGAGATGTGGGCAACTGAATAACCGATATAAGGTGTCACGTGAGACCTGAGGGGAAGCATAAGGCCGGCTAAGGGAGACAGTGAATGTTGTGGGGGGCGGGGCGTACGTGACGTGTACTGAGCAAGCAAGGGTATTGGAGCAGAGCCTCAGAGGAGGTGTTAGCCTAGAGGAAGACAGTCGGTGGGAAATGGCAGACGGGTAGGTACAGTGGGGCTCAACGTGCAACCCAAAGCCCCCTGAAAATAACCCCGGGGGAGCAGGGAATGCAGGAAGGGAGGAGCTTCTGGTTTCGCAGCCCCGCAGCCCCAAAGCCCGTGTTATCCGGCTGTCTGACCTGCTGAGTTGGAAGAAGTGTGAGTTCAAGGCCAGCCTGGGCCACACAGTCAGACCCTGTCAGGGAGAAGGAGGAGGAAGGAAGAAGAAAAAGAAGAGGGAGAGGAAAGGAAGTAGACGTTTGGACACTTCCTAGTGACATTTTTTTTTTAAGAGCTGAGTCTGTGGTCAAAGCAGACAGATTGGTCAATATACATGTTTTCTTTCATTCCTTTATATGACTGCATAGTATTCCATTGGGTGGAAAAAAGCAATATTTATTAGCCCAGATCCTATATGTACAGACACAGGGGACTTTTCCACGATGGCGAAACATTTTGGGTGTGCTATTGTTTTAAAGACCATGAGACAGAACCTAGTCCTTCTGGATAGATGAGTGGGAGGGGAGGGGCTTCTCTCGTCATTCCCCACAAAGCATCATTAAGCCCCATGCTTCCCCTCTTCAGCTTTTATTAAATTATCCCAATTTGTCCTTTCAAATAGATGTCTTTTCTTAAGTAGTGATTTACCACAATTAAGCCCCCCAAAATTAAATTAAATGAATTACGCCTCTCAGGTTGGATGTCTGCAGGACCTGAGGTTGAATGCAGCAAGGGTCTAGATGCTATTAAAAGCGAAGGCAGGGGAACCGTGTGCTGGGTTAGAAGGGAAAATTCATGGCTCCACTGATACGCCATGATAAATAATTATGAGTTATTAATTTTAAATTACATCTTTAATGCGATGCATGATTTTAATTCCCCTTACAGTATTAATATCGGACTGGCTTTGATTAATTTAAGGCAGAACAGAAAGGTGCCAATTAAGGAAGCTGGTTGGGAGCTTGGAGGTGTTTGGAGCTGTCTCCTGGTACCCCTCGCTGGGGGCCCAAGGTCACCGCTCAAGGGAATCTGCAGATTGTCCCCAGGAACCCGGGCTGGGCCATGTCAAAAAGAATGGGAGATGGATGTTAACCCTTGGTGCGTCTTCAGTGGCAAGCAGAGAGAGAAGACACCTGATCTGGTGACAGTGACACGGTGGTTGAGTGGCTCCTTCTGTGTGTGTTAAAAGGAAATCTGACTGCTGTTCCTAGTGTGATATTCGGAATGCCTCTTTATCAAAAAAACTTGCTTTACAATCAGGAAAAAGCAGAAAGACAAAGCGGAAGGATTGGGGCTGAGACAGCCGGCCTCAAACTTGTCTCAATCCTCCTGCTTCTGCCTCCAAAGTGGTGAGATTACAGGTGTGTGATATATATGTGAGGTTTGATGGCCTATACTTGGGAGGCTGAGGCAGAAAGATTGGGAAATCGAGGTCCACCTGGATTTCAGAATGAAACTGGGGTTCATGGAAGGAATGGGGGAGGAGGGAGGAGAGGAGGGAACGGGGAGAGGAAAATGGGAGACTGAAACCCATGATTTCACAGCCAGGATTTCTTAGATTGAAGGTAAATCTAAGTTGAAAGAAGAGACAAAGGGGCTGGAGAGATGGCTCAGTGGTTAAGAGCACTGGTCGCTCTTCCAAAGGGCCAGGGTTCAATTCCCAGCACCCACATGGCAGCTCACTGTAACTCCAGTCCCAGGGGATCCAATACCCTACAGAGACATACTTGAAGGCAAAACACCAATGCACATAAAATAAATAAATCCGGGGGGGGGTGGCACATAAAGCCTCACCGTCTTGTATGTGAGAATCCTCAAGAGAAACCTTGGTAGTGATTGCAGGCAATGGAAGCTGGAGGCTCAAGTGAATGTCATTCCAGCCCCAAGTGACAGAATAGCAAGCAATGAGTTCATGATCTCCAGTGGAGGCAGGGGTGGCCTTCAGGCCAGCTCATGGTCACAGCAGGTACCTCTGGTCACCAGCCACGGAGGCCTCATTTTAGGTTAATGTTCAAACCAGTCAGGACCTGCTTTCATGGACAGTGTGGCTTGGGTTAAAGTTATTACTAATTTGAGTTTTAAGGGGTGATTTGGGAGCCTGTGAAAATGGTTCTGGGGGTTAGGTGCTTGCTGAGCAAGTGTGACGACCTGAGTTCAAATCCTCAGTACCACGAAAAAGCCAGGTCTGAAGACAGTTTATAACGGCAGTGCCACAGAGGCCACAGCAGGAGGCTTCTCAGGCTTGCTGGCCAGCCAGCTAGGTAGCACCAGTGAGCTCCCGACTCAGTGAGAGATCCTGCCTCATTGACCTCTGACCTCCACCCACTCACAAGCACACACATGAACATGCATGTAAGGATTCATTGCAAACACAACAGTAATACACGGTGAGGGAGGTAGCATGTGACTGAACAGTGTGGCTGGCTGCAATAACTCCGCACCGGAACCACAGTGGGAAAGATCCCATTGCCGTCTCCCCAGCAGCACCAGACAGCCCAGCCAGAGCTCAGTCCTAATGAAGCTCACTACAACCAAGGCATGATGGGAGAGCTGTGCCCTACCGTGAGAATTACCGCTGCTGAGTGACGGATGAGGCTTACGTCAGAAGCGCAGCCCATCCCGGACTTGTGTTTCTTAAAATAAGTCCGCAGAGTCTAGAAAACTGCCAGAATTAGGATAGGAACCTGAGGGTGACCGTGGTGTGAGGGGAGGAGTGAGGTGGAGAGGGGACACGGTGAAGATAAAGAAGGGGAGGGGTCTGGAATCGAGTAGGGCATATGGGAGGCTGAGGCAGGAAGATCCTGAGGTCTGGATTGCAAAGTGAGACCCCCATCTCCAAACAAAACAAAACAAAAAGGAAACAACAGGGCCGAGTCAACACCAGCAGCATGTTCCATTTCGACCCCTCTCCAGGACAGATTTCTAATCCTTGAAACAGCACATTTAAGCTCGACTTTTCTGGGTCCTGATGCAAGCTGAGGTCCGGGGAGATACAGCAACTTGTTTAAGGCCCATCAGCAATGGGACCGTGAAACAGGTCTTTTGTAGTCTGAGATTCTGAGGTGCAGGGAGATTTAGCATGAGGCCCCAAACCTCACAGCCATTCTGGGTAGGACCCAGCTGCCTCACTGTCAACACGGGGTGGGGTGGGGAGGCAAACGGAAAGGAAGCGTGGGCGGTCCGTGGGGCGTGGCCTCCCTGGCCCTGTCTCGGCCCAGCATTTGTGCTGGGGCTTCTGGAAAGCCAGCCAGAAGAGAGACAATCAGGCGAGGCCCATGGGGTGGATTAGAAAGGCAGGATCTGCCAGGTGGACTACTGGTTCATGGCCAAAGCTTGCTTCTCTAGAGGAATTAAAAATGGGTTCTAATTCCAAGTTAGAAAGGTCCAGGGAGGCCAGTTCCCCGAGATAAGCCGGTCCACAGGTGCAAGCTCCCTGTGCCCCTCAACACCCAGGACGCAGAAACCACCTGCCCTCAGCATCCTCCTGGCACTCACTGTCTTTATACCAAATCTCATTGTAGCTGTGGAAGATGGACAATGACCCCATGAGGAGACTTGCTCCCCAACTGTGGGAAGCCAGTCAGACTCTTGCTTGGCACAGCCAGCTCCCGGCCCTTCGCTAGCCTGTCCGCAGTGAGTTTTCCGTATGCCAATAAACTGCCGGCTTTCCCCTTCTTTGCAAAATCAAGGCCCGTGTCTATCTCACATCCACTACAGCTCCAGTCTCTAGCAGACAACTGGCAGAGCGGTACACAGTGTGTTTGTGTGGAAGTGGGAAGGAAGGATGAGGGCGGGATGGAGTGGCATGAAGGAAGGAAGATATATTGATAGATGAATGAATGCAAGGATAGATCAATAGACGGATGAGTGGAAGGAAAGGAAAGAAACAGTAGTGGATGGGTGGGTAGATGGATAAGTGGGCGGGTGGATGGTGAGTGGGTAGATAGATAAATGAGTGGATAGGTAGACGAATAGTGGATGGGTGGATGGGTGGGTGGGTGGGTGGATGGATGGATGGATGGATGGATGGGTAGGATAGATGGATGGTATATGGGGTGGATAGATGGACAGATGGATGGTTGGGTGAATGGTACTTGGGTGGGAGAGTGGGTAGATGGATGGATAGAAGGGTAGATGAATGAGTGGGTGAATGGATGAAAGACATATTAAACATGCCCCACATACCCTTGCTTGGACATTGCCCATGTGCTCAGAATAAATGATGATGTGTACAGAGGGAACATACCGAGAAGCAACTCAGAGGTGCAAGTGTGGGCACAGGCAATGACCTCTCATCACCATGGGGAATGGGAGACGGACGGGTCTTGGAAGAGAATGGGTGGACACTCCCAACTTCTAGACCAACTCTTAGATGCAGCGTGCAGCAATAAACAGGTCAGTTCATTGCTTATTAATGTCCTCAGATGGTCCCACCTCCCTCGTGGGACTCATTAGGCCCCTGCTCAGGCTGATCTGATGACAATGCCAGGCTCCCTGTCATCACAGCAGGTTGAGTAACAACACAGATGCCATCAGCCCCCACACTGTGTTTGGATCTTAGCTTTGGTGTTTGCCTGCTGTGTGGCCTTGAATAACAGTCTCACTCTCTCTGATCTCGACCTATCCCTTGGGGGAAACTACATAAGCATCACCTTTGTAAGAGGTGGTGCTGGCTAAGAAAACTGGGCTCATGGGTACTGAGCACAGTGCCCAGGATGTGGTTGGCACAAACTGAGTGGTAGTGACTCTTTGAGACCAGTAGCACTTCCTGTGGAGCAATGTGGAGGAAAAAAGAACAGATGGCTGGGAAAGGTGGAGTTGTAACTGATTAGATGGGAGCTGGGGAAGATGGCTCATGACATAAGGACCCGAGTTCAAATCCCCAGAACCCACAGTAGTAGTATGTGCCTGTAATCTCAGTGTTCATGGGCAAGATGGGAAGCGGAGGCAGGAGAATTCCCAGAAGTTCACTGGCCAGCTGACCTGACTAACACAGTGGTAAATAATAAGAAATTTTGTTTCAAATAAGGTGGAAAGAGGAGGCTGGCACCTGATACTATCATCTGATCTCTTACAGGAATGTGTGTACACACACACACAGCATACACACACACCCAGCATACACACACACAGCATACACACACACCCAGCATACACACACACAGCATACACACACATACACACACACACATACACACAGAGCATACACACGCACCCAGCATACACACACACACATACACACAGCATACACACACACCCATCATACACACACAGACATACACACACACATACACAGAGCATACACACACACCCAGCATACACACACAGCATACACACACACATACACACACAGCATACACACACACAGCATACACACACACATACACACACAGCATACACACATACACACATACATACACACAAAGCATACACACATACACACATACATACACACACAGCATACACACACAGCATACACACACATCCAGCATACACACATCCAGCATATACACATCCAGCATACACACACACACACAGCATACACACACAGCATACACACACAGCATACACACACAATTTAATGAAGAGAAGGAAGAGGAAATGCCAAGCACAAGCACCAAATTCTCTACTGGGAAAGGCACGTTTGCAGGGAGCTGAACTCAAACTGTCTCATAAGCCTCAACTGAACCAGGCTTTGTTTCTCCGTGTTGCAAAAAATGTGTCAGCTATCTATACTCATATATGCTTCCTAACAAGCATGCCCCCTCACAGGACTCTTCTCGATTGGCTAATCTGGGATGGAGTAGGGAGGGATCCATACCATATGCCTGTGTTCAATCTTTGGGTCTAGGGGCTGGAGAGGTGGCTCAGAGGTTAAGAGCACTGCCTGCTCTTCCAAAGGTCCTGAGTTCAATTCCCAGCAACCACATTGTGGCTCACAACCATCTGAAATGAGATCTGATGCCCTCTTCTGGCTGCAGACACACAGACAGAATATTGTATACATAATAAATAAATAAATATTAAAAAAAAATCTTTGGGTCTACCCACAGACACCAAGGCTTCGGGCACAGCGTTCCCCTCCACTAACCCCTTTCCCTCTCTGTGAAATGGGGAGAGCTGTGGGGCTTGGAGGGGAGCAGGAGGTTGGCAAACACTGGACGGGTGGAGTGCCTGTCTTGGGAAGCTGCTGAATGCATGCAAAGTCACACCACTTACTGTCCGTGTTGCATCCTGGGACCCAATCCTCCTGAGCTCCAGGCTCCGGGTTGGAATTCCCGGCAGGAAAGGGCTTTGTGTCCAGGTTGGGCCCTGGGCGCCTGCTGACCATCTGCTGGGGAAGATTTCTGCTTAACAAGCCTTGTAATCTTCGCTGTGATCACGGCTCCCAGCCGCCCTCCCTGGGCTCTCCCAGGGGCCCCAGCCTCTCTTGCTAAGCCCCTGCCACCGCTATGAATAGCTGAACACCTGACCTGCATTTCAATATGCTGAGAGCAGTCCAGGAGCTGGAGCAGGCTCCCGAGACACCCAGGCAACATTTGCTCATTCAAATCTTTCATGCAACAAACATGTAATAAACATGCCACTCCATGCATAGTCAGACTCAGACATGGGGACCATCTGGCTGCTGCTTCTGAACCCCAAGATCTTCCAGGACTCACTTGTGGTGATGGAGGGAACATTCAGTTAAAATATCAGAGAGGGCTGGTGAGCCAGCTCAGGAGGTAAAGGCATTTGTGGTCAAGTCTGATGACCTGAACCCCACATACAAGGGGAAGGAGAGAACAGACTTCCACATGTTGTCCTCATATGAGACCCTGTAATCATACAGCTTCCAAGACTCTAACAGAAACTCAGAGGACACTGGATAAGTTCACTAGTGTCAATCAGGGGGATGGGCATCTGAGAACGGTAAGTTCCTGGAGGAGGCCAAGGCAGACCCCTGAGGGACAGGACAGGTACGTGGAAAGGCTTAGTCCCAGGCCGACCCCCACTTAAATTGCATTACTGAGTCTGTGACATTTTGAAGCAAGGGAACAGGTCACTGTCCCCAGTAGGAACCAGACATTGTCTGTAGGCCATCTCTGGTGTCTGGGGGTGGCAGACTTAAGCCTCACTTTTCCAAGGACACATGGGGCAGCTGGGCACAGATGCACAGTACCATGAGACCTCTCTCCCATCACCATCCTCAGTTCTTCCTCACCTCTGGCATTGCCCCAACCCAGTCCTGGGTAACAGTGCTTCACAGAGCTGCAGGGAGGTGACTGTGAGCACAGACTCAGCATCGAGTCCAGTTTCTATTGCCACCTCAGAAAGTCTCGGAGAAACATCCCAAATATCTCCAGGCCTCAGATTTTCATTGTGGTTTTGGTTTTTTGAAACAGGGTCTCTCTGGGTAGCTCTGGCTGACCTGGAACTCAATCTGTAGACCAGGCTGACCTCAGACCCACAGAGATCCGCCTGCCTCTGCCTCCCGAGTGCTGGGATTAAAGCTGTGTGCCACCACCGCCCGGCTGAGCCTCAGTTTTCTCATCCACGAAATGAGCCGCTCACTGTCCTGCATGGTTCCCTAGGATGTTGGAAGCACAAAACCCAGATTCTCAAGGCCCACAGCTCATGCCAGCACACAGGCAGAAGTTCCAGTTTCCTCTCTTAAGGTGAGGCAGCTCCTCCCTCCTTTCCTGAGGAACCCTGAACAGACCACGGTCCCCTGTGGCCTCAGTTTCCCCATCGAGGTATCAAGTTGCCTCCAGCCCTGAACATTTCTGAAAAGTAGCCCACAGCTTGGCATTTCTCCGGTCACCCCAACCTTCTTCCAGGACAGCCCACTGCAGGCTGTGTGACAGGTGATTGTCACCCCCATCTTACTGGTGAACACGCCGAAGGCTTTCCTTTAGCAGGAAGGGCATTGTCTCCCACCCCACCCTGCGTGATTACAGTGTCTTGAATCGCCTCAACTCAAAGCTAGGACAGGAAGTGGTTTGTTGGAGCTCCCTGGCTGATGGTCAGATAAAGGTTTGGAGGAGGTAGAGATCCGCTCCAGGGTGGCTTTGTCCAACTCCTCCCTGTACACTGGTCAGCTGACAAAATGCTGGGACAGCTCTGGGGTTTCGGCAGAGCTCTGGAACCCCATGGGAACAACCATGGCTATAATTTGTTCCCTGTCCTAGGCTTGCTGTGTCACCCTTGATAGGTGACAAAGTGAGGTTCTCTTTGTGATCCCCTAAATAAACCACTACCCTGGCAGCCCCGTCCCAGGTTTTGAGGCCCAGGACAACCTTCAGAATGACCCTATATGCTCTTACAGATGACAAAGAGTCCTCTTACTAAGTCCATGCAAGGCACAGGCGGGTGGAGAGATAGCAACACCTGCCTGGTTGATAGTGTCACAGCTGCTGTCTCCCCGTTAAACTCTACCCAGGCAAAGGTGGGGGACAGTGGAAGGTTGGAGCCGGGTTGAGCCTGGGTCACAAAGCCAGTCACCAGCAAGGACACACAACCTGCCCTTTGGGTGAGTCCATGGGACACACAGGAAAAAGAGGGGGTGGGGAAGGTAAGCAGGAAACCAGAGGAGGCAGCCATGACATTGGAAAGGGGAGGACTTAGAGCCACCCACACACAGCTTGCACACTGGGTCTCAGGTGGCTGTCTGCTGGGGCCAGCCGCACCCTCCACTTCAGGGGCTCTCCAGTCATAATAGGGACATTGAGACCTGTGTTCCTGCAGCTGGGACCCCCCAGCCTCCAAGACAGCTGGGCTGAGCCAAGGACTTCTGCAAAGATTGGAAGACAGAATAGGTCCTAACGGTTGCATCCCAGAGGCCAGAGCAGTCAGCTAGCAACAGCCACCTCCCGCAGAGCCCTGGGCCAGAAGCAGAAATGCAGGAGGCCATTCTGCCCTTGCCTCTTGGTGCTGGGTCTGTGTCCTTGAACCCTGCAAGTGGCCCAGCTGGGCCTTCTCAGCAGCCCTGTGCTCCGTTTTTCTTTGTCGATGTCTCCCACCATGCCCCCTGCCCACTGCATGGCTGTGCAGTAAGGGAGGACGCCAAGCTACCTGCTGGACACTGGTACACTGAGCATCTACTATGTGTAGTTGCTGTGCGACCCAGCAAATGTAGAGATTGACAGGTCCCGAGGGTCACTGTGTGTAGAGACCACAGACCATAACAGACAAGCACACAGCTGGTGTGTGCAGGGAGCTGATAAGGAATTAACCCTGAAGAAGCCATATTGGCGTGAACTTCTGAGACCCAGGCAAAGGAGAGAGGCCAGCAAGGTCGCCCAGAGCATCCAGCCCTTGATCCCGCATGGGGAAAAGAAAGGACCGACTCCTACAAGTTGTCCTCTGACATCCACATGTGCACCATGGCATGCAAGTGTGTGAGGGCACATGTGGACACACACACAATAAATATTTTAAAAAATAAATATGTAAGTAAGGAACAGGAAAGAGAAGTAGGGACGTGCTGAAAAGGTGATAAGTGACCACTGAGGCTCAGTCAGCTCCTGGCTCTGAGGCCCTGTTGGCTGTACACTGCTAGAAACACAGTGCCGATTCTCTCTTCTGTAATAAAATTGGGGCAGTGTTTTAGGGACTGGACAGCTGCGAGAGTCATGTGAAGTCGGAACTGTGAGCCCGAACCTCTCCACCCCAGCTCCCTTCTCTCCAGGAAGGGCCTTCTCATTCTACGAGAGGGGCAGGTGGATCTCTGTGAGTCCAAGGCTAGCTTGGTCTACGGTGCAAGTTCCAGGACAGTCGGGGATACACAGAGAAGACCTGTCTTGAAGTTGGAGGGAGGAAACCTCTTGAAGAAATGATGACCAAGATTGACCTGATCTGCACACACACAAGTGCACACATATGCACTTGCACATACATGAGCCCTCCACGTGCGCGCACACACGCACACACATACCCACGTGCGCACATATCCGCGCACACACACGTGCACAAACCTCCTGGAAAAACTCAAGGACTACTTCTCGTTGCCTGGTGTAAGTCCTCTTGGTTGCCCACAAGGCAGAAAAGATCCCGGCTGGACTGAATTTCTTCTCTGGTTAGAGAGAAGTGTGACCAGGAAACAGAGGAGGAAGGGACACAGAGAGGGCAGAAGAGACAACCCACCAGAGAAGGGGGAAAGACTGTGAACCTGAAAGTGGCTCATACATAGGACCTGGATCAAAGCTGCCCTGGGGTACACATGAGTCACAGATAACATTTGAGAATTTCTACTGTCCATATTAAACAGCAAAGAGAAGTGGGGGAACAGAGTGTTCAAAATACATCTCCCAACCGGGCAGTGGAGGTGCATGCCTTTAATCCCAGCACTCAGGAGGCAGAGGCAGGAGGACCTCTGTGAGTTTGAGGCCAGCCTGGTCTACAGAGCAAGTCCCAGGGCAGGGATGCACAGAGAAACACTATCTCAGAAAACCAAAACAAACAAAACAAAAAACAAAAACAAAAAAAAAAACATCTCCCATCCAGCAACCCTGTCTCAGTAAGCAGTAACGGAAGCTGGAGATTTGGCTCCACAGAAGAGCCCTTGACTGGCCTGCATGAAACGCTGGGCACTACAGAAACTAGACTTGGAGGCTCACATCTAGAATCTCAACACTTGGGAAGCAGAAGCAGGAGGAGCAGGAGTTGAAGTTCATCCTCAACTACATAGTGAGTTTGGGTTCAGCCTGAGCCTAAAGGCAAGATAGATAGATAGATAGATAGATAGATAGATAGATAGATAGATAGATAGATAGGTGATAGATAGATAGAGGATAGATAGATAGATAGATAGATAGATAGATAGATAGATAGATAGAGGATAGATAGATAGATGATAGATAGATAGATAGATAGATAGATAGATAGATAGATAGATAGATAGGTAGGTAGGTAGATATAAGAAAATCATGATTGGCAACATAACAAATAAAGGCAGCTGGTCCCGAACATGAAGACCTGAGTTCTAAACCCAGGATTTCCACAAATGTCCTCTGACTTCCACAAGTGCACTGTAGGCACACACATAAATAAATGTCATTATTATTAATTTATTTATTTATCGTTTTTATTTTTTAAGTTTTTTGGTTTTTTGAGGCAAGCTTTCTCTGTGTAACCTTGGCTGTCCTGGAACTCCCTTTGTAGACCAGGCTGGCCTCAAACTCACAGAGCTCTGCCTGCCTCTGCCTCATGAGTGCTGGGATTAAAGGTGTGTGCCACCACACCTGACAGCTATGACTTTTTGGATTTTGTCTAAGGAAGGTGAGGGAATCAAATGCAAATACATTCAGCAACTTGGACAAACCGTTTCTGCTTTGCTTATTAAATAGTCTTGTTGTTGTTGTTGGGGGTGCATGCATGTTGTGGTGTTCATGTGGAGGATGGAGAGCAACTTTATAAGATGGGTTTGCTCCTCCCCCTCTATGTGGGTTCCGGTGACAGAGCCCAGACCTCCAGGCTTGTGTGGCAAGTGCCATTATAGCTTCTTCCTTCCTTCCTTCCTTCCTTCCTTCCTTCCTTCCTTCCTTCCTTCCTTCCTTCCTTCCTTCTACCTCCCTTCTTCCCTCCCTCCTTCCTCCTTCCTTCCTTCCTTCCTTCCTTCCTTCTTCCTCCCTCCTTCCCTCCTTCCTTTTTCCCTTCCTTCTTTCCTCCCTCCCTCCCTCCCTCCCTCCCTCCTTCCTTCCTTCCTTCTACCTCCCTTCTTCCCTCCCTCCTTCCTCCTTCCTTCCTTCCTTCCTTCTTCCTCCCTCCCTCCCTCTTTCCTCCTTCCCTCCCTCCCTTATCCTTCCTTCCTTCCTCCTTCCTTTGTTTTTAAACATGTTTGTGCATGTGTGTATTCTTATGTATATGGCTGTTTTCGTGAGGGTCATTATTGCTGTGATGAAACACCATGACCAAAAGCAACTTGAAAAGGAAAGGTTAATTTGGCTTTTACTTCCATGGCCCTGTCCATCAGGGAAGGAACTGCCAGCGTGGACCTGGAGGCAGGAACTGAAGCAGAGGTCACAGGGAGCAAGCCAGTAAGCAGCTTTCCTCCTTGGCTTCTGCCTCAATTCCCGCCTTGAGTTCCTGCCCCGACTTCCCTGGATGGATGGACTGAGATGTGAGAGCTGGAAGCTGAAATAAACCCTTTCCCTACATTGCTTTAGGTCATGAGGTTTTATTACAGCAATAGAAACCATAAGACAATGGGTGCACGTGTGTTGGGTGCCCCCAATAGATAATGGGCCAGAGGACAACCTCGGGTGCCAACTTCCAGGTGCTATCACCTTCTTTGAGACACGGTGTCTTGTTAGCCTGGAGTTCACCAGTTAGACCAGACCAACAGTTCCATCTCCGCCTCCAACACCACCCCAGCACTGCAGCTACGTTGATTGCAGGGCATCACACACACTGGCTCCAACTCACCTCATACTTGAAATGCAAGCTGTCTTGGCTCAGCCATCTCCCCAGACACAACTTGTTCTCTTTATCAATCTTTAGGGAAGGAGGTGCTATGGCCATTTGGCCAGATTTGGAAAGAGTCCTGTAAGCAAGGCAGACTAGTTAAAACTAACGACAGTTCCCACGCCATCGGTGAGGTCCATTTGTGAGCCTGGGCTTTTACCAGTCTTGACCCTCCGTAATGTCCCAATGAGGAGATGCTGTAACCTGCTTTTCATAAAGGGAAGATGGGAGAGGTTCAGAGAAGCGCGGATACTTGTCCAGGGTCATGCATGCCATAGACACATAGTGCTCATACGTGGCACTGTCTCCCAAGCCTAGGCAGTGATGGATCTGGTGTAATGGTAGGGGCTTATCAGGACCCGGATGAGGGGCGTGTTTGAAGGGAAGGAGGTAAAAGACACTACCGTGCCTGGAGATGCTCCTTAGAAAACAGCGACCACCAATATTCCTTTGGGGGCCCTATCCGTCCTCCAATAGGGCAGCGGCAGATGCCAGGCACACACCGAAACCCCAGAAGCCTTATAGTTACTTCTGCCGCACAGCTGGATCGGCTGCAGCTGCAGGCACTGAGGGACGTGAGTGGCCTCTTGAACAGTGTTGTGTGTGACCAGCTTGAGCCAAGGAAGTCTGAGGAAGTGCCCTTCCTTGTGCCTCAGCCTCAGGACTCCACTGTGCGCTTGTATTTAATGCCTCGCTCCATTTCCGAGGGAGCCTGGGTGCTGTGTGTTTGTTTGTCTAGTGACAGAAGGCGGCCTCCCAGGGAAGGGCCCTCCCTCAGCCCGCTCCATGCTCACACAGCCGGCCTAATGCTGCATGGCCTGGCAGGCTGATTAGGAAGCAAGCTGAGGGTCCCCTGGCACCACCCACCGGATCAGGCTCTCCCCTGCCACGTGAGCCAGCCTGAATCCCAAAATGGCAAAGACTCGGGGTACTTCATCCCACAGTGAAGAGTGCCTGAGCTGAGGCTCGGGGGCTCTAGCTCCAACCTCAGAGGAAATGAAAGACTGGCCATGGAAGCAGTTTCCTATTTACCAAACACCACAGGGGCAGGGCTGGTTCCGTCCCTGCGGCAGTCCGAGACACACAGGACTGGGGAGATGTCTCCTCAGCAATGCACTGGCATTAAAAGCACAAGAACCCGCCAGGCAGTGGTGGTGCACGCCTTTAATCCCAGCACTCGGAAGGCAGAGGCAGGCAGATATCTGGCTGTCTTTGCCTCGCGAGTCCTGGGATTAAAGGTGTGCGTCACCACCACCACCCAGCTTCCAGGGACATCTTTAACCCAAGATCTACACATTACATGGGCCTAGAAGAGCCGGGGTTTGAATACAGAACTGCCTAGGAAACCCAAAATAATTTAAAATCCTGTTGTTGAGAGACACAGGGACTCAGCGATGTGAACTTCAAGTCTACAATGCCTTTGTTGTGTGACTTTGGGAGCCTCTTGGCCTCCGTTCCCTAATCTGTAGAGTGGGGATGATAAGGCCACTATTATATGAATAGGGTATAATTGGTAAGAGACAGCGGGTGGACAGGTGGGGTGTCACAAAGGGCAGGTCCTTGGTGTGAGTCCATACTACAGAAGCATCTCCCTTGTTAAATCTCTAGGATTTGGTGCCCAAAAGCCACAGGTCTCTGTTCCCAAAGAGAACTTGGCGCAGCCATGACCACATGCCCCTCTAGGTGGAACTAGTCCATTTTAGAGACATGGGAACTGAGGCTCTGACTAGTGTGTTGTTCTGTGAGCATCTGCATGTGAGGTGGGTCAGGTGCTGGCTAAGGAGATCTCTCTCTCTCTCTCTCTCTCTCTCTCTCTCTCTCTCTCTCTCTCTCTCTCTCTCCACACACACACACACACACACAACTGCTTCTGTTGCTGATGTGGTTGTCATAACGTCCTTGCCCAGCTGCTGGGGCCAACCATCACCATGGCAACTGCCAAAGGCCAGCTGGCCTCAGGTGCAGGGAGGGGCTGAGGCCACCTTGAGCCCTGGCCCTGACGCCCTCCTTTGACCGCGCGTGATGATGTATCCAACCTGGTGGCCTTCAGAGGTCCCTGACTCTGGCATCTGGGTGGAAGCAGAGCCCTTCCCTGAGGACAGACAACAGGGTCCCCTCTGCATCTTCCTCCCGCCCCGAGGGTGTGACGCCCTCAGGGTCTGAGGTCTCCAGGTCTCCGGTGAGGCAGGGCTGCGGACCCCACTCCTCTGAGCCGGCCAGGGCCAGCCAGCGAGCGCTCGCTGGAACAGCTTAGCAGCCGGCTCTGTGCTACAAATATTAATTATCTGCTAACGACTCTCCAGGCAGTCATTAGACTCGGCTGCTGGCAGCTGTTCCCCAAACCTACCAGAGGCAGCATGGGTGGAAGGAGCTGCCCGTGTCCGGAGGGGCGGAACGGATCCTGCGAGCCGGCGTGAGGCTGGGGGGCTCTGGAGGGAAGAGTGGGGTGGGGGTCGCCCTCTTCAGGAGTTAGGGTTAAGAAACAGGGTAAGGCAGGCTGGGCACAGGGGTGGGGGGACGGTGCAGAGGAGGATTCAGAAAGACAGGAGTGCCCATTGCAGATGCCAAGTCTCTTAGACTTGCATCACAGGGAATGCCAGGGAAGGCCTCTGCCCACAGTTCTATCGTCCCGGTAACCATGAAGGCAGAGCCGCCTCTGCCCAGTGGCCCTGACTCCTGTCCTTCCTTAGAAAATGCTCTCTGGTTCCTGGTCGCTGATCACAGCTCCACACAGATGCTGGGCTAGGGATGAAGCCAGGACTTCACGGGCAAGATCTCAGGATCTCCCGTGCCATCTGCTTCTGCTATGACAGTGCCATGTTCTGTGGCTCGGGCCCCGCAGTTGATCTTTTGGTCTGTTACTGAGTGAACAGGCCAGCTTCCTCCTCAAGGTCCCTGTGATGACAGAGAGGCCTGGGGGGGGGGGGTCTCCAAGTGTGGCGGGCAAACCTCTGCTGTGACGCACCCCCTCCCGTAGTCCCTGAAAAAAAGTCTAGAGCAGCCATAGGGACAGCTTGCTCCAGCAAAGGGCCTAGGAGGTCTAGGCAGAGGCATGTGGTAGGTAAAGTTGGTAACCACAAAGACCAGGATGGGGGCATCTCACGTGAGCATCAGGGCCAGGTCTACTGGCCCACATTTGTTAGGAGGCTGAGACTAGAGGGTCGTGAGTTCAAGGCCAGCCTGGGCTACACAGTGAGAACTTATCCTAAACTAAAAATAAACAAGAGGAGTCCCAGAAGTTATCGGGCCAAGTCTCATGGTGGCTAAGGGAACACCCATTGTCCAACATGGGGACCAATCATCTGCAGTAGTAATGAGCTTCATTCTCCAAGGGAAATTCAGAGATCACGGCAGGGCCCTTGGAGGAGCAACGGAAGCATCCAGGGGTCCAGGCTGCTCAGATCCAGCTCTGAAAAGCCAGGAGAGCCGGTGGGTACTCAACTTCCCAATTTTCCATATCCTCAGAACTTGTGAACAAGAAAGAAGTGTTGAGCCCAGGGCCCCGTCCTCAGGAAGTACCTCCTCCCTCCTCCTTTTGTCTCCTCTTCCTTCTCCTCCCCCTCTGCCATGTCCCCCTCCCCTTCCACCTCTCCCTCTTCTTCCTTCTCTTTACACAGAAGTGTAACACACACACATACTAAATCACGCAAGTCTTTACACACACAGCTCAGGTACTTTCAAACACTCCCCACCCAGGGTGAAAGACAGTCTGTTTCCAGTGCCTGCCTCCCTTGCCTCTCCCCCAGAGTGCCCACTCTCTGAGCCCTGTGCCCCTGAGGGTGGTTCTTCCAATCATGAACTTCAACCTTCCTTTAACGCAGTCAAATGCTATGAAGCCACCGCCCCAAGAAGTTGTACTACATTTTACCATCTCAAAAGGATGCTTCTTCCTTTGCCATCACCCCAATACCCGACACCCATGCCCCAAGTCATTGGCTACCCAAGGTCGGCTTTATGGCGTTTCATGTCAGGGGAGCCACAAAATTCATCTTTTGTACCTGGTTCTTTCCGTTACCATGTTCTCATATGGCTTGTCGTGTAACAGGGCATAGCAATCTTTTATTTCTTTTTGGCTGTGTAATTTTCCACTGAATGGACATACCACATTTTTATGTACCCATTCCTCAATGGATAGAGAAATATTTAACTTTTTATTTGATTTTATTTGCTATTAGGCCACTGGAACTCGCCCATGCTGTCTTATTGTGTTCATGAATCTTCACTCCAGCATATTCTTTATTGCCCATTACCCTTGTTGACATTTTGGATGGTTTCCTTCTATGAATAAAGAATTCAGGAATGCTCTTGTGAAGATCATCGGGCAACTGTTTCCCCTGAGTCCTTGTGTGGAGATGCTAAGGTGTGGCTCTCTGTGCTTGTTTAGATTTTTAAATAGACAGCTGGCAAGGGCTTCATGGAGACCATTGTCAGTTTCATCTTCTGTAAATGTAACATCAGCACTTTCTCTCACTGTGGTTGGTTGTTCTGTTACTTTCCATGTCTGGAAAAAGGATGTTTTGTGTATAGTGTTGGTCCCAAGAGTCTTTAAAAACGGTGAGTTTAGTCAATCTCTCTCTCTCTCTCTCTCTCTCTCTCTCTCTCTCTCTCTCTCTCTCTCAGACAGGGTTTCAAAAGTGCTGGGATTAAAGGCATGCACACTACTGCCCAGCACGCTCTAGTCTTCTTGGCTCATTGAGCCTGGCCAGGTTGAAGTCTGGATGAGGTGGTGGTTGTGTGCACAGGACTTCAAATAAATTCTAAGGGTGTGTGACTCTCGGTGGGAGTGAGGGGTGAATGAGAAACTACCAAAGGGGCTGTTGCTGGGTTCCAGTAGTAGAGTGCCAGCCTAACATGTGTGGTGGTGATGGCTTCAGTACCAGGATTTAGGGGGAAAGGCAGGAGGATCAGGAGTTCAAGGTCACCCTCAACCAGTAGCAAGTTCATGCCCAACCTGGGGGATATAAGACCCTGTCTCAGAAAGAAAGGAAGGGAACAGAGGAAGGAGGGAGGGGGGGAGGAGAAAGGGAGGGGGAGAAAGAGAGGGAGGGAGGGAAGGGAGAAAGGAGGAAGAGGAGGAAGGAGGGGGAGGGAAAAAAGGAGGGAGGGAGGAGGAGAAGGAGGGAGGGAAGGACAAGAGAAGGAGTTACATTAAAGGACTCTCAGGTCACCAGCAAGCCCTGGCTTCACAATAGAGGACCTGGCTTCCCCAAGCCTGGTGATCTTGAACACGCTCTTCTCTGCTCCGTGCCTCGGTTTCCTCATATGCACCAGGAAGGTCCTCATATGGACCCATGCAAGCATTGATTTTTAATTTAAAATTATAAGAACATTTTTGTCAGAAAATAGTGTTCTTCCCCAATGACATGGGTTCCTTGTTTGTGGTGCTGGGCTTCCTAAGAGCTTTCTCAGACAGTCAGACACCGTTATGTTGGGCACATCCCTTGCCGCATCCCCCGCCCCGCCCCGCCCCGTGAATCTCCTGCATCTCCCTGGATGGTTTTGCTTTTAGTTTCTTGTCATCTACACAAACAGGAGTTAATTTTCTTAGTCCAGTTATCTCCAGTTGCACCCATCTTTCAGCAGATAACCCTGCTTTGTCTTTCACGACAGCAGAAGTCTTTTATGCCTGTGAACCCCATTTTCTTACCCACTCCTCTGCTGGCAGGCATCTGGGTTGGTTCTGTGACGTCATTCTGCTCTTGTGCGTAGTGTTTCAGGGACCGTTGATGAGCGAGAATGTCTGTGATTGGTCTGGGCAGTTTGGAGGCCTTTGTGTAGACGCTCAGCTGAGTCACACGGTTGGCCAATTTTCCATTTTTAGAGGAGCCTCTGCATTGACTTCAGGAGCTGTCCACCAGACGAGACCCACATTGGAGCACTGACTGAGCTCCCAAGGTCCAAATGAGGACCAGAAGGAGGGAGAACATGAGCAAGAAAGTCAGGACCGCGAGGGGTGCCCCCACCCACTGAGACAGTGGGGCTGATCTAATGGGAGCTCACCAAGGCCAGCTGGACTGGGAATGATGGAGCATGTGATCAAACTGGACTCGCTGAACGTGTCGGACAAGGAGGGCTGACTGAGAAGCCAAGGACAATGGCACTGGGTTTTGATCTTACTGCATGTACTGGCTTTGTGGGAACCTAGCCTGTTTGGATGCTCACCTTCCTAGACCTGGATGGAGGGGGGGAGGACCTTGGACTTCCCACAGGGCAGGGAATACTGACTGCTCTTTGGACTTGAGAGGGAGGAAGAGGTGAATAGGGGGAGGGGGAGGAGGTGGAAATTTTTAATTAAAAATAAAAAAAAAGAAAAAAAAAGAGTTCTCCTTTCTCTGGGTGGTGGTGGCGCATGCCTTTAATCCCAGCATACGCCTTTAATCCCAGGAGGCAGAGGCAGGCAGATCTCTGTGAATTCAAGGCCAACCTGGTCTACAGAGTGAGTTCCAGGATGGACAGACTCCAAAGCTACACAGAGAGACTCTCAAATCCCCTCACACACACAGAGTTCTCCTTTCTGCACACCCTCACCAGCAATTCTTGACTGTTTTTCTTTTAACACATTTTTCATTGATTTCTTTTATTTTATGTGTATTATATGTGTTTTGCCTGCATGTATGTTTGTGTACCGTGTATGTGCAGTTCTTGTGAAGGCCAGAAGAGGGCGTCAGATTCCCTGGAACTGGAGTTACAGATGGTTGCCAACCATCATGATGTGGGTGCCAGGAACGGAACCCAGGTCCTCTACAAGAGCAGCCCATGCCTTTAACTGCTGAGCCATCTCTCCAGCCCCTGTAGTTCACCTTTTTGTTCATAACTTGTAATTTTGCTGTGTAAGTCAGGATCTCACTATGCAGACCAGACTCACCTTAAATGCTCAATCAGGCCTCTTGCCTGGTCTGATGTTGGATTGCTGGATGGGTACCACACTGAGCCATAGGGGCTGCCATTCACATTCCCAAAATAGTTATCTGGGATGAGAAGTGCACAGTAGGCCTCCAGCACAGCCAGGAACGAATGACTGAGGTCACGAATCCTCTCTGCTCAGTCCTCCTCGAAGATGTCCCCAGCAGCCAGCAGAGTCCCCATCTTCTCTAGCGGCTGGGAGGTGGGGCCAATGAGTAGCTGCTTAACTGGAGAAATGAACAAGGCAGGTCTATGCGGACATAAATCTCAGGAAGAGAACATTTAGACACTCCATTCTCGGGCTGGCTATCATTTAAATTGCCAGGCTGCTGCCGCGGCCCACATTCTCTTATTAGTGTGTTTCCGAAGCCTGGGCCCTTAATTGCACATCACCGCAGACTTCACCCGCTGTTCCTGCCCACCCATTTTCAGAACCTCCATCCCTGGCTTGGCAGCACCCGGCCTGGGAACCAGGCAAAGGGCAACACACAGACGGGTGCAGCCCTGTTGCTTCAGAGTGTGGAGGGCACCTGTCCGTCATGCCTGCCTTCCTCTCTGCCCTCTGCAGGGCCCTTTCCCAAACAGAGCCCGGAATGACCCCAGAGCTATGAATCATGCCAACTTTGATCTCTCCTCTGAGCCCTGGTTAACGCTGGTTAAAAGTTTAACTCAGAGCTGTGGAGATGTCTCTGTCAGTAACATAATTGCCACAGACGCATGAGGAGTTCATTTCGATCCCAACCACCCCACTCTACTTGCCAGCTGTGGCCCAGCCTCCTCCACCTCCTGGATCTATCTCAGGAAGTCCCCTGTGTCTCAGGACCTTGGCACCTGCTGCCGCCTCTTTTTGTCCAGCTCATCCCTGAGTGTTTTCCTGGTGAACCCATTCACCTGCCTCAAAACTCGTTTGTTTGTTTGTTTGTTTGTTTGTTTGTTTGTTTAAATCTTACCTAAAATTTGTCCCTAACCCCCATTGTCACTTTTTTTTTTAAAAAAATAGATGTTTCTTTTAAAAATTATTATGTATACAGTGTTCTGCCTGTATGTCTGCCTGCAGACCAGAAGAGGGCACCAGATCTCATTACAGATGGTTGTGAGCCACCATATGGATGCTGGAAATTGAACTCAAGACCTCTGGAAGAGCAGGCAATGCTCTGAACCGCTGAGTCATCTCTCCAGACCCCCATGGTCAGCTTTTGAGCCTCTGCTCCTGGATCCTGTTCTTTAGTGTTGACAGGAGGGCACACTTTGAACCCTTTGACAAACAGAGAAGTTGAGCCTCAGACATGAGTGTGACTTCCTGAATCACACACTACTCCCACTCCGCCATTCCCTGCCTGGCATGCATGCCCCTTATCCTACTTATTTAGAAACTGTTTGCTGGATCCCGGATCTCCACTGCCCTCCCAAGCCCCATGTGTAGAGGCTTGCTTGGTACCTAACTGGAAGAGGTTACATCACAGTGGCGTGCTCTAGAAGGGGCTGTTAAGACCATGACCACTTCTTCCTCTGTTTGTTTCTCTGACTGTTCCTCCATGTGCTCCTGCTACTTTCCACTGTCACAATTCAGAAGTATCAGGACCATCAGAGGCTGAAATTGCAAACCAAAATCACCTTCCTTCTCTTTAAGCTGAAAAGCTCAGGCATTTTGTTTCAGCAGCAGAAATCGGCTTGGCACACTGTTACCCGCTAATCATATCTCTTCTCAACATCCCCACCCGAGAATCCCTTGCTCCCCATCTCAGGTGAACATACCTTACAGTCTCACGTAGCCCAGGCTGGTCTCAGACTTGGTATGTAGCCAAGGATGTCTTTCAACGCCTGACCCTTCTGCCTGTGTCTCTAGAGTGCTGGGATTACTGGTGTGCTCTTGGTGTTATGAGGTGCTGGAGACAAAACTCAGGGATCCCTGAACGCTAGACAGTCTAACCCCAAGCCGTGACCCTGGGCCTCTTCCTCTGGAACTTCTCCTTTTCAACATAAAATGGTAGAAAGAGAGCTTGCCAAGGAATGGGTTTGCCAGAGGGAGGCACAGAAGAAATCACTGCAGGGTGTTTGGGGAGCAGATGTCTGTGGGCCCCTCGGTGTCACTGCCACTGGGGCACAATCGTGGGAACAGCCTGAGGACAGGGAACAGCCAGGGGACAGGGAACAGCCAGGGGACAAGGAACAGTCTGGGAACAGGGAACATTTGGGTCTTCGTCTAGGGAACCCCCCTCTTCCCAACAGTCATTGGTTACAAGTTGCTCCTGGGGCACAAACTCAAGTATGCTTGACTGGGGTAAGCTCACACCCGTGACTATTGGCAGCCCTCCGCTGAGGTAGGACGTTCTCAGCATGTCTGAGAACCGTCACCCTCAGACCACCTGTATGGTCACTCAGTGTATAGTGTCTGTATGGTGTCTCAGTTGCAGCCTCTTTAGTTCATGGCTATTTGCATGGCTGTAAAACCGTCGGTCAACCACACCGTTTAGTAACTTGGCTCAGGTATCCAGCCCTCACCTCTGAAGGAGACGGAGCAAGCCCACAACTTGATCTCTGCCTATCTGTTCCTTGATCAGCAACTGCAGCTGAGGAAGCCCAGCCTGGAAGCCCAGAGAGGCAGACACATCCCATAGGTAAGATGCGGAAGTAAATTTCCTAAGGGTGCCCAGCTAGCAAGAGACGGTGCTGAGATCTGGAGCCAGGGCCTGTACCATCCCTTCCCCCATTAGCACTCCAGCCCCAGAACTGTGACCACTGTCCCTCCCTGTGTGCATTCCTCTGCCCTAATCAAATGTGTCTTCAGGTGCAAAAACTAAAAACCGAGGCTGAGTAGACCCAAGATCAGAGAACAAGTGGGAGAACCAGATGCAGGGGTGAGACACCCTGAAGGCTAACGTCAGCCGCTGCCCTCCTCTGTCAGCCCTCAGGAGAGCAGCGGGCAGAAGATACACCGGAAGTGATAGGTGCTGTGGCTTATTGAGAAACCCAAACACAGCCGGGCAATGGTGGCACACGCTTTTAATCCCAGCACTCGGGAGGCAGAGGCAGGTGGATCTCTGTGAGTTCGAGGCCAGCCTGGGCTACAAGAGCTAGTTCCAGGACAGGCTCCAAAACCACAGAGAAACCCTGTCTCAAAAAAACAGAGAGAGAGAGAGAAAGAGAAAGCCCAAACTGTGGGACCTTTGGCATAAACTCAAATCCACTCCCCCATCTTACAGCCAGGGAGACTGAGGCACAGGCTTGTGGGTCTTCTCTTCAATCACGTGGTAGAGCTAGGTTTCCAACTCCAAGCAGCGAGACCCCAGAATGGAGTTCCGTTAGGGCATTGAGCTTGGTTGCCTCCAGTCAATGAGTGGCTCCTTGGCTGTGAGCCAGGTCAGTGCGAACAGCTCCAACTGGAGATGTCTGCTCCCAGGAGTATCCCAGTGACCAGACATGGGAACCCTGCAGCTTGGACTCCTCAGAGTCCCCAAGCTCCTGTCTGGACTTTCTGGACCAGGCTATCCTCTGTCCGTGCTCGGCAGCAGGGAGGGCCCTGGCGTGATCGCTAGACATCCAGGCACAAAGGCAAAGAAATAGACTGAAAGCAAATAGATATAAGCTACGTGAAGATCAGACTTCTCCAGGAAAGGCGCATGCCCAGGTGGAGGGAATGGGCCTCACCATTAGCTCAAGGGGTGGGAGGAGCTCCAGGGGTGGGAGGAGCTCCGGGGGTGGGAGGAGCTCCGGGGGTGGAAGGAGCTCCAGGGGTCCCCAGCAAGGGAGGGCGAGCTGCAGAACCTACATCCACCCCCAGAGACCATTCTACAAGGAATCTGCCATCCCACTCAAGTTGCTCACAGTCCTGGGATGCAGGTGGGGAAACTGAGGCACAAGCAACAAAGTTTCTTGCCAGATGAACCCAGCTGAGTGGTAGCAGCTGAGATCCATGCCACCCACAGGTCCATCTTTAGACCTGCATCCTACGGCAGCGTGCAAGAGAGGGGTGCAGGGGAGCCCCACGGGGTCAGGCATGGAGGTGGAGCCTGGTCCCTGTCGCCCTCTGCACGCCCCCGCCCCCTGCAGTCCTGATGCAGCTCCCAGTTTGGGGCCGAGGCTTTGTGGGATCTTATCTTTGCCCTCCCTATTTTTCTTTCTGAGCATTGAAGTTCAAAAATCCCCTCCCTGCCTCTCTGATGGGCGGTTTCCGCGTCACCACCATATCGCTGTCTAACATGTGCGGCTAAGCGCTGGAGACAGTGGCCGGTGCCTGCAGATTAGCTATTCCCACGGAGAAGTGATTTATCGTGAAGATCCCCCCACCCCACCCCCAGAGCACATTCATCAGAAATTAAAGCTGAAGCAGGAAGAAGGGGGACTGGATGATGGGGAAGGAGGTGAAGGAGGGTGAAGAGCCGGGAAGATGGGAGAGGGACCAGGTGGTGTAGGAAGGAGAAATGGGGGGACGTGGGATCGGGAGGATGTAAGCAGGGGAGGGGGGCTGGAAGGGGAAAGGGGAATGGGAGAGAAGGAGGAATTAAGAGGAGAGAGGCTGGGACAGAGTCGGGTGGAGAGGGGAGGAAAAGAGAGGACCAAAGGGGGAAAGAAATGGGAGGAGAAGGGAGGGAAGAATACTGAAGCTGGAAAGGAAGTCAGAGTCAGATGAGAGACAGGGAGCAGCCGGGGGGAGTCAGGGAGAAAGAGACGGGAGAGGAGAGAGAAATGGCAAGCAAAATTGTTTTTGTTTTTGTTTTAAAAAAACAAATCTTAAAAAGCAAGAAAAGACAAAACAGGGAAGGACTGTGAATACAGGAGCCTAGGAGAGACACAATTGTGGGAACCTCAGTGCCAATGCTCAGGCGGTCACCCCTCCAGTGCTCCCATGCCAGACCCCAACCCGAGCCGCCGCCCCCCAGACTCTTTCCAGGGGAGGGGCAGACGCCTGCGACTCTGGCTTAGCGTCTCCTTTCTGCAGATTCATGCGGATACATATATGCATCACTCGAAACGGAAATATATCCCGTATAAATCTCTGGCTCTGTCCGCCCCGCAGGCCCTGGAGATGCGCGGGCCTGACAGCGATAAGCAGATTAGAGCCGGTTGGTTCATTTGTTGTAAGATGCTCCGGGAGGGGGGTTTTGTTCTCAGAAGACCAACCGGAAGGTTATCTAAATAGGCTACGTCTGAACTAACCCAGAGCCGCCCCCCGCTGGGACATTAATGGTACAAAGAGCGAAAGACAGGAGGGCGGACATGAGTTACAATGATTATTTGATTATCTTGGGCTTTAACAAACCCAGCCAGTTCGTCTGGGTGTGAAAAATTAACTGTTCTCACAGTGGCAAATTTCACAGCGTTCTGAGTTCTCTCTCTCTCTCTCTTTCCAGAGAGGAGGAGGGTGGTGGGCGAGGGTGAGGGGTGACAAGGACACCCCAGTTTCTCTCAGATGAGATCCCCATTGATAGGGTTCTCTGGATCAAGGAAGTCACCCACACAATTTAGGGTTCCTTCAAAGACTTTTCTGGGTCAACAGTTAAAATGCAAACATAGACTAGCTTACATAACGAGGGCCTAGCTCCCTGTGGCTGAAACAATTTTTTTTTTCAAGAAGCAGGAGGATTGCCAGGAGTTCGAGGCCAGCCTGGGCTACGGACCAATAACAAAATATTTTTGTGTGTGCTAGTGCAAGGATGCAGTTTGTGTTCGGGTTCATGTGCCTGCGTGTGCACAGGTGTGTGGAGGCCAGAGGTCAGCCTTGGAGGTCGCTCCGCAGGATCAGGCCCTTTCCTTTTTGAGACAGGATCTCTCACCGAAGCCGGGCCTTGCTGGTCCTAGGCAGGCTAGCCAGCAAGCTAATGAAACCCGTGTGCCTCTGTCTCACATTACAGGCAGGTCCCACAACACCTGATTTTTTTTTTTTTTTTAACATGGGCTTGGGGTAAAGCTCAGGTCCTTATCTTGTACATCCGGCTGTTGATGATCCTTCTCCCAGCCCCAGCAAAAACTATATGCATATTTAAAGATTTTCATCTTCTTTGTTGGGTTATATGTGGGTGGGTGCAGGCACACATGGGTGCAGATGCCTGCAGAATCCAGCAGAGGGCGTTGGATTCTCTGGAGTTAAAGGAGGCTGTGACCCTCCAGTGTGGGTGTTGGGAACTGAACCTGGGTCCCAGCAAGAGCAATAAGTTGTTTTAAACACTGAGTCATCTCTCCAGCCCAAACCCCCAAAACATCAATTCATGGCCCAGGTCGTTTCTGCTTAGCCCTGCACCCGTCAGTAGGGTAGCTCTCTATGTCATGTGGCTGCATGGCGCTGGGCACTCCCTCTGTGTTGATGGACTCTAAATGCCTACTGGCTTCTCAAAGACTCAAAAGGGCACACAACTGAATTAGATTATGTAGCTTTGTGGTGGTTGCAAACAAGACCACAGCCGTTATTCAGAGGTAAAGAACGCTATTACAATTAATTTGGGGCTCGGGAGATAGCTCAGTCAGTAAAGTGTTTGACTCGCAAGCACAAGGGTCTGGGTTCAATTCCCAGAATACACTTTAAAAAGCAGAAAAAGCCAGGCATGGTGTAATGAACCTGTTGTAATCCCAGCTCCAGAGAGGCAGAAACTGAGGCAGGTGGATGCCTGCCAGTTCAGTAGCCAGATGGTGCAGCCAAATTGGTAAGTTCTAGGGTAATGAGAGACACCGTCTCAAAAATAAAAATAAAGAAAGGTGGGCGGTTCTCGATTGCTCTGTATGCATGTGCACACACACTCATTTCATCTGTGTCTTTTTAAGACCATGGGTACCAGTTCATGTTCACTTCCGTGTGCAGCCCTGTGAGGTTTCTAGCCCCACCGAACGCCGTGGTGGGCACAGATGGCTTGGTGACAGGTCTCTCTGAGCACTCACTGTAGGGCCAGCCATGTACTGCAGTTGGCACTAGAGTGTTACTTGAGCTATGACCGCCTGGACAACTGCCCCTGCATTGGCCACCAGGGGAAACTGAGGCCAGTTAAGTGGAGAAATCTGCCCTAGGTCTCCCATGCTGATGGCATTTGTACCCACAAGGCCTGCCTTCCAGCTGATGGGCATGAGAAACTACCGAGTATCCCTCAAGCACCAGGGGCAGGTATCCTGCTCCACTCCTGCAGGCCCGTAACATAGCCGGACTGGGTACGGAGGACACTGAGGGACATGGGATGACCAGTCTGCAATGGCACATGTAACCTCTCTGCAGGGCTCCTGCTGTCCCCGGAAAAAAAGCTGGGAAGGCTTCGCAGAGGAAGGTACATCATAACAGTCATGAGGAGGAAGAAGAGAGCTGAGGGGAAGGCGCTCTCTGCAGAAGGGAGCTGGGCCAGAACTTGTACCTCTCTTTAGTGCCCACCACTGCCCCTGCAACAGACACACTGTCAGGACTACTGACACTCAGCCCCACCCTGGAAGTTTTGTAGGTAAAGAGAAGAAATGTCCAGCAGAAAATCTGGGTCCCAGAGCTGAGTTCAAGTTCTGTCCTGGCCATGAGGCCTCTCAGACCCTCGGTGTCTTCTGTAGAATGGGCTCATGCTGCCTCCTCACCGTGCAGAGCTGGGGTCGGAGCCCAGGGCATCCTCACATTCTAAGCAAGGGCTAGCCTGATCTATGCAGCCCTGGTCATCCTGGACCTGCCTATGTAGACCAGGCTGGCCTCAAACTCACAGAGACCCACCTGCCTCTGTCTCCCGAGTGCTAGGATTAAAGGTGGGCACCACCACATGCAACCTTATTTTAAGGCAGGGTTTTACTATGTTGTCCAGGCTGGCTTCAAACCTGCCATCTTCCTGCCTTAGCCTTCTGAGCAGCTGAGATCATAGGCTTGAACCACCAGTCCTGGCTCATCTGTCTTTCCTTCCTTTCTTCTCTCTCGTTCTCTCTCTCTTCCTTGACCTCACTCGATAACCCAGTCTGGCCTCTCATTTCCAAACCGTCCTGCCTCAGCCTTCCAAAGGCTGGGTGTGCAGATGACACCGCCACACCTGGTTTCAATCCTGGAATTTTATCCCAGGCAGCTCTGGGACCCAGGAGGACACCCTTCTTTGCTTTCCTTGCAGTAAGAGTGGCTAACAAAGCGTCACTAGAGGCTGTTGGCCAAAGGTCTTGGGAAATTCATACACAGGAGCTGCTAAAGCCTGGAGGAGACTCTTCCCCTGTCCTTCACCCTCAACCTTACAGCTTAGAGCTGACCTCTATCAGACGCTCATGGTCTAGACCCCACCCTCCACCAAAGAACCAGGCAAGGAGCAGACTCAAGGCTGTTTGTCACATCAAGGGCATCGAATATCAGTTCAGCCTAAGCCACCAGGGCTCCTTCTCCTGACACCAAGAGATCGGAGGACAAAGCACCTAGAATTCTCCAGAGCCCCTGCCTCTATCCTGCTGCTCCCCTTGTCCTCCCTCTGTCTCTTCCCAGCCCCTTCTTCCTTTCATGTCCCCCACCCCCACCCCACCTCCTGTCCCCGCACCTCACATCTCCTCTCTTCTTTCTCCTTCCTCGTTATTTTATCTCAACTTGCCACAAATCTGTCCCTCCACAAAGCAGCTGCCATCTTTGTTCTGGGCCATTATGTGTGGCAGTGTGGCCTGACCGGGGCCGCCAGGCAGACAATCACCGGCTAATAGAGTGTCTGTGCGCTATTGTGGAGTGTGTCTGGGCCGATCCATCACCCGCCACCTGACACCTTGCATGGGCAGCCAGGGGCTACTCTTGGAATCTCCACTCTGTCCCTGCACCCAGAGGTCAGGGGCTCGGGATAGGGGACCCAGAGGGTCCAGGGATTCCTTATGGTTCATGTATCCAAGGCTCAGAGTTTCTGCCTCACTGACTCTCCACTCCAGCCTTAGCAGGGAAGTGAGTTTATTCTACTCTGTCCTAAAAGAGGGAAACTGAGGCTGGGAGAAGTCATTTGTCTCAGATCACACCGCAAAGTGGAAGCATCAGTGGGGCTGGAATCCGGTTTTATCTGCCCTGATGTCCTGAGGCACCATGCAATGATGGTGTTTCCAGAGAGTGTTATTGCATATCTGGGACACAGGATGATGTCCCAGATACAAGCAGGGAAAGTCACTGTAGGAGTCAGGGCCATCCCCCTGTCTCCACCCTGGATTTCATGGAGTCTGTGGTGAAAATGGGAAGAGCCGGGGAAAAGGGAAAGTGTGGTTATAACGTGAGAAGAGAGAGCATAGACGTCATTACAAGCACCCACAGAGCTTCAGGGAACAAGGCCGGCTCCCCCTCCAGCTGCCATGGCTTCGCCTGTCCATGACTCAGTTTCCCTGGAATGATACAGAGAGGTCTCCATCCTGTGGTCCCTGGGAAGGCTCAGGGCATCATGGGAAATGTGAGAGAGTTCGTTCCTTCTTATTCTACTCAAGGCCATGTTTGATTTCCACTGAGCCAGCCCCACCCCCACCCCAACCAAGCGAGGCCAAAAGATCAAAGTGGGGTAGCCTGTTCTCCACTGACCACCAAGGCCGTTATCAGAAGCCCTCACTTTACAGATGAGGAAAAACGAGTCTCTAAGAGGTCAAACTCTTCCTAGCCATTTGGCTCTCTGTCAACCACAAAAAGCTAAGCTCTCCTGGTACAGGGAGCTTCCCCAGGAGTCTGAGGTAGGACTTTCCTCCATAGCCACATAGGAAATCCCCCACGTCTCTCCCAAGCCACAATGGATCAGGAAAGCCTAATATCTATCTGCCTGCCTACCAGCTCCTATTCATCCTACAGAGCCCAACTGAGGTGTCCCTACCCCCAAGAAAGATTCCATCCTGGGCCATTCCTTCTGAGTTAGGGCCTCTTGACTGAGGCCATTTGCCTAGATTTCTTATCTGCTTGTTTTCAGGGACACCGAGCCTTGCTGTGTAGCCCAGGCTGGCCCAGAACTCACAATCCTCTTGCCTCAGCCTCCCAAGTGCTAGGATCACAGGCATGCATCACCACACCTGACTCTCTTGAGCTTCTTATTAAGAACTATTGAGACTGGCTGGCATTTATATAAGTGTGTGTATGCCAGGATTTGGGGGTAGCACACAGCTCCGGGATGTCCCATAGATACCAACAACCGAGATGTCAACCCTCGCTGGTCTTCCCACACCTGAGCCAGAGCAAGCAGTGTGCACAGGTCACTGCTCGTTCAGGAAACTGTGCACAGTCAGCATACACATGCAACTTCCATTGGATGTGTTTCCACTTTCTTGATTGAATCCGTGGACATAGAACCTGCCCATACAGAAGCAGGAGGCCTTGAGGGCAGAAACCACAGCAGCTACCCCTCGTGGGATCTGTTGGGAGCTAGGTGATGGCTATGCCAACTGCAACAGTGATCACTCCCAGGCTGTCTTGGCAGCAGTGGGCTGGGTAGAGACCATCCTCGGTGCTTTTCTCAGATAGGGCATGTGGTGCTTAGATGGAGGGCTGTCCAGCAGAGGTAACAGCAGGACAGGAGTCACGGGGTAGGTGTTCCACCCAACCCAGGTCCTCCCAAAGAGCTGAGACTTCCATTTCTTTCTTCCCTAGCTCTCCCAAAACACTGTTCCTCACTACACAGACACACATGCACACACGCGTGCACACACACATATACTCACACACCTGGGCCCAATACACCTTGGTTCTAGAAGAGTGTGGTGAGGGGCATTATGAACACCTACGTGAAAGTCCCTGGAAGGTGGGAAGAATGGCTGGTGTCCTTTCTAAAGCCAGCTCCTGCGAGGGTAGAAGGGACCCAGGAAGCACCCAGCTTCAAGGAGATGCATAGAACCTTGGGGACAGCAGAGGGGGCTGAAAGGCAGGCCTGGAGGCATCAGGTAGGGGAAGGCTGGAGGGCAGTCTGACAGGGAGGCCCACCAAGACCTGGGGAGATGAAGAGAAGATGGGGACCCAGTAAGGGATAGGAAGTGAGGGAGAGAGGGGAGAATGGGCTGGTGTGTGTGTGTGTGTGTGTGTGTGTAAGGGTAGATAGTTCCAAGAAACACACACACACCAGACTTTGGCCCAGTGTCACTTCAAAGCAAATGTACATCTATCTATGTATGTATGTATATATGTATATATGTATGCATGTGTGTATATATGTATGCATGCATGTATGTGTGTGTGTGTGTGTGTTTGTATGTATGTATGGTCTCTTCACAACCCAGAGCTGCAAAGACTTTTGTGGGGTGCAGTCCCCCACGAGTCAGGACCCAGGGGTAATTAACAAAGGGACCTCATTTCCCCTGCCCCCCTACGCCCCGTATTTACTGATCTCTGCATGCACGCACGAGGTGAGCCCAGCTGAATGGCTGATTTCCCGGGGGCTTTAGCTGCAAAGTTGTGAACAAAATGACTGGCCATGCATTGAACTGGCTTACACAGCTCTCCATATGGAAATGAAGATAATCCAGGCCTAGCTTTGTGTCTGGGCTAAGGCTGGGGAGCCAGGAGGGGAGCAGGGAGGGAGGAGGTGAGGCTCCCGGGCTTTTCAGGAGGATGTTCTGCGTCGCGAGCGGGGGAGGGGGACTCAGCCAGATTTTGTTGGTCAAACACTTAGGAAGATGTCTTCCTCCCCCACGCCCCTACCTCCCCCGCAGGCCGTGCTTTGGCCACCCGGTCTCAGGGCCTCAGTGCCGCCTAAGGCTTGGTTGGGGTAGGAAGGTTTTAGGCAGCAGTACAAAAGAGGGGGGATTATGGGTAAGGTCAGAGGGCGCGGGGATTAGAGATATGAGGTTTAAAGAGGGCACGGCTCCAAGAATGCTTTCCGTTTCTGTGAAGCTTGTGTTAATTGATGGGGGGGGTCCCCTCTCCACTGAACCCCTCCCTCAGCCTCCTCGCCTCACTCAGAATTGTGCCTCTGTCTGACACCCGTGCTCACCTCTTTCTTGTTCATTTTTCCCCCGGATTTGTTTCTACTCTCGGCTTTCCTGGGTGTGAAGGATGCGGAGCGGGGATGGAGCCGCCGGGGCGAGGCTGGGTTCCTGTTGTGTCCCCGGCCACCACACAGACAGATGGACAGGTAGACAGACAGATGGACAGGTAGACACGCACACCCGGGGAACTCGTTCAACCTTTCTGGATCCTAGGCTTCTAATCTGTAAACTGAGACTAAGGCACCATCACGGCTACTTGGTGGATTTTCTTTTTTTTCCAGGAAGGGGTGAGGATGCCAAGGGAGCCCCAGAGAGAACTGTGTAGGACAGCGATGTGGGACAGGGTGAGACAGAGTGGCACCTCATGCCAAGGGGAGCACAGAAGTCTCCTGGCAAGAGGCAAAAACACAACCTATTTGCATTTTTAGCAGTTATTATTTTGTGTGTGTGTGTGTAAGGGTATGTGTATGTGGTTGCATTTGCTCAAAGAAGCTAGAAGAGGGTGTCAGATCCCAGAACCAGAGTTAACCAGTTGACATGAGTACTGGGAACCAAATTTGCATCTTCTCACCAAGCACCCTTAACCATGGAGCCATCTCTCCAGCTCCTACTTACATTTTTACATAGTCACTTAGATACCAGGTGGAGGAGGGACTAGATAGCAGGAACCAGACCCTGGGGTCAGGTGACAACCATGTCAATCTCTCTCCTCTTCAGAGAGGAACAAGATCAAGAATCCAGTGTGCACCTGTCAACTCCAGTGTGCCAAGTCAACTCAAGCAAATCACTTAACCTCTCTAGACCTCAGTTGTTCGGTCTGTAAAATGGGGACTCGAGTAATTGAATATTCACAGAATAAAATGAGCCTGCATATGTAAAGAGCCCAGTGACAGCTAAAAAGGGTGACAGAGATCCAGCAAGATGTTAATGAGCGTCTTTTGAAGAATATGAAGAGGTTAAAACAGCAAGGTTCATGGTGACAATAACAAGTGAGAAGCTGCTTGTCTGACAGAATCCACTTCTGCACCCCTACTTTCCCAGATCCCCTATAGGCAGGGAGCCTCTTCCCCTGCCATTTCTCTGTGTGGTACATCTCATTAAGAGACCAACTTCTGGGGCATTTTCAAGACCTCCCTCCCTTGTGCTTACATATGCTGATGTCACAGGTTTTGATCAAATTAAACACAAACAAAAACCACCATTTTTGCTTCCTGGTAAAATATTATGTTGCTGCTATTCTCCTTCTCACCTTCCCTCATTCTGGAAACTTCTGTTGTGATGAAAATGTGATATAATGGTGACTGACCCTCAAGCTGTGTCCTATGATAGCTTCATTGAGCAGGAGTGCCCCGGCTGATTCACACCACACAAGGAGATGAGCTTTCTCTGTTTTAACCACAAAAAAATCATCAGACTATTTGTTACACAGCATGACTGTGCCTATACTGACTGGTACAACTTAGTCCTGCCCGAAGACCGCAATCTGAAGCATCATCTGGATTTGTCTCACAACACTGCAGAATGGTCAGCTCTAGAACCACCAAGAATTTCTTTCCTTTCTCTACCTCTATGGCTTCAGACATGCATGGAATCCAGCACAAATAAATCCCAGGTAGAAGGAAGTGAAGGAAGGCTCCAACCAGGAGCTCTAGAATGGACCCCAGTGGAGCCTCCTTCTCTCTGAGGCTCAAGTCCAGAGCCCTACATCTGAGTAACGACACCCACACAGACGCAGAAAGAATGAATACCAGTGGGTGCAAGACACCCCAGAGGATATACCCCTCTCCGCTAACGAAGGGACATGTCACTCTAACCAACAGCCAATCTCCCTACTTACAGATTCCTCTCCGGTAAGCACATTGAGACACTTGAAAGACTCCAAGCAGGTCTTGATTGTTTTTAGAAGAACGAAAAAAATAATTATTCGATTCCTAAGGGTTTGCTCAGTGGCATTGTTCTTCGGGAGATGGTTGATTCTTGAATTCCTTTGTTTTTCTTTTTCCGGTTTTGACTATTGTTCGGGGGGCTACAGCTGCATTTTGTACTAACTGCTTCCTTCGTGTGACAGCCATCAGTCCCTGGCTTGGAAAAGCTAAAACTGTGTCCTCCGTGTTGAACTTCCTGAGATGCTCTTGGTGTCTGTAGGAAACCGTGTGCTGGTTTGTGGCCCTGATAGAGAACTGGAGACCAGAGAGACCAGTAGGGCAGTAGGAAGGTTCCAGAAAAATGCACCTTACAGTCCAGCCAAGGAGCAGCCTAAGGGGCCAGCTCTTTGTTCCACACCCAGCAAGCCTAGACTGGAAGCCACTCTTGAGTTCTTCTGCATGGAGGCTGGGCAAGGCCCACACCTCACAGGGACCTCAGGACAACTGGAAGTGACACTATGTGGCTTCCTGGTTTGGCCTTGAAACACTGGAGCCTTTCTTTGCCTATTTGTACCCCCTTGAAGCCGATCCTGTTTGAGGACTCTGATTCTCTTGCTAAAGAGACCAGCGCATGGGAGAAAGAGAGCCAAGACTTTGTGTGGGAAGGAGTAGGGGAAGGGACAAGGTCAGCCCTGCCATAGACTGTCCCAGCTGAGGTGCCAGGCAGAGTGAACCTTCCTAGCACCTGCAAAGGAAATCAAATCACCCCACCGGTCTCAGCAGCTCCACAAGGAGCTACAAACCTTTCAGACACTGCGCTGAGCTGCTGGTCACAGGACATGGGAATGACCACAGCTGGAGGACCATGCTCAATACCACAGGTGTGTATGTGTATGGAGACCGGAGGACAACCTGGGTGGCATTCCGTGGTGACCACCTACCTTGTTGTGTGTATGTATGTATGTGTGTGCACATGTGTATGAACAACTACGTATGTCCAAACCTTTATGTGTATGCAGAGGTCAGAGGTTGAGATTGGGTGTCTCTCTCTACTGATTCCTATCTTGCTCTTTTTTAAACAAAATTGCATTTATTTACGTGTGTGTGTGTGTATTGCCATGGCATAAAAGCAGAGGTCAGAGGAGAACTTCAAGGAAAGGGAGAGTCAGCTCTCTCCTACTAACTACCATGTGGGTCCTGGGATTCGAACTCAGGCTGTCAGTCCTGGTGGCGAGTGCCTTTACCCATTGAGCCATCTCCTGGGTGCTTAGAATTCAGGCCCAGGGTTTCTGTTGCCTGGTGAGTATTTCAGGCCCACTAGCTACTCATTCTGACTCAGCTCCTTCTGTCAGAAGCGGCAAGGCAACTGTTTATCTGTAGAGTATTTACATTGCCACTTGCCTGGCTTTGATGCCTCAAACTCTCAAGAGTCCCTGTCATTACCCTGGGATATTCCCTCTTGATTCATTTTTGCTCCTTATAATTCGATTTCAAGATCCTAAGTATAACCGGCTTTCTCTTTATGCCGCTGACTGGCCATTGGCCCTGGCTGTCTTATTCTCTGACACAGGCAGATTTGAGAGCAAACTCTTGCAGACCCAAAGCCCAGGGCCCACTTGAGTTGGTCAGAATCTGTGGCCAGTAGGCCCCAAATCCCCAGAAATCTCAAATCCATACATGACTTAGTCCCTAGGATTGAAGACCTTTGATCCTCAGTCCCACCTAGCCAAAGAGACTTTGATTGGCAGAGGTAGGCCAGTCATAGGGAGTTCTTAAATCAGACCCCTGCAGCTGGAGTGTGTGAATCCATAATCCCTCGTGCAGGCTGGAGTGTGTGATACATCACCATCCATAACCGTAATGCGGCATCATATATCAGTCGCTTGTAATAAATAGCAGATCATCCGCTCATCATATTTTATCATATATCACGACATCGGCTTCCAACATCATATTTTAAGTGATTGACACACAGCACCTCCCCCTGAGAGGAGCATCCTCAGGTGTGTTTGTCTAAAAAGTGCCGTGACTTGTTCAGAGATGAAGAGTTTCCCACAAGTCCCTGAGGCTGGGCTGGCTGGCACCACAGGCTCTGAGGCGCAGTTATGGGCAGACACATCAAAAAGGAGCTGTGAGAGATGCAGACTCCCAGGCTCGCGCTGGCCCGCTTACTTTGCCCGGTCTGCGAAGATCAGGGCTGAAGTCCTGGTACTGCTGATAATGCACCTGCTTAGCATGCATGCGGCCAGGCTTCTGTCCCCAGCCATCATAACTCCAGCATGGTGGGCAGTGCATTCCCATCACCGCAGCACCAGACCAAAATCCAAGGTGAACTTCAACTATGTGGTGTGTCTGAGGCCGCCTTGCCTGCCCGACGGTGTTGGAAATGCTCACAAGCCATTGTACAAGCACATGGGCCTGGAGATCTGGCACCCGCTAGGACCTCTGACGGTCAGCGCCACACACACTTCCAAGAGAGAATCTTGGTATCCCCAGAATTCATTTGTACTGGGTGCCCGCCACCCATTTCCATTCAGATGTTAGTTAGTAAAATTTAGAAGCACCTCTCTCTCTCTCTCTCTCTCTCTCTCTCTCTCTCTCACACACACACACACACACACACACACACACTATGTTCCCCAGTCTAGGCTCAAACTTACAATCCTTCTGCCTCAGCCTCCCGAGTACTGGGCTGACCAACATGAGTCACTAACCTGCTTTGTTTTTTTAAAATTTCTGTTCATACATTTTAACATCTGGTTGTTTAAGCCCATCTTTTTTTTAAAAAAAAAAAGTATGCAAATCCCCAAATATGTCCTTGTTACTATTGCTAGAAAATAGAATTCTATACTTACAGACATAATAAACAAACAACAAACAAGCTACCTCCATTCCCTAGGTCGGCTCCATAGAATCTTGAACCGGATGATTCATTTCTTCATTGCCAAGCCAAAAATGGGACCCAGGCCTTGCACAGGCCAGGCAGGTCATGCCCCTCTGCTATGCACTATGCGACCATCAGCAACATCTCTGGTCTCTACCCACAACAAACCACTAGTATGTCCCTTCTCCCCAACCCGAAAGGGCTACGACACTTCCACTGTTCCCTGTGTGGGACGTGTCAAAAATTGCCTCTGGATTCACAACTATTGTTTAAAAACTTGTGCGGGTTTGAACAGGTCCTTTCCTCCAGCTCTGAATCATCAAACTGGGTGTAGCCACCGTCCATCACTTCCCTCCCCTCCACGGGACCCCTGCGTGCCCTGCGTGTACTGGTGGCTGAGCACAAGTGTGCAAGGTGTATGTGTGCATGCTCACAGTAATTCCTTTATCTTCTCCTCACACCCTGGGCATTATGGGCATTCATCAAAATAATTGACGCGGATGAAATTAGCACTTCCTGCTATGTCGGCCAGATAAACTTTGGTGAATATTGATTCCACACAAAGAAAATGACATGTGCTTGGGTCTAACCCTTTATCTGGCCGGTCCAGGGAATGAGGCAGGAGGGGGACAGGGCTGGCCGCCTCTGGTGGAGATGCGGCCTTAAGACTTACTTTTATCTCCCCCTGAACCAGAGGACAAGCTCAGATAAGAAACCGGAGGGAGAGAAAGTGCAGACGGAGCAGCACTGGGGAGATCTGCGGAAGGCATCCAGGCTGTCCTGGGGGACCAGGAGGGAAGCTGGTGCATTCTGAAGAGGAGGCGGGGTGGGATGGAAGGCCGTAGGCTGGTGCTAGGGATGAGGGGCTGTGTGGGACATCGGTCCCAATTTCCGTAGACAGAACGAGTGGCCATGCCAGCTTGCCGGGGACTGTGCATTTTCCCAGGATATGAAGGGTTTGATGCTAAAACCAGACAGTTCCAGATGAGCCAGGGAGCCAATCACAGCTTAGCCTGTGGCTTTGAGCAGCAGGGACAGACTTCTCTGCTGGAGTGACTGAGGTGAGAACCCGCCCTAGCCTGGGTAGAGGGAGGTTAGACACCCCCTGGAACACCTAAGAGGCGGGAGACAGCTCTGGACCAAGGCTGTCTTCTCCAGGAAGCCCTCCCTGCCCATCCCAGCCCCAGGCTTTTGTTCCAGAATGCAGCAGCAGCATTGACTTGCATAGTCAAGACACCTGAGACTTCCTTCCCTACCTGTTGTTGGGAAGTACAGGGAAACTCATGACCTCACCACCAGATACCTGGGTAAATGAAACTGACTTATATTTCTGTGATTCCCTGATTCACTTCCCTGGAGGCTGACCAGGTGGTGTGCATATACACCAGATGTGACGTCGTTCTGGGTTCCGTCCCCAGCCCTGCACAAAACAGGCATAGCGGGGCAATCCTAGCACTTGGCCTGTGGGAGCAAGAGGATCAAGAGTTCAAGGCCATCCTTGACTATTTAGCAAGTCTGAGGCCACCCTGGGCTATATGACCAGCCTGGGCTACATGGGAACCTATTTCAAAGCAAAGAGCAAACAGGGGCAGAACGTAGGTAAAGGTGCTTGCCACCAAACATGACAACACCGTTTCAAGCCGTAGGACCCACATAGTGGAAGGACAACCAACATCTAAAAGTTAAAAAAAAAAAAAAAAAAAGGTTGGCACACACCTTTAATCCCAGCACTCAGGGAGGCAGAGGCAGGTGAATCCCTGTCTGTTCTATGAAACAAGTTCCAGGACAGCCAGAGCTACACAGAGAAAGCCTGTCTCAAAAAGCAAAAAAAAAAAAAAAGGGGGGGGCTGGAGAGATGGCTCAGTGGTTAAGAGCATTGCCTGCCCTTCCAAAGGTCCTGAGTTCAATTCCCAGCAACCACATGGTGGCTCACAACCATCTGTAATGAGGTCTGGTGCCCTCTTGTGGCCTGCAGACATACAGACAGAATATTGTATACATAATAAATAAATAAATATAAAAAAAAAAAAAAGAAAGAAAAAAAAGAAAACCTTAGAAGATTCCTGGCCCTTGGCAAGGGCTTGCTGCTCCGACCAAGTCAGAGCTACCGAGTTGCTTGATGGCTCCCATCATGGAAAAGATACCGTGAAGAGGTCACCTCCTCTCAGGTGCCCTCCCTGACTGCCCCGGCCCACAGAGAACCCCGGTTATGAAGGTCTAGAATGCCAAAGGCCCAGCTTCTTCCAGAAAAAATATGGGGAGAAGTAGATGGAATTGAGCCTTCCTTGTTTGCTCATCCAAGGCCATGGTCACAGCAGACTCCAACCAGGACACAGTAACAGCATTACCAGGGCTGCGGGCAATGGTGGTTGTCACGAACTGAGTCCTTTCGTTACCATGGTAATAGTCTAGCGTCGGAGCCCAGCTCAGTGGTAGAGCACTTGCCTGGCATGAACGGGTCCACAGCTAGGTGACCCAGCAGGAGTCCCTTCATCTCCCCAGGAGTTTCTGTCTCTGCAACATGGAGGTTCCCCCTGTCTCTCTGAGGGTTCGTGGAACTGACAAGCATAGGAGGAGACATCTAAGCTCTCTCTGGGGTGGGGTGGGGTGGGGTGGGCAGTCGGCAGAGCTGCACGGAGGTGGGACTCGGCGCCCCTATGCAAAGGGGGAGACAGGGTTGGCTGTGTCTAATACCCCTCGACCTGCCCAGGTCTTGAATTTGAGAGTCGGGGGCCCTGCTTGACCCCTGTCTAGCTCCCCCAGGTTAGAGAAGTTGGCTGTGAGAACACCCAGAAGCTCTGCCTGCCCCCATCCCTGCTGGCAGTCGCTCCACCCCCTTGGCCATTTCCCACTTGGTGCCAGAGCCTTGAGTCCCAATGGGGGGCCATGGGGCTGCGGCTAATTGCAAATCGTTTCTCAGAACTCCCCCGCTGTTCGGCTAAATTCACCGGAACTAATGTGTCCCGAAACAAATTTCACAGAAGAGCGGGGCAATTACATGATATTTAGCTCTCCTTCCACGTCCCCCACCCGAGGTTCCGGCCCGAGCGGAGGGGCCTGAGTGGGGGCCGTACTGCTCTTCCTTCGCACCTTCGCACCCCACCGATCCAGCCTTCCTCCCTGTCCTTTCCACTCTCAGATGATGGCTAACACAAGGCCCCTCTCTACCACAGGTATTTTCTTCACCCCGGATTTAGCAGCCGGTTCATTATCAGTGGTATAAGAAACACTTTACTCTGAACTCAGACCCAAGTACGAACACCAGCTCCGGCTCCTCTCTGTTGCGTGTCCTTGGTCCCTCTGCACCACTGTTCCCTGATCTCTGAAATGAGGGTATCACTCCTTAGCTGCTTTGGTTGCCCAGAAGAGGAGACAGGAAGATAAGCTGGTCTAGCACATAGACCTTCAGTAAATAGTGGCCGCCTTCAACACCCATGTCAATGAGGTCTTATTTTTTATTTATTTATTTGTTTGTTTGTTTATTTATTTGTTTGTTTGTTTATTTATTTGTTTTTGAGTTCTGGTGAGCCTGTACCAAGCCTGATTTCCCAAAGCAAGGAGCCAAGATGCCTTCCTCCCCTTGCCCCACCCCAATGCCTGCCCTTCATTCCCCTCCACTGCAGCATTCTGCCCCCACCCCGAAAACCAGTTCAAGACTCACTTTCCTAGTTGACCTGAGTCCCAGACGCAAGACCAGCTTTCCCGCATGATGTTCGCGGTGGTTTCGCTGGAGCTGGTGACCATCCCTCTGCCTTCTGTACAAAGTGGCATGCCAGCCTAGAAGCAGAGGGGCGGGGTCAGCGAGACTCCCCTGGATGATGAGGTTCACACCATGGTCTAATTTCTCACTACCGACACACAGCTTAAAAGAACCCAAACAAGGATCCAAGGTGAATGGTTAAAGAAGACCCTCCAAACCCTCCAATGCCCAGCCCCCTACTATGGGCATTCTCAGGGAGGTAGCAGTTAGCAAATCAAAAAACCAATGTGTGCCAGAGAGAGTGTGAGCGCAGGATAAGAAAGCCAGGATTAGATTCAGGAGTCCTAGACACCTACGAGAGGGGCAACCCTGAGACCTGATGCTTGGGCTGAGTGAGGCTGTGATCAAAACACTCCTGCTGGCACCAGCCAGGGCAAAGGTCATGAGGCAGAGTGGCTGAGGTGAGGTAGATCAGGAGCCTGGCCAGGTTGGGGTTCTGAGGGCAAGGAAGCCCTTTTGATAGAGGCCAAATACAGAGAAGGGGTGGGGAGATGGGCCAGTGGCCAGCAGGGAAGCTGGTGTATAGAGTGGCAACGGTGGGGACAGGGCCTAGAATGTTGAAGACACATGACCCAGCATGACCATACCATCACCATTAGCTGCTCCTCACAGGGAGGACAGAGCTCCAGCGATGGCCATGCACCCCAACTCAAAACCCAGAGTGTATGCAGCTCACCATTTTGAGGAGAGCATTAGCCCCTAACTCATCCTCTTCACCAGTCTGGCCTCACTACTGACCCTCAGGGTTGCTGACAAGGGGAGTCTGGCATAGCAGGGAGCACCCTTGGGGGCAGCACTGCCTCTGTGTCCCATTGACAAACCAGGAGTAGGCAATATATAAAGCGAGCATGGGCAGCCACAAATCCCCCTCCCCGTGTGCCAAGCGGCAGCCAGGATGCCTATGGAAGCTTCCATTTCACCTCCAGCAGGAAAGAAGGGAGGGAGGGAGGGAGGGAGGGAGGGAGGGAGAAAAGCAGAGAGAGAGAGAGAGAATGGAAGAAGGGGAAGAGGAGAGAAGGAAAGAGAAAGGGCTATCTGTAGATAAACTGCCCCCCCATGCACCCCCAATTCTCCAGCTCTCAACCTTGAGGGTCCTGAGGACAGAGGTCCCCCAAGGCCATCTGAGAACTGACCACAAGGTCTCTGGCACTCCCGAGTCTGTTTCCTGCCAGGTACTGTTTGTCACCAGTGTCGCCAACATCTCCCCAGCCAGTCCACATTCTCAAGGGGGAGGGGGGCAACTTCCCTCCTGGCCTCCCCCCCCCCCGCCGGGAGGGGATTCATGAATCCGTGAATCTGTGCACAGATGAGTGAGTTGTTTCCCGTGACCCTACCTGCCCTTGGCTAAATGAATGTGGTGTCGGCCCAGATCATACCACACTCATAAAGATGATGTATATATAGAAAAAGTGGGGTGTCACGGGGGAATGGCGGTGGGAAGGCGATTACAGAAGCAAGGGCGGAGCTGGTCGCCTGCTTCTTATCTCCCCGCAGCAGGACTAGCTGGGGGGCTTTCTGGAAAGGAGGGAGCTTGGTCAGAACCTCCCTGCCCCCATGCCAGTGTAGCAGGATGCTCCAGGCAAGACCCCCCCTGCTGAAAGTAGGGGGCTGGAGCCAACCAGGGGACGTGGCAGCTAGGGAATCATTCCCAGCAGGAGGGGAGTGTTTGGGGACACAGCAGAGGAGCCCTGTTTGCCTAGGGGGAGCTGGTTGGTGTTTGTGAGCTGGGAAAGCAGGTATCTGGGCTGTACCAGAAAGGATGTGAAGATGCACAGTAGAGGGGACCCCCAAACTTCCCGCTCTATCTCCACATGACCCACAGGGCAGACCCACCTTCTCCCACTGTACATATGAAGAGGACAGACCAAAGCACGGATCTGACTCAGAAAGTCGCTTCCCATACTGGGCTCACATTGACCCCAGCTGAGGAATGCCTCAGCAGAACTTGGGTCTGGAGCCTACTGATTGGCTCATCAGGCTGGCCAATGAGCACCCAGGATCTGCCAGGCTCAATTGCCGCAACTGTACCTTGTTTACCCAATATGAAATAAGGGTATCACTAGCAACCTATTAGAGCTGCTTGGGATATGGCATGGTGAGGGTGACCCAGGCCCTGAGATTAGGGGTGAGGGTACTGTGGGGCCTGGGGGATCCTGGCTCCTCCCAGAAGGCCTTTAGGTGGCACAAGAAGAGGGAAAGAGAAAGAATGCCACCCTAAGGCCCAATCTTTGGGAAGGGAAAGAGGGTCCTAGGGTTTCAGAGGGTTGGAGTGGAGCCTGGCAGGAGTCTCCTGAGATGGGTCACCCCTTAACTGAACATTACCCCTCCTAACCTGGGTCCCTGGATCTGCCAGATGTGGTATTTATTGATGGGGTGGCAGAGGTGTCTTCCAGTCACCAACAAGACTGGCCATCCCCACCAAAGACAGCCACTGGCCTGGTAAACAGAAGAATCCTCCTAAGATTCCCTCTGCACCCAGGACCTACGCACTGCCTGTTCTCAGTGAGTGCACGGGTGTGTCTGCGTGTGCAAGCACATGTGTGCGTGTGCGCGCGCATGTGTTTCCTCCACACTCAGGAGTGCGTGCCCGAGAAGATACCCTGTGCCCTAAAGATAGAAGATGAGAGACAAAGCAGCAGAAAGATCACCAGAGGCACGGAGCTAGAGAGACCCCAGGCCAACGCCAGTGGAAAGCGGAGCTGGGAAGAGGGAGACAGGGCCAAAGGGGACGGACAGAGGAAGACAGTGGATAAAGGAGGTCATCAAGGGCCCAGGCAAAGGAGAAAGAGAATCCCAAGTGCTCCTTATCCGTATCTGTCCTGTCCACCTCAGTTCCAGCCCTCAGCTCCCTTTGTAACCCTTTGCCTTCTGCTCGCAGTCCTGCTCCCTTCCCACGGCACGCCCTGAATCAACCCACCCTGTATCTCCACTATTATCCCTGAACCCCTTTCCTGGGCTTTTGCACCCCCTTACCCAGCACCCTATAGGCCCCTATTCCCTGTCATGCACCCCACCTATGTCTCTGCACCCCAACTCTATCTTTCCCTGCACCCCACCCCTGCGCCTCCACTCCCTCGCCTCTATCCTCCACCCTCCCGTGTCTCCTCTTACAAACCCTCCCACCCCCACCCCACCCCCGGACCTCCTTGCCAACACGGCAGGGTTTTCTGGCGCCTTTGTGGCCGCCCTGAAGTGCGCGGCGACAATGGCCGGGTGACAGGGTTAATTCGCGCGCGGCGGTGGGAGCGGCGCGGCGGGGACAATGCGGCGTCTTTGAGCGCACGGCCTTTGTGCCCGTGTGAACCGCGAAATCTGTTCCTGCGCTCGGCGGGCGGGGCTGCACGGTTTAACTCCCTCCCGGTCTCCTAGCGGCCTTGAACCTGGACTGCACCCGAGGGGAGGGGCGCAGCACAGGGTCAAGGTTCTGTCCAGGGGTCTCTGACCTGCAGGGTGACCCGGGCCTTCAGCCAGCTTCCCTTCGGGTAGACTCAGGATGCAAGGCCACAAGTTCAGCAGTCTCGGGGTTCTGCTGTACCCCCAAGTGGCTGGGCTCCGAGGTCAAGCTGCCTTTTCAGCCAATGCAGCTACACATAAGGTCAGCTGTGTGTCCTTAGGGCAAAGGCCTACCCTCTCTGGTGTTCCTGCTGTGCAGAGTTGCCTAGCCTGTTTTAGAAAACATTTCCGAGGAGTCCTGGAGCCCACGGTTCACTGGGTCTGAGTACGAGAACACAAAACAGCGCTGGGTGAGACCTTCACACTTGCATGGGACAAATCTTATGTTTAAATGTTTACAGAATTTTACACCAAACATGTACTGAACCCAATTATTTTTCCAATGACTCTCTGTTTGCCTGTAAAATGGTAACAAGGGTTCTGTACCCTAGGCACAAGAGTCTCTACTTCCAGAAGCGTCCATGCTGGACTCTTGACTGCTGTGGCCCCCTTTCTTCTTTTCCATCCACCTCTGACCCTGGGGCGTCCCTAGCGGGATATTTCTATTGAGACTCTGGTTATAAATCCTATTTCCTGGCAGAAAGAATCTCCCAGAGTTACATCATCCCATGGGGGTTCCTGAGCCCCCCCCCAGTTCCATCCTGACCAGGTCGGTAGTGAGTGGGAAGTGGGGGTGGGGGGCCTCAGGATCAACATGGAGGTGTTGTAGGAAGGGGGAGAATTCAGGGAAGGACAGAGGGGTGGCAGAATATCTTGGGACCTCTGGTTCCTTTTGCTCCAGGTGTGAAAGACTTGGAAAGATCCTTCTCAAACAGTGGAGGAAGAAGTGAAAGCCCAGGGAAGTTTATTAGAAACCTGTGGAGTTGCCCAAGTCCTCTGCGCACAGGGATTCTCAACCTGTGGATTCCGGCCCCTCTGGGTCAATTCGTGCCAATGAGAATACATCCTGCAATCAGATATTTACATTGCAATTCATAACTAGCAAAATTGCAGTTATGAAGTAGCAACAAAGATAATTTTATGGTTGGGGGTCACCACATGGGGGAGTGAGTTTATTAAAAGGTCGCAGAATTTGGAAGGGCTGAGAACCTCTATTTGAAGATGTCACGGAAGTGACATCTTCCCTCCCCAGAAGGTTTGATCTGAAGCCTTGGGTGGCTGCCACGGTCACCCCATCACCCACAACCATGAGGGCAGGGAGCAGCAGGAAGACATCAAACTACAAAGCAGAGCTGGACCAGCCTGGGACCCCTGGCATCAAGTCCACAGTTCTTTAGTGAGATTGCCCATCAAATGCTTAGTTTAAACTTCCTCAGAGTTCACAATCCTGGTGTTGACAATCTACACTCTGCTTCACCCCAGGGCAGGGGCTCGGGGGACGTGAACCCTGCCTGGGTGATCTATTTGTGTTCGACACACCATCTACGATTCCACGATAGAGGTGTCCACGAGGCCCAGGTTGGTCCTTACTTCCATGTCCATCCAGCCCCGTCCTCCCTGCCACCCCGGCTTGTCCTTGAACTTCTGAGCCTTCTCCCTCCGCCGGCCCCCCCCCAGCTGGGATTACTGGTGCGAAGCACCTTGCCCAGTTTACAGTACGCTAGCAATCAAAGCCAGGGCTTTGGGCACGCTGGGCGGCACTCTGCCAACTGAGCCATACCCCACCCAGCCTTCATCTTTCATCGACCGAAAGCTGGAAAACCCTTTCCCCTAAGAAAGTCAAATTTGAGTTTCTGAGCCCCCTGACGGTTCATGCTTCTCCAAACCGAGGGACACTGTCTCTGGAAAACTCCTAAGTTTCGAGAGGAAGCAGCCGCGACCAGGAGGTGCCCATGAGGCCCCAGCACAGATGGAGTAGCTCTGGGCTGGGGGCAAGGGGCAGATGCGACCTTCCCCTCTTCTCAGCTGCCTTCTTATCTCTTCATTGTCTCCTCATCACACGGACCCACCCCCTCCCTGGAGCCCTTCTGTCATCTCCGTGTGCCCCAGCCCCAAACTCCAGAGGGAGCCTGGGAGAGGGTCCTCACGGCCTCCTTGTGCCAGGGCCGAGTGGGAAGGTGGGGGCTGCGGGAGGGCAGGAAGGAGGGAGGTAGAGAGGCCAGGAGGGGGGTGTCAGAGACTATAAATCACGGCCCACTGCGCTCCTGTTTAACACACTTCTCCAACGAGTTGTCAGCGAAACCGTTAATTAATTAGGTAATCCCGCAATGGAGTGGATTCTAAATGGCTCCCCCCCCCCCAGTCTCCCATTTAGATAATTGCTGCAGAGGGATCTTTTGTGAGAGTCATTTTTTCCAACAGGGATGGGCCTGGAACAGGAGGGAGATGGATTTAAAGGCGGGGTCAGTGTGTTCTTCCTGAGTGACCTAGGAAGGGAGACCTTTGGGGGTTTTTCCTGTGTTTTTGTTTTGAGACAGGCTCTCTCTCTCTCCTGTAGTTCAGGCTGGCCTCAGACTAACTATATAGCTGAAGATGATCCTCCTGCCTCCAGCTCCCAAGTGCTGGGTGCTAGGATTAGTAGGTTGCTACACATAGCCCAAGAGCCCCCACCTCAACTCTTTTTTTTTTTTTTTTTTGATTTTTTTTTTCGAGACAGGGTTTCTCCGTAGCTTTTTGGTTCCTGTCCTGGAACTAGCTCTTGTAGACCAGGCTGGCCTTGAACTCACAGAGATCCGCCTGCCTCTGCCTCTCCAGTGCTGGGATTAAAGGCATGTGCCACCACCGCCCGGCTTACCTCAACCCTTTTTAAAGGTAAAAATTGAGCAGGTTTGGTTGCTGGGGACAAGAAAAGGAACAGGCAGTGGGGACAGCTGAGCTCCAGTATTGAACAAGGATGTTTTGTGATTCTATGGAAGTCTTCATGGAAGGGTAATATCAATAAGTACAGAGGTGGGTAGTGGTGGTGATGGTTATGATGAAGGTGATGATAGTGACTATGGTGATGGTGATGATGGTGGTGGAGGTGGTGATGTTGTGCTACTGCTGATGGTGATGATAATGGTGGTCATGGTGATGATAATGGTGGTCATGGTGATGATAATGGTAGTGATGGTGATGATAATGGTAGTGATGGTGATGATGGTGGTGGAGGTGGTGATGATAATGGTGGTGATGGTGATGATAATGGTGGTGATGGTGATGACGGTGGTGATGGTGATGATAATGGTGGTGATGGTGATGATAATGGTGGTGATGGTGATGATAATGGTGGTCATGGTGATGATAATGGTGGTGATGGTGATGACGGTGGTGATGGTGATGATAATGGTGGTCATGGTGATGATGGTGGTCATGGTGATGATGGTGGTGATGGTTATGATGGTGGTGATGGTTATGATGATGGTGGTGATGATAACGCTAGTGGTGGTGGTTAATGGTGGTGGTGATGGTTATGGTAGTAGTCATGATGGTAATGATGGTGCCAACGCTGCTGCTGCTAGTGGTGGTAGTGGCGATGCTGATGGTGGAAGCTGCTCCCAAGTGTGGACTGCTACCTAGGGGATAGCTACCGTCTCTACATTTACGATGTGTCCAGCAGAAAAGCACGTGGGGCTGTGGAGGTTAGAGAAGCTAAAGTCCTCAAGAGGAAGCGCCCGTTACAAGCTCATGGTCCTGGAAAATGAGAAAGCTACAGGAAACCAAAAGTCGCACAGCCCATCTTAAAAATCCGGTGGTTTTGTGAGAGTCTGCCCTTACACTAAGGGACATAAGAACTGTGGCAAGGGTTGTGTCCAGTTTATGTCACGTAAGGAAAGTAAGGATAATTGTTATTTATAGATAAATATTTATTAATGAATGAATGAAGGATAACAGAGAACCCACGTGGCTTGTGACTTGGGGTTGTCCTTCCCATGTCCCTAGTTATCCCATAGCTGCTGTTGGTCCGTGTAGCATCAATGAGATTGACTCCTCCTATCCTGGAGCTCCAAGGGAGAATGCTGCTGAGAACTCGCAGTCAAGAATCCGTTTCCCTACACAAGCTCTGTCCCTAGATGTAATTGATGACCTAGGTGTGGACCTGTGACCCAAGTCAGGGCATTGCAACTGAACTTGAGGCTTCTTATAAGTTGTCACAGCAGTGACATGGGCCTGGGCAGTGACTGTAGGGACCGTCCTTTCTCCTTCTGCTTCCTCCGCCTGCACTGCAGAGCCTTCCTCCTCTCTGGGTTTCTAGCTGGTTGTGGGGACACTCCAGATTTATTTATGTGGCTGGCTGCACTGCCCTAACTTGCAGCCAGACGCAGTCCCAAGGGACAGAATGAAAGTCCCCTTGTTTGCCACTGAAAATCCCCTATCCGATGTGCCCCCTCTGAGAGATGGAAAGAACACAAGAAAGAAATGAGGGTGGAGATAGCAGCTCCCGGCAGCCCCTCTCTGCTGCAAGATGCCCCCTGCACTGTGTTCCCTCATCGCTTTTTCCTAGCAAAGACAGCAAGCATTGGAGGGACCATAAATCGTAAAGATATGCAAACAAGATTGGCGTTCAGCAAGCTCTGCTTTAGGTAGTATTCCAAGATGGGAAGAGATGTAGACAGCACCTATCACAGCTCCATCCAAACCAGGTCCTGGAGCCTGCCAACAAGCAATCTGCTAGTTACAGCCCTCACCGTTCCCATGCACGAATCCCTCGAGGACCTGTCATGGTGCTGGAGAGATGGCTCAGTGGGTAGGAGCTCTGGCAGAGGATCTGCGTTCAGTTCCCAGCACCCACAGCTGGCAGCTCACAGCCTCCTGTAACAACAGCATCAGGATATCCAGCACCCTCCTCTGGCCACTGTGGGTAACTGCACTCATGCACGTGCACACACACACACACACACACACACACACACACACACACACACATATAAATCTTTCAGAAAAATAATAATGCCAGCCTAGCATGGTGGTGCCCACTTTTAATCCCAGAACTCAGGAGGCAGAAATAGGTGGCTTTCTGTGAATCTGAGGCCAGCCTGGTCTACGTAGTGAGTTCCAGGACAGCTAGAACTCCACAATAGAGAGACCCTGTCTTAAAAACAGTAATAATAATACCTTAGATTCTACATTGAGTATGGTGAGACATGCCTGTAATCCTAGAACTAGGGAGGCAGAGGCACAAGGATTTCTATGATTTGAGGCCAGCTTGCAGCTACACTGCAAGATGCTGTCTTTAAACTGAAAGAGACAAAGCTGAATGGGCTGGGAAACGGGAATTGTAGAAATCTATAGACCTGGAGATTCTAGAATCATACTTTATAGGGATTCAGTCCTGTAGAGTTACAGGAAAACATTAGAAATGTTTTTTTGAAATGGAACGCGTGAAGCCTGGTAGCTGCCACTATGTGGATCCGAACACTCATGAAATGTTAGCAAAGGTACCGAGTAAAAGATTTAGAATAAAAGAATTCTAACAGCCGGGCGGTGGTGGCGCACGCCTTTAATCCCAGCACTCAGGAGGCAGAAGCAGGCGGATCTTTGTGACTTCGAGGCCAGCCTGGTCTACAAGAGCTAGTTCCAGGACAGGCTCAAAAGCTACAGAGAAACCCTGTCTCGAAAAAAAACAAAACAAAAAAGAATTCTAACATATGAATATCTAAATAATTGATACACATTGGATATCAAGTAACAGGTCACTGAAGTTTTAGAGTTATATGAGGTCATGGAAACGCAGAATATTGAATTGAATGTCAAATTAATAAAATCTTAGAGTAAAATCTAAAGTATGAGAAATGTTGGAGTTTTAAAATCTTAGAACCATAGACTTCAGGAGAACTCAGCCTTGTCCCTCAGGTCCCTAACTCTGAGTGACGCAGACTGCTGTGAGGACACAGACTAGGGGCTCTATGGAGACAGAAAATGAAAGCACTTTTTAAACAGAATCACTAAAAGAAGGAACATACAATGTGCAGTTTCCCAAACAGCAAGGTGATGTTGCTGACTTCAATCAGCAGAGAGCAGAGAAGTGGGAGGAGGGGAGACGAAGGGAAAGGGGCCCCACTCAGAACATGCTCATAGAGTCTCCAGGGAGTGAAAAATGAAATGACGGGAATTAATTCATTTTTGCAAATTACAATAAATGTAAATGGCTTAAATGTGTGTGTGGGGGGGAGAGAGACAGAGACAGAGAGAGACACAGAGAGAGACAGAGAGTCAGAAAGACTAAGGAGATGGCTCTGTGGGTAAAAGCATTTCTATGAAAGCATTAAGATATGGATTTGGGCCGGGTGGTGGTGGCGCACACCTTTAATCCCAGCACTTGGGAGGCAGAGGCAGGCGGATCTCTGGGAGTTCGAGGCCAGCCTGGTCTACAAGAGCTAGTTCCGGGACCGGCACCAAAGCTACAGAGAAACCCTGTCTCAAAACCCACCCACCCCCAAAAAAAGATATGGATTTGGGTCCCCAGGATATATGTAAAAAGCCATATATGACAGAAAATGCCGGCAACCCCACCGCTGGAATGGGATGGAGACAGAAGGATCCCTGACCAACTAGCCTGGCTGAATGAGTGAGCTCTAGGTACAGTAAGAGACCAAAGAGGGGAAAAGAAGATGGAGGGGCCAGAGAGAAGACTGAGGAGCTAAGAGCACTTGCTGCTCTTGCAGGACCCGAGTTTGGTTCCCAGCACCCACATGGAACCTTCAGTTCGGGGGATCTGATGCCCTCTTCTGGCCCTTGCAAACCTGCATGCATGCAATATACATAAACACACATAGGCATACAAAAATATACACAGAAAAAAAAATAAAGAAACAAACACATATTTTTAAAATTTGTTTATTTATTTCTTTATTAAAGATTTCTGCCTCCTCCCCGCCACCACCTCCCATTTCCCTCCCCCTCCCCCAATCAAGTCCCCCTCCCTCCCTCGTCAGCCCTAAGAGCAATCAGGGTTCCCTGCCCTGTGGGAAGTCCAAGGACCACCCACCTCCATCCAGGTCTAGTAAGGTGAGCATCCAAACTGCCTAGGCTCCCACAAAGCCAGTACGTGCAGTAGGATCAAAAACCCATTGCCATTGTTCTTGAGTTCTCAGTAGTCCTCATTGTCTGCTATGTTCAGCGAGTCCGGTTTTATCCCATGCTTTTTCAGACCCAGGCCAGCTGGCCTTGGTGAGTTCCTGATAGAACATCCCCATTGTCTCTGTGTGGGTGCACCCCTCGCGGTTCTGAGTTCCTTGCTCGTGCTCTCTCTCCTTCTGCTCCTGATTTGGACCTTAAGATTTCAGTCCGGTGCTCCAATGTGGGTCTCTGTCTCTGTCTCCTTTCATCGCCTGATGAAGGTTAATATTCAGGAGGATGCCTATATGTTTTTCTTTGGGTTCACCTTTTTTTTTTTTTTAAAAAAAAAAGTCTTTTCTTATTTATTTATTTATTTATTTATTATGTATACAGTATTCTCAGTACTCTGCCTGCAAGTCAGAAGAGAGCACAGATCTCATTACAGATGGTTGTGAGCCACCATGTGGTTGACTGGGAATTGAACTCATGACCTTTGGAAGAGCAGGCGGTGCTCTTAACCACTGAGCCATCTCTCCAGCCCCCTAGGTTCACCTTGTTATTTAGCTTCTCTAGGATCACGAATTATAGGCTCAATGTCCTTTACAGGAGACCACTTCCTAAGTATAACCCCAGCAGCACAGACATTAAGGGCATCATTTAATAAATGGGACCTCCTGAGACTGAGAAGCTTCTGTAAAGCAAAGGACACTGTCATTAAGACAAAAAAGCAATCCACTGACTGGGAGAAGATCTTCACCAACCCCGCAACTGACAAAGGTCTGATCTCCAAAATATATAAAGAACTCAAGAAACTAGACCGTAAAAGGCTAATCAACCCAATTATAAAATGGGGCACTGAGCTGAACAGAGAATTCTCAACAGAAGAAGTTCAAATGGCCAAAAGACACTTAAGGTCATGCTCAACTTCCTTAGCGATCAGGGAAATGCAAATCAAGACAACTTTAAGATACCATCTTACACCTGTCAGAATGGCTAAAATAAACAAACAGATATTGCTGTGGAGGCAAGGCTTTGCAGGTAAAGGTTCTCGCCACCATGCCTGATAATCAGAGTTTGATCCCTGTGAACCACGTGATGCAAAAAGGGAACCAGTTCCTGCATGTTGCACTTAAATGACCACAAGCATACTGTGGTACACATGGCCACTGAAATACAAAGAAGCAAATATAATTTAAAAACTTTAAAGTAAGAGCCAGGCATTGGTGGTACACGCCTTTAACCCCAGCAATCAGGAGGCAGAGGCAGGTGGATCTCTGTGAGTTCGAGGCCAGACTGGTCTACAAGAGCTAGTTCCAGGACAGGCACTGAAAACTACAGAAAAAGCCTGTCTCAAAAAACCAAAAATCATCTACATTCATTAGTTCAATTTAAAAAATCAAAATCAAAAACAAAAACTTTAAAATAGGAGAGAGAGACATAAAGAAAGACACCCAGTGTTTGATGGATGAGAAAGCCCACCCGCGGGTCCGTATCATGATGAATAAATGGATGAGTGAATTTATCCAAAAGATCAGGGTTCTTGGGTCAAATAAAATATAAAATTGATGAGAAGAAATTAAAAAGGTGGTACAGTAAAGGGGAAGGGAATACTAGCAAAAACCTCAGGCCGATGTGGCCGTATTAATAACATACATGATAGCATTTAGGGAGAAAGTCACAGGAGTGCCCAGTAGATGTGTGCTGTCTGAAGATTGCTGTCAGCATTAGTTAAGAGCTCGGTGCCAACTCAAGCCAGCCCTCTGTGTTCCTACAGACTAGACAATCTCCTCGCCACCCACAGGTCTCTTCATTAACCGGAGCTCACCAGTTCAGCTGGAATGGACAGCAAACTCCAAGAATCCTTCTGCCTCTGCCTCCACAGTAGGTACATACCACCCCCGTGACCCACCTTTTCACATGGGTTCTGGGGTATCGAACTCGGTCCTCAAGGATGCTCTTCACTTCGAGCCATCTTTCCTGCCTGACCCAGGGACGTACCAAGTGTGTACCAGTCGGTGACGGGGGAGCCAGTCTGATAAGGGTCTCGATCAGAGGATTCCACCGATGAGGTGTTCTAAAAAATACAAAAGAGGGAGACCATGAGGAAAGTTCGGGGTTCACCGTGGGTTCAGCGCTCAGAGTGAGAGCTGACTCAAATAGGGAGATGTTTTTAGTACAGTAAAATTATTCCACAGAATGTTGGGCTGGTGGGTAAAAACACTGTGCCTATGCAAAATCTGTAGAACTCTCTAGAACAATATGGGGTCCCAATGCATGCACATTTTAAAGTTATTGGGGGATAATGGATGCATAATGTGACTAAATAATCCTTAGTGGAGTTGTCTGAAACAACTCTGCGGGCCTTGGGAGGAGGGCAACATGGCAGTCAGTGACTTTGGATGGAAATGACACTCATAATGGCCTCCTCATGAGCACACTCTTGTTTGATGAGCGTGTTTCCCATAAGAGCATCAGGAATGGTTCTGAAGTTACTCTGTGGTGTACTGAGATTCAACGATAAAGAAGACATGGTAGGAACCAGGTTCTAACTGTTGCAGGGAAAGGTCTCCCAAAGGCTGGGCAAGGAAGCCAGAAAGATACATGCACTAATGGCTCAGAGTCAAGGGCCCAGTGAAAACTCAGTCAATTTGAGCCAACAAAGCACAGGGCAAGCCGAAGAGTAGTTACTATAGAATGAGGAAAGAGGCAGAGTCCAGTCTTAGAGCCCCCGACTGGAATTTGTCAGTGAGGGGCTGGGCAATCTATCTCCGTGGTAAACATGTGCCTAGCATGTACAAGGTCCTGTTGTCTACCAGACACTACAGAAAATGCAGATAGAATATTATAGGTAGATAGGTAAATGACAGATGGATTATAGGTGTATAGAGGATTGATGAATAGGTAGGTGGGCAGGTAGATAGATAGATAGATAGATAGATAGATAGATAGATAGATAGATAGATAGATAGATAGATTATTGGTAGATGATAGATAGATGTGGCTACATATAAAATTAGAAAATTGCTTGTTGTGGTGGCACACGCCTTTGATCCCAGGACTTGGGAGGCAGAGGCAGGCAGATCTCTGTGAGTTCAAGGCCAGCCTGGTCTACGTAGTGTGTTCCAGGTCAGCCTGGGCTACACAGTGAGTCCCTGTTTCTAAACAAAGCAGGGATCCCCATGTGTGGGAAGAGCCAATTATCCACGAACATTCCCTGGATCTGACAGCCAGAATGGGCTTGAAGCAAGCACAGCCCAGCAGCCACGAGCATGGTTAGCAGCTTATGCCTTTCCAATGAACAGAGTCAGAACTCCTCAGAGATGTGGTTGTGCCAGATTCGGGATGGAAATACACCGGATGAAGCCAGAATGTAACCTCTTGTTACATTAGAATGCAGCCCATTGCTCAAAGAATGAATACTCGCATGCGTGTACATGGACAACAGAGATGGCAAAGCGATACAAGGTCCACCAGAGAGAGTGCCCATTGGCCAAATAATCTGAGCAAAAAATAATAATAACATAGAATCGATCTCCTATCCAAGGTACAGCCACCCATGAGTTCATACTGACACAAAGGAATGATCGATCGGATGGGCGGGCTAAGGGGAGGGAACTGGGCAGCTCCCCATGCAGAATCCTCAGGAACTAAGTGGTTCTGTGCAACACGAAGTGGTTTAAAGACCCTAATCCTGCAGCAGGGCAGGGGTAGGAGCAGTGACCTCCATTCCCAGAATGCAGTGCGAGTCCAGGGAGGAGGATCCAGAGATGCAGCTTCATTGCTGGAGTGCTTACCAAGCATGCACGAAGCCCTGGCTTTATCTCCAACACTTTCCGTGAAGGTGGAGGCAGGAGGATGAGAAGTCCAAGGTCATTGTCAGATACCACAGAGTGCACCGTGGAAAGAGGGGACGTGGTGAGTTCACAGTGGACAGTCAGGAAATAGGATCTCATCCAGAGGGTCACAGTTGGCGCCCAGCAGTGATGAGACAGTGGGTGGTTGATGTTGGACGCATAGGACGTGAGGAGGGGGTACCCGTACCATGGCTTCCTATTCAAACCCACCACCCTACTCTGATCATGCAGAAAACCCAAGGTGTCTGAACAAAGCGTGGCTTCCCGACAGTGGACCGTGTTGACATGCGGGTTAAGGGGCTCTCTGTACTGTCTGTCTTTGTGATGATTCTGTTCACGTACAACGTTTCTGACAGGAAGTTGTTTTTAAAAAGCAGCAGACTGGATTTACAAAGGTCCATCCACTCTGAGTCTGTACACAGCGTCAAGTGTTTCCAAGCCACAGTCTACGGGGGAGCTGGGGGCTGAGACACCTCCGCTGTTCAGAGTGCTTGCCCTGGTGGAAGACCCAGATTCAGCTCTGGCTCCCACATGGGGGTGAGATGGCTGGTCTCAGTAGGAGGGCTCTATAGCTGAGCCATCTCAGGCTGCAGCATTAGGGAGGAGACAAAAGTTGCTTCTCTCCCTTCACACTGATCAGACGTTGGTAAACACTTCCATACTTGGACAGGGCAAAGCTTTGCTCTGCCAATTTCAGAGTTAGACGTTGTGGGGTCCTCTACAGAGCCGTGTCCAGGCCAACAACACTCACTCAGTAACTAACTCACTCACTCAGGGCTTCCTCCGCACCCTACACACAATCACCTGTAATTCTGGTTCCAAAGGACCCAAACTCCTTCTGACCTTCAGAGGTAACAGCATGCATATGGTGCACATAAACTCACAGAGACACATACACGTGTACAAACACACACACACACACACATACACACACACATGATAGCTCAGTCTTTAAAAGGGAAGGAACTGGGACTATGGAGAGACATGACAGGGCTCCAGGAATCAAGGAGAACAGAAGAAGACACCAAGAAAAGATGTGTGAGCCGGGCAGTGGTGACGCACGCCATTAATCCCAGCACCTAGGAGACAGAGGCAGGTGGATCTCTGTGAGCTCAAGGCTAGCCTGGTCTACAGAGCGAGTTCCAGGACAACCTGGACCGTTTCACAGAGAAGCTGTCTCGAAGGGAAAAAAAAAAGAAGAGAAGATGTGTGGCCTCGTAGTACACGCCTGTCACCCAGCGCTCGGGAAACTAAGGCAGGAGAATTTCTGTAATTAGACTTTCTATCAAAATCAATCCATTAACAGTCTGGAGAGGTGGATCAGTAGTTCAGGGCACTGGCTGCTCTTCCAGAGGCCCTGCATTCAATTCCCAGCAACCACATGGTGGCTCAGAACCATTTATAATGGGATCTGATGCCCTCTCCTGTACTGCAGACCTACAGGAAGACAGAGTGCTCATAGACATAAAAAATAAATATTTAAAAAAATAACAAATCTATTAATGTATTAAGTATGTACAGGAGCAAGGGAAATGATTCTGTCTGTGAAAGACTTGCCACACAAGCGTGAGGAACTGTGTTTGATTCCCAGAACTCATATTTAAAAACAAACAAAGTTTATGTGATGGTATATGCCCTGGGAGATAGAGAGGGCGGTCCCTGGTGCTCACTAGTCGGTTGGGTAGCCTAATCTGTAAGTCCTAGGTTCTCCCTTGTCTTAGGAAACCAAGGGGGATGGCATCCTGAGGAAAGACACACAAGGTGACCTCTGGCCTCCACATGCATGCATATACACATGGATGTACCCAAATGCATAAATACACACATTGGGGTGACTCCATTTACACAGAGTTTAACGGGAGGCAACTCCCGCCTAGTGATACAAAGGCCACAGGTCTTTAATGGGAGGCTCGCAGAGGGGTCTTTAGTGAGGGACTGGGTGTGGTAGTAATCGCCATTGTGGCCCTGGCTCTGCTATTTACCACAGATAAGAATTGCCTCGGGAAAGCTGTTTTTCACCGTGAACTATCGAAAGAGACACAGGTACAGAGCGATAGCATTTGGGGCTGTGCCCATAGGGACCTGAGAAAGTGGCCCAGACAGGAGGATGGGAAGCCAGGAAGCTGGGAGTCAGCCCTCTCTGGCTCTGATTGGCTCCAGGAGCCAGTGGAGGCTAATTCCTCCTCCCTGGGGGATCCTGGGAAACCAGGCCTCATTAGTCGAGGCCTGGCCCCGTAGAACTTCATGTTTGTTAAGAATTAATGGAGTGTCCCCAGAGTAAGAGTAAAGGGGTCTTCTAGACCGGTTTCTTCCAAGTCAGCCCCCCGCCATGCCCGTGGGCAGTCGGGGGAGCCGGCCACCGCCTGAGAGCCCAGAGGGAGGGACTGAACAGCCTAATGGGCCTCGCCAGCCTCCCGCAGTCCTCCGGATTCTGCTACAGACCAAAGAGAGAGGGAGGAGCTAATAATACCGAGTGTCCTGGGCTCTCTCTAACACAGCCCAAAACTCAGCCATCCAAAGAGGTGTGGCTTCCTCGAAGGGGGTCATCGTGGGAGGCCACAACTTCATCCCAAGGATGTGCATCCAAATCCCAAGACTGAGGAACCACGCCTCTCCAGAGGACACCCTCAGAGAGAGGTCTCAATGGCGTATGCCAGCTATGGATGGGCCTTCTTCTGACCTGTGGTTTCCATTTCCAGAAATAGCCAAGGGAGGGATAACTGCCATGCTGCTGGTCCCACCATCTGCCATATCTGAGCCTCAGTCTCTGAGTCTCACCAAGGTCAAGACTTGGCTCTGCTTTGTCTCCACTAAATCCTGGGACCCAGCGGCCCTTGGCATCCAACAGTGTTCAACAGTTGCTTGCTGCATAGACAGATTAGCAGCTGGGGCCTGAGAACCCGCTCAGTGTATCTCTTACCACCTTGGTGCCAGCCTTCCTACCTTCAAGTGCCTCGCCTCAGCTCGTCAGTCCCTCCTAGAGCCCCACTGACACAGAGTCACACAGGTGTAACAACTCAGAACCACCCAGCACTTTGCCCACACCAAGAAGGTTCACACCCTACCCTGGCTCACAAGGTCCCACCCACATCCTCCAGCCCCCTTCACAGAACCCCCTCCCCCATTCACCCCACTCGACAGAAGGGTGGCTTCTTGCTGCTCTTTCAACAACCCCAAGCATGCCCCTGCCTCAGAACGGCTGCTCTCACAGTTCCATCCCTGCCTTAAGACCATCTCAGGCTCCCTCCTGTTTCTTTCTGACAGTATCTTCCACAAATTAGCACAGCTTTGACCTCTGTGTAGTGTGTGTGTGTGTGTGTGTGTGTGTGTGTGTACATGTGCGTGTGCATGCTGGAATCTGGGTGCCTAGGGACCTTTCTGGACATCCTCACTCAGAGCACCCCTCTGCGGTCCTGATTGGTTTCCTTCATCTTCACTGCTTCTGTATGTAAGTTCCAGGGGAACGAGGCTCACTTGGGAGGCAAGGCATGCATTCCACAGCCTCCCCACACCCTGCCCTGCCTGACTCAAGCCATACGTGAATTAATGAAGGCAAGGAAGGATGCCAAACTAGAACAAACAGGTTCTCTGGACCCCAGAAGATGGATGCCACGGAGGCCAACAGATCATACAGGGCTGTGAGATCAACTAAAGTCCCCACCTGGCACCCCAGCCCCCTGGCACCCCAGCTCCCTGGTATCCCAGCTCCCTGGTATCCCAGCCCCCTGACACCCCAGTCCCCTGGTACTCCAGCCCCCTGGCACCCCAGCCCCCTGGTACCCCATCCCCCTGGCACCCCAGCCCCCTGGTACTCTAGCCCCCTGACAACCCAGTCTCCTGGTACCCCAAACCCCTGGCACCCTGGCACCCTGCCCCCTGGCACCCCAGCCCCTGGCACTGGGGCATGATGGTCAAAGAGGCTGCCGTAGAAAGCAAGAGATCTTCCCAGGCCCTGGTGTGAGGAGGGGGTTTCCAGCTGTCAAGGGAGCTGATGAACAAGCTTTGCTCTGGGGAACTCCATCGCAGGCAGGGGAATTAGTGGTGTTTGTTCAGTAAATACCGTGGGGTGGGGAAGCTGCTGCCAGACTTTAACACAGGCGCTGTCTGCTGGCAAATACCACAGCTAGCCAGGCCAGAGAATGGGGTTGGGAGGGGACAGGAATCAGGGCCAACAGATAGCCCCCATCTAACACAACCTGGAAGGACCTTCTAGCTCCTCCCCGATCCAAGGCAACCTGAGGTCCCAATATCCCCAGTGGGTCAGACATACAAAACCAACTTCTCCCCATTTTCTTGCTGTTTGACAATGGATGGGACCCTCAAGGTCTCTGGGTCATGCTCCAACATACTCAGGTAACCAAGCTGTCCAATATTCTAGAACATATGCCCTATGGCCACTAACTTCCCTGAGTCTCAATTTCTCCAAGAAAGCAGCCACCCTTGGAATGCTGTCTTTCCTCTTAGTGTAATTGTTTCAAGCACAGTGACAAGGGAGACAGGAGATAAGCGCATGGGTGCTTAGGTTTCCTGTTCCTTCCTCCCTGTCCATCCACCCATCCATCTGTCAGCCCATTTCTTACTCTTTTTTCCCCCACTGGGGTCATTTGTAAGCTGTCCTTCTGTGGTGACTTCCATGTCTTCCCAGTACTTCTGTGTGCATTTCATAACTACAAGGACCACACGGAGCCATCACAGCTTTCAAGGACTCCAGATACTGCATATGTTTGTAAAAGTAATTTATTTTTTTACTTATGTCTGTGTGTATATGTGTGTGTAAAATGTGTGTGCAGTGCCCTCAACGTCCAAAAGAGGGCACCAGATCCCCTGGAGCAGAAATTACAGGTGATCGTGAGCCTGAAAATCAAACCCAAATCCTATGAAAGAGTAGCAAGTACTCTTGACTGCTGAGCCGTCTCTCCAGCCAGAATCAACACTCTTATACTGACCGTTATTGCTGCTGTTATCCTCATTTTGAGTAGAGAGAAGTCATTGCCACCATGTTCCGGACTCTGCAGAAGTCCATCCCAAGTTTTGGGTACCACTTCAGTGAAAGTCAAGGGCTGGGCCAGGGTGCCCATGGGGCCAGCATACCCATGGGGCCAGCATACCCATGGGGCCAGCATACCCATGGGGCCAGCATACCCATGGGGCCAGCATACCCATGGGGCCAGCAGATGGCTTCCTGGACAAGAGAAATGACTTAGTCTGCTCCTCTGCTGCTGTAATAGAAACAAAACCACAGTTAGAGGAAGGAAAGGGTTTACCTGGAGGCAGAAAACTGACTCAGAAACCACGAGGAAACTGCCTACTGGCCTGCTCCCCCTGGCTGGCTCCATCTGCTTTCTAATAGCACTCAGGACCACCCACTCAAGAACAGCACCACCCAGAGTGGGCTGGTCCTCTTGCACTAATCATTACTTAAGGAAATGCTCCACAGACACGCCCACAGGCCAATCTGATGGAAGCAACTTCCCAATGAGGGTCCCCCTTCCCAGGTGACTCTAGTTTGTTCAAGTTGACGAAAACTGGCAGCACAGAGAATGACAGCCAGGGAGCCACCGCTTGGTTCTTCAGGGATCGTGGGACTTTTTGCAAACAGACCCCAGACTACTGCCCACTAAGATGAAAGGGGAGATTCTCCGTTGACCCTGGGAGGCTTCAAGGGGTACATGAAGACCAGGCTCACACCGGCAATGGAGGACTGGAGAGGGGCCACCCACCTTTGCTCTGAGAACCCTGATGGGTTCCTTGGTCAGGGGAGGGGGTCAGTCAGTCTTTGACCTTCTCTGCAAAATGTCAGTGAGTGGGGGATGAGTGAGACTATGAGCTCCCCTTGCCTTCTTCTGGAGTCTCTTCTAGCTTTAGAGTCACATGACCCTAAGACAGAGACCCCCCGTCCCAAGATAGAAATCACCACCATCCTGCCAGAATCCCACTAAACCTGCACTGCACCCCCATGATCCTGGGGTCCTTTCCACTCAGGTCCCACCAGGAGGCGACAGCTTGTCTGCAGAGCTATGTGACTAGCTCAGACCAGGCTAATGGCTACTGTGCCAAACCAAAATATGGGCCCACAAGCAGGTACCTAGGAAGGTCCCTCCCTCACCCTGTCTTCTCCATGCTCAACTCTAGGGATACACCCTGCTCCCAGTCAAATCCTAATTCTCTGAATACCTACTGTAAAGTTTCCTTAAGTTCGTGCTCAGATTCTTTCTAGAACATTTACTTACTCATTTGTAGACTCAGAATAGTTTCTTGAGTATCTGTGACGAATCCAGGAGTATGTCGGCCGTGAGAACTCAAGACAGATCTTCCACTGGGAAGACAGCATTCCACTTGAGATGGGTGGGGATGAGTGGATCAAGAGCCAATAACAACCGTAAAGAAGTTGGGGGGAGCTCATAGGTAAGTTGGTCATTCTCTGATCAAGGATGAGACTCACATTACCTGTGAGTACTTGGCAATCTGAAGAAGTAATCCGGAGCCAGACACTTGGCGTTGGTAAAAGTTGTGATACCTCAGTGTCCCTATCTGCCATGGGCTGCCGTGTCTGGATCTTCACAAGTCTGACCTGCCATGTCTGTATTCATGCTGGACTCAACCAGCTGGTACCAGTTGGAAATCTCCTGGTCTGTCGTCTTGGCTCTCGAAATCCCTTCCCAACTCCCTAGCTATGTGTTTGGATTTTTCCAAACTCAAGTATGTGCTGAACACCTGAGCACTTTGTTTGTGGTGACTCCTTAACACCCCCAAACACTGAGCAAAATGCTCATCTTCCTCAAAAACACAGCCGTGTATTAAGAGCCTACCGTGCACCAGACATGGACTGTGCTTTACCCGCCCCCGGGAACCCATAAGCAGATTTTCAAATACACTTAGCAAGCAGGGTGGGAGGCTTGCTGTAGTTGCGGGCAGGCCATGTCTTTTATGGGTGATGCTGAAGGAGCAATAGGCATCTCTGAGCCTTTGTTTCCTTGTCTTCTGCTTAGGGAGAAGACTGTCTCCCTTTCTGGAGTGTCTGTGAGAAATCTGGAGGATGGCAGGTGCAGATTGCGGTTGCAAAGAAGGAGCTAGAACCCCTCTCACTTCTCCCAATAAATGGGACTTTGTGAGCGGAACACAGACCCAAGGCGTAGGAAGAAATTAGAGATTGCTATCCAGGCTGTTTCCAGCCCTTAGACCTTGCAAAAAAAGCAGGGGTGGGGAGTTCTCTCAAGATCACCACTAGGAGCCGGGCGGTGGTGGTGCACGCCTTTAATCCCAGCACTTGGGAGGCAGAGGCAGGCGGATCTCTGTGAGTTCGAGACCAGCCTGGTCTACAAGAGCTAGTTCCAGGACAGGCTCCAAAACCACAGAGAAACCCTGTCTCAAAAAACCAAAAAAAAAAAAAAAAAAAAAAAAAATCACCACTAGGCTGGGAACTGTGCCAGCAACTGGACCCCCAGGGAATCTGGGTAGCCTTACCTGACCCCTACTGTATGGTATCCGGGCATGGGTGGTCCCTGGTGTACCGGAGAAGGTCTTAGATGGGTCCTTCTGTGGCATTTGCGGTGGTTAGCCAGGGTTTCCTAGGCTAATTTTCACCTGAGGTTCTTAAAATGTGGCTGGAGGTGTCATTCCGGCAACCTAGAGACAAGCCCTGTGTCCCACTTTTCAGTGTTCCTCTCTGCCCCCTCCCTTCACCCCTATCTGCCTCTCAGCCATCACCCCAATCATTGCTGTCCTCCCTTAGATTGTGTTCTAGTAAACCAGATCATACATGTGCATTCATTTTCTTTTTGTTGTTTTGTTGTTGTTGTTGTTGGTGGTGGTGGTGGTGGTGGTGGTGTGTGTATGTGTTTTAATAGATCTATGGTTTGCACTGGGAGGTTCTCCATGCCCATGGTGTCTGCCTAATGGCACTACTGTAGATGCGTAGGCTACCCTGAGTCTGTCTTTCGAATTCTTCTTGGCGATCAGGGGAGGTGCATCATGAGAACCGCATCATGAAAACTGACAGCTCCGGAACTGGGATGATTTTTTAGGGCATTGTTGGATGTATACAAACATTTCACTTCCTAAAAACATTCACGGTGGCTTCAGATGCGTGGCGTTCGCAGAGGCATGGCACCCGCTCTCCTCCTCCAGAGGTCCACAGAGGTGAGGATTCTCTGCTTTTTACGGAAACATCTTGTGACTGGCCAGCAAACAGGGAGTGATGAACTCGTCGCAATGAACTCATTCTACTGCAACCAGGAGTAAGCAGAGCCCACAAGGGACTCTTAAACCACCCCTCCATCTTCCTGGAACCCAGCCTTGGAGCTCAGAAAGGTTAGACACAGTCCCTGCTAAATTCCCACCTTCCCCTCAGAGGATTCTAAGGGCCTCATCATCTCATCCTTTGCCCCGTCCCACCCCCCGCTGCAGTATGCAGCCTGATAGAAAAAAAAAAAAAAAAAAAAAAAAGAGGCAGCAGTTTTTCGGCCCAAGAATGGCTCCCCATAATTGGGGCTCCTGGTTGCTATTTCTCTGTCTTCTATTTTATCCGAAAAATGCTTGGCTGTAATTGCCCATCCTTGGACATGGAGAGGAGACGGCCCTTTCCCCGTTCGTACTCCCAATTGGACTATTACTGCCCTGGCCCGCTTTCCCTTAAATAGACCTGCACAATTGGTTGGTATTTTCTAGAAGAGAAGATTCATTTCTCAGACTTGGGTAGAAGGAGGAGATGGGCAAGCTTGCTTTGTCTGTCTGGGATAGAAGGTGGTGTGATATTCTCTCTCTCTCTCTCTCTCTCTCTCTCTCCCTCTCTCTCTCTCTCTCTCTCTCTCTCTCTCTCTCTCTCTCTCACTTTCTCTCTTCCTCTCATTAAAAACCCGGCTTATCTGTTGTTCCCATTTCTGGGATGGGAAAACCAAGGCTACTGGTTAATCGTTCTACTCACACAAACAGGGCTTAATGTGGCAGTGGGTTCCAGATACTTGGAGGTAGGGCTGGTGAGATGGCTCAGTCAGTTAGAGTGATTGCTGTCAAGTCTGGCAGCCTGAGTTCGAGCCCCAGGAATACATATGGTGAAAGGAGAGAGCCAACACCCTCCCCCAGTTGCTCTCTGATCTCTGTATGCGTGTCATAGCATGAATGTGTTCACACACACACACACACACACAAGTAAATGCAGTAATCACAAAAAAACTGAAGGATATACTGTAAACAGTATCAAAATGACTTTTGAATAAAAGGATTATATTTAGGAACCCAGTGACATTTGCAAGGAATGATGGGACTCAGAAGAGACCACCACTGAGTCCACAGACATTCCTAGAAGTTCCCGGTCCTGTCTGATACTGGGGTGAGCGGTGGGTTCACAGAAATTCATTATAGAACAAATTATAGAATGGAAAGAGGAGGAGCAAGAAGAGAGGCAACAGGTCACTCGGGACTGAGAAAGCAATGCTTCCACCCGGGGAATTGTTTTCTAACTTCATAGAATTTTTACAAGTCGGTCTGAACCTGATATAAAATGAATTATGCTGGTGGGGTTTGGTGGTGCCCAGACTGACATTCGAACTCTGAGGGGCTGAGGCAGGAGGATTGGTGGGAGTTTGAAGTCAGATCTACACAGTGTGAGATCCTGTCTGAATGAAATACAACATAATAGCGATAATAACTTTATATTTTTGATATCTGGTGTTTATTAATTTTGAAGTATGAGTTTTTTCCTATTTTGCAGTTTTATGTTTTCTGCCAGGTCCCCAACATTTTTTATTAATTAATTAATTAATGTGTGTGGATGGGCACACAAGCCATGGCCACACAACTTGCAGAACTCTCGTCTCCTTCCACCATGTGGGTTCCCGGGATCAAACTGATCAGAATACTTGGCAGCAAGCCCCCCCCCCCTTTTTTTTTTTAGTTTTTTGAGTCAGGGTTGCTCTGTAGCTTTGGAGCCTGTCCTGGAACTAGCTCTTGTAGACAAGGCTGGCCTCAAACTCACAGAGACACGTGGTAGCAAGGGCTTTTACTGGCTGAGTCATCTTGCCTACCCAAGTCAACATCTTTGAAGGCTGACGACAGTCCCAAGCAGAACCAAGACTCAATTGTACTTGGGAATTCTGATCAAGCTAGAGGCCTCTATGCCTCCCCTGCCTGAGCTTCACTCTTGCTGCTTCCTGGTCCTTTCAAGAAAGCTGCCAAAGCCCACACTCAGCGGAACATCTCTATTGCCTGTCACCAGGCGCCTGTCACGGGGCCACCTTCACACCTGCCTTTTCCCTCCCCACCCACGTGCCTCCTCTACAAAGTCACCCCAAGCCAAAAGCGGGTGCTGCCCGCTTAAGTCGGCGTCCTCTCCAGGCCTGTCTGGATGGGATGGGGGGCTGGACCCCAGGAAGGCCACTGTCCTCCGCTTTCCCCTCTCCTCCCCTCCCCCCCTCCGGATTCTCCGCAGCTTCTCAGATCATTGCTGAAAGAAGTACTTTGCAGCGATGTTGGGTCTTTGTTGGGGCGGAGGAGGGCGCAGCATAAAGGGGCTGAGAGAGTGAACTGGCCGGGGGGGGGGGGGGCACAGGGCGGGAGGGGAAGAGGACGGATTCTCTGTGTCTAAAGGGGAATTAAAGTGCTTTTACCGGAGTGAAGAAATCAGATGAAGAATGGGCTGAGAACAAAAGGCGAAAGTCTGCGCGCAAGGCCGGCTGAATAGACCCCGATCCCCTTAAGTTTGTAAACCCCCTCCCCGCGCCCTAAGCCTCCCTTCCTCGCTGCTGCCAAGAACAAACGCTCGGGAGGAAAACAGAGCGGGGGAGGGGAAGGGGGGACGGCAAGACTAGGGCCCCAAACCCCTAAAATAAAAGGTAAATCCCTCGGGCACTCTGCCCTCCTGGACCCAACCGGGGGTCTGATTAAAGGTCCCACATGAAGCCACCCTTCCATTCACATGCAAGGGGCAGGATTTACAAGAAAAGAGGGAGGAAAGAATAGGCAGAGGGGAGAATAGGGGAATTATTTGCGTCCCGTAATGCTTGTTAAGCGCTCTTCTTTGAGGTGCACCAGACAAGACAAGGCTCAGAACTGGAAGAGAAATCCAGGGCACCCCCCCCAACACACACACCCTACTCTTTCAGCCTCCACCTCTCTCTCACCCCCAACAATACTGACTGAGGTCCAACCACACACACACACACACAAACATGCAGGCATGCACACACGTACACACATGCACCCAAGGACACATGCAAGGGCCTGCCTGTAAGCAAGGCTTCAAACTCACAAGAGAACAGTAATTAACCTCAGGTCCCCTGACTGACAGTGATCTAATCAAACCAGTCCCTCGCCTCGTCTCTATGCCCAGAGCTGGGTGGCCGAGGTTGTGAACTGATTCGGAGGAGACTGAAGACCTCAGAGTTTGCAGCTCCCTCTTGGGACGGATGGCTGGGGCGGCTTCTGGGGTGGCTTCCTAAAGTCAGTCGGGAAGCTGGTGGTGGGGATAGCCTATCTCTTATGTAAGATGCTCTCCTGGGTCCTGCCTCAGGGCCCTTGCATATGCCAGCCCTTAGCCTAGGGCACTTTTCCCACCCCTTGTAGCTCAGATGGGAGGAAGGGAAGTCTTCCTACGGACTCTCCCAACCCCCTTAAACTACCTCACCTTTCCCTGATCTGAGCTCTCAAAAGCCCTCCAGACCCAGCAATTCACAGCTAATGGAAAGTTACAATTTATGTGTGACACGCTGGGAGGTTCGTAAGATATAAATAAATGTATGGCCGTGAGTGTAAATGCGTGAAGGGTGTACAAAGAAGGCAGGCAACATTTATTTCTTGGTGAAACCGCTCAGGAACCGGCTGATCGACCACCGGACGGCAAAGGACAGCGGCCACTTCTACCAGTGGAAGTGGGACACTCTGGAGGCCGTGCCTGACCCTGGTTCCTATTGTGCTCATCGGTCTGATCTACCGTGATGTGAACAGGCTCTCCCACAAGCTCTGGCTGCTGTGCACGGAGCTCCTCCTCCAGCATCCGCCTGCCCTGGCCCCCAGGATGGACTGAAACCCTCTGAGACCATGAGCTCAAATAAGCCTTTCGCCTTCCTCTCAAGTTTTTTCCTTCGGGCATTTTGTCATGGCAACTTAAAAATAATGTAAGCAGTCAATATAGAAGGGATCTATGGAACATACGTGTCCTCATCCCTTCGTTCGTTTGTTTAATTTAGTGCTTCTGGGGACTATGTGTGCTATGCAAGCTCCCTACTGCTGGCCTACATTGTGAGCACGAATGTCACTTCATACCGTGCTCAAGCAATTACCTTAAATCTGCAGCAATTTTGACTGATTCTAAAACAATGTATAGTCATCAGAGGGAACAGAAAATACAAAATAGCACAAAATGTAATCTGTAATACTATCTACTAGAGCAGACCAGTAATTATATTCTAACGTATTATATGCCTGGTTTTTAAGAACTTTGTTGTTTTTAATTATGGATATGTGTGGGAGAACATGTATATACACTTGCGTGCAGTGCCCAAGGAGGCCAAAAGAGGACATCATATCCCCCGAAATTAGAGTTATATAGGTGGTTGTAAGCTGCCCTGTGAGTGCTGGGAATTGAACTAGGGTCCTCTGGAATAACAGCCAGCGCTCTTACCAATGCTTAGCTTTTTATGCCCATACACACATGAATGCATGTGCTCACATGTGTGCATGTGCACGCGCGCACACACACACACACACACACACACAATCTATAGCTAAAGGTAAAGTTCCAAATCTTATTTATTTCATTGTGGGTTATTTGAGGTAGACTCTCTGTGTAGCTCTGGCTGTTCCGGAACTTGCTGCATAGATCAGGCTGGCCTTCAACTCACAGAGATCCACTTGTCTCCGCGGCCTGGGCAGCTGGGACTGTGGACACAGTCACACTACTCATACACACGTGTGCCTCCGTCGGTGTGTCCCTGCTCTGATATCGATATTTCCCACCTTTTCTAGAAACTCATGTGACAACGTTGGGCATTTTTACTGCCTGGGTGGTTTTGTGTAGTTACTTTCTCTAATTTCTTTTAATATTTATTTCCCTTTTACGTATGTGTGTGTGTGTGTGTGTGTGTGTGAGAGAGAGAGAGAGAGAGAGAGAGAGAGAGAGAGAGAGAGAGTAAGACAGAGAGACAGAGGGAGAGAGAGAGATGTGTGCCTGCAGAGGCCAGAAGAGGCATCAGATCCCCGGAAGCTGGAGTTACAGATGGTTGTGATCTGCCATATGGGTGCTGGGAATTGAATTCCAGCCATTTCTCTGCGAGAGCAGCTGGTACTCACTCCAGCTAAGATTATATTTCCTACACTCTTAGCACTTCCTTCTGCATCAGCCCACCACCAGTGCACACCTCCCGACTCTTGACTTCTCCCCCTCCACAGTGCCAACCCTGAGCTACCCTCCCCATAGTTGCCTGGACCAGTGCGGTGGCCACCAGCCAGGCCTCTTCCCCCCAGCTCTTAGGTCTGTTTTCCACACACAGACTCAACAAGCCATCCCTTGGCCTTAAGGCTCTCACTGGCTCCTCACCATCACCCCCTCAGTCCTGACTGTCTCCCAGAGACTTTCACACCTGTCTTCCTACTTGGAGTCCTTTGTACAGCAGTGTCCGCTGCTGGGGTGGGTGATCTAATTAGTCTTTCCTGCAGATCAATACGTGTTCAAACAGGTGCTGAGTGTCACACACATGCATAGACACACACACACACAGACTTACACACAGACACAGACCCACAGACATATATACACAACACTGATTTTGAGGAGGAAAATTTAGAAATAGTGAGTGGGATAGGGGACTTGATCTCCCCAGACACCTTGACCTCCTGTCTCTCAGAGTTTACTGAAAAAGGACAAAGAAAAGAAGAGAATTGGAGGAGACCCCCAGATGCCTTGAACAGGGGTCAGAGCCTAGCTTCAAGCACCAGGTGATCCCACACACGCATATGTGCGCGCGCATGTGCACACACACACACACACACACATACATCCCCCAATTATACCCTGGCAAGCAGAGCACAGGGAAGCTGGATTTATTCAAAGATAACAATTAGGGAACAACTCTAATTCCTGCTGTGATTGCGACACTCAGTTTATTTTTAATTTGTATCTATAATAAAAATAATAATTACAAGGGCTGGCAAATTGTAGCTTTAGCTGAGAAATTAGTTTGACGCCGCCCACCTTTCCCCCCACCCCACCCCCGTGAGGAATGCAGCCTCCTCTCCCTCCCCACAGCTCTCCTGCTCCAGAGCCACAGACCCCACTTTAAATCTAGAGATTCATTAGTGAGAGGAGATGAGAAGTGAACTTTCTCAGCATCTGCAGTGGGCTGGGCAGGATGTTATGTACGTTCGCTCATGTAGGCTGGTGCGGTTAGCCCTCAGGGTGGGCTGTGAAGAGAGAACCCCATAGGTGCTTGCTGTGGGGCCCATCTGCTAGTGATGCCAGGTTCACCGGTCAAATTCACTCCTCGAAGTCCTTCTGAGGTATGGGTCCGTCTTCCTTCACCAGAGTGCACAGTTGCCCCACCCTAAGCCAGAGTCTGACCCAGAAGAGCAGAGGGACAAGGACACACCAGGGATAGGATCAGGGATAGGTATAGGATCCTTCGTTGAGGAGCTCAATGAAGATGAGATTAACCCAGACAGGGGCCTGTGGGTGGAGAAAGAAGAACAAGGCAAAGGCGGAGGGTGGGGAAGAAGAAGGGATGGGAGGAGGAAAGAAAATGGGGAAGAAGACAGAAAGGAGCCTAGGCTTAGTCTCCAATCCTTCCTCTGGCGTCCCCTCCAGGATCCTGTGTGAGAACACGTTCAGTTTGAGGCTATCCGCGTGTTCAGTTTGAGGCTATCCGTGTGCGAAGCCTTTCCTGTGAGCCTGTACCCTAGTGTCCATGAGGGCCTTACACAAATGTGCGTGTGGAGGCCAAAGGAGGACACCAGGTGCTTGTCTGACTCTCCCCGTCTTATATTTTTGGGACAGGTCTCTCATAGGGCCTGAAGTTCTGTGGAGTTTCTGGGCTCCTCCTGTCTCCTCCTCCCCAGCACTGGGATTGCAGCCTCCTCGGTTTACAAGGTTTGCAGACCTGTAACCGACAAAGCTAGACACAGATCCTAGACAACCAAAAGATACAGAGTATCCATTCTAAGGATAAGAAAGAGTAACTCTGTCCAAACAGGAAAGACATCGGATGAGCCTAGATCTGCCCCCCAGGGAGGGGTGTAGCCATTTGAGAGCCCTCAAAGTCAGAATTCAGGGCCAGAGGCTGTGAGGACCCTAGAAGATATCACAGCTCCCTCCAGCTGCCTACCTTGAACCCTAGTGCAGCTCTTGAGTCCTGACTGTGAGTCCTGCATTCTGTCTGACAGGAAGATCCATCCCGGATCCCAACCTGTTAGTCACCAGGGAGGTGAGCAACACCAGCCTTCCTTCAGAGAATCCGGGTGCCCTTCTGGAACCTCTGCATAGACACGACACCAGACCCTAGCTGCCATTCCGGATCAAGGCAAAATGCACCAGAGAGTAAAGTCCACACGTGTCATTGAAGGAGACAGAGAGATCTCGGGGTCCAACTCTGAGATTATTCGCTTTCTACCTTGGCAAAATCAAGACCAAGTTAAGGAACTAAAAGATAGGGCTGGTCTTTACGTTGTTTAGCACGTGAAAGATGGTGGAGGAGTGAGCAGGTATCTGAGATCTAGAAAAGCTTACTGTGTCTTGTACCCACACACACACACACCACCTTGAACAGGTGCATATGAGTACTCCCCACCATCTTGAGCAGGCGCGTATGGGTGACAAGCAAGTCAGTCCTTTCTCAGGGTTGCTTCCTCTCCATGAGACCCTCAGTCTGCTCCAAGCCAATCATCCCTCCAAACAGTCAGGCTTCTTGCTCACCCAGTTACCCCTCAAATGCTGGCCTTTCTCTCCCTCTCTGGAGAGGAGTTTCTTGGTTACCACACCATTGAGTGGGCTTCTCTGAACCATTAAATTGCCATTGCTGGAGATTCAGTGGTTGAGAGCACTGGCTGCTCTTCCAGAGGACCCAGGTTCAATTCCCAGCACCCACATGGTGGCTCACAATGACTCGTAACTCCAGTTCTAGGCATTTGATGCCATCTTATGGCCTTGCTGGTACAAGGCACACACCTAGTGCACAGTCACACATGTAGGCGAGACACACATATACAGGAAATATAAACATCTTTTTTGTTTAAAGTGCCATTTCTGTGGTCAAATCCAACCAAGTAAAAGCAGAAGCAAAGACCTTGCAACTCCTTACTCAGGGTTTCCAGAAACAAGATACAGAACCTCAACTTTAGGAAGAAATTGGGGTTTGGGGGACTGGGGAGATGCTCTGTTCCTAAAGTGCTTACTGTCCAAGCATGAGAAACTGAGTCTGGTTCCCTGGAACCCACATTTTTAAAGTCAGGTGGGGTGCACAGTTATAATCCCTGGGTTTGGGAGGCAGAGACAGGATGATCGCTGGGGCTTTCTGTACTGAGGTCTAGACGAATTCGCAAACTGCAGGTTCCCTGAGAGACCCTGTCTAAAAAGACATAAACAAAGCCAGGCAGTGGTGGGTGGTGGTGCCTGCCTTTAATTCCAGCACTTAGGAGGCAGAACCAGAGGGATCTCTGTGAGTTCAAGGCCAGCCTTGCCTTCATATTGAGTTCCAAGTCAACCAAAGCTGTATAGTGAGACCCTATCTCAAAATAAAGTAATGATAATGATAATGTAGAAAGCGATTGAGGGAGACACCCGAGGTTGATCTCTGGCTTCTACACGTGAGTGCACACACACACCCCTCAACTAGACACGGCATGAATGGGGAAGTCAGGGGCAAGGACTTGCCACATGAATGATGCTACCCAGAGCTGATCTCCATTCATTAACACAGAGGCTGGAGAGGCTCAGTCATTTTTGACGGAGGGGGGAGCACATATGTGCGTGTGTATATATATACACGTGCGTGAGTATATAATGCATACATATTGCATGTGTGTATATATGTGTGTATATATGTGCACATACACACACATGTGCACATATATGTATCCTTGTCACACTTAGTGATGGCTTGGCTTAAGTCACCCATGCCATTGTTTCTGCGCTAATGATGTTGGTATCTGTGGCCCATTGCAGCTGCTGCTTGGGAGGACGGGACAGAAGCCGGGTCAGGGATGAGGAGGCAGACACTAAAGCAGATTGGTAGGGCAGCTCTCTCCCCGTATGGTGAAACACAAAACATTAATTAAAAATAATCGCCACTCCTTCCCCAGAACCAAGAGTGTGATGTGTGGGTTCCTTTTAAGAAAGGCAATTTGACGCCAATGAATCACAATTATAAAAACTTTCATTACAGTTGAGAGCAAGCTCTCTGCCATTGTCCTAATTACACACTGTAGGGATAATGAACGTTAATGATTTAACGTGCAATAATTACGATTGAAAAATAAAACATGGTGATCGCCATCGTTATTGTTATCAATAAGACAGCTTTTTTGGCAGGGCTAATCTCCACTTGAGTCTGAGATGAAATTTTAGATCTCTCTCTCCCTCCTCAATTACAAGCAATCTCGTCTCCCTCTCGTCCTGGCTCCATCTTTGTTAAAACAAGAAACCTATGGTACGGAGCATGTGCCTCACCCTTCTTAGAGGGTCGGAGGTGAAGGCTGAAATACAAGACTCCTCCTCAGTGCCTGGGAGGTCATCGCCTTGACCTCATTCCTGAATACCTTCTGAAGGAAAGAGAAACTGTCTTTATATTCCTACTGAGCATCCAGAGAATCTCAGCAAGGATGCCACCGCCCACTGCCTTGGATAGGAACATGAAAATGAGTTGCCTCCTGCCCCCTGTCCACCTCCTTTAGGGATTTCAGCATGGCATCTTGGCTGAAGTCACTCTTGAGTGAAACCACCTATAGCTCCTTGCTGGAGGAAGAAGATACCACTTTATCCAGCCTAAGCTTACTCTATGAGAGTGAACTGGGACCTGGGCTTGAGTGTGGGTTCTACCATGAGTTGGGGGGGGGATCTCTAGTGGAATCTTTACACACTTCTGTGCCTTCGGTTTCTCCTCATTTGATGAGGCTTGAAATGGAGCCTACTTCAGGGTTTCGTGGGTTTAAGTGAGGATGATATATCCAGAGAACTTGGAACGGAGCAGCCGTATAAAAGTGCTCCACAATGAACCAAGACCTTTAAGAGCGAGCTCTCCTCCACGACTGGCATCAAACACAGCCCTAGCCAGCCTTGACAGCCAACTGGCTCTACCAACAGCCTGCCTCTTCCCAGCCACGCAGCTCACTGTGAGCAGTGCACTGTCTCCCATCCCTCGGGACACCTTCCCCAGCTCCCAGGCAAGCCACGTTTCCTCCTGTCTTATACCCGTAACTCCACTGTGTGTTCTTCGTGCATCATTCTTTTCCATCTCGTGCTGGGGTTCTTTATGTCTGAGTTTTTATCGCTATGTATCCGCAGGAACATCATAAATCCTCACAAAGAATTCAATATTGCCTCCACCTCCATGGGGCTAATATAATACTCATTGCAGAGGCTGGGGATGTGACTCAGCGGGTTGAGCGCTTACCTAGCATGCACAAGGTTCTTGGCGCTACCCACCAGCCCTGCCTAAACAGAGTAGGACGGTGCTCATTTGCAATTTCAGCTCTAAGAAAGCGGAGGCAAGAGGATCGGTAGTTCAGGGTCATCCATGGCTACCTGAAGAGTTGAAGGCCAGCCTGGGCTACATGAAACGCTGTCTCAAAACAAAATGAAACAGAAAGAATGCAAAGATCTTCACAATATTTTAAAATTTTTATTATAATTATTTGTTTATTTTGTGCATGTAAATCCGTATGTGGGGGGGGGGGCATGGACAAGCTACAGTAAGTCCACGGAGTTCACAGGACAACTTGCAAAACTGGTTCCGGCCCTCTATCTTGTGCGTCCCAAGGATGGAACTCAGGTCATCAGGCTAGGTGACAGCGACTTTACCTGCAGAAACAGCTTGCTGATCCTACTTTCTAAAATTCAAAGCCCACGAGACGACAGCTGCGTTCTAGAATGGCTGGAAAGTACACACAGTGAAAAGGAGAGACACACGAGCCAGCCACACGCCAACTAGTCTCTGCCTTGTCTAAGTGTCCGCCGCTCTCCCTCTTATTTCACCCTGACAGCCACCCACACGGCAGCTGCAGGCCGTCTCTGCCGCCCAGACGAGGAAATGGAAGCCGAGTGATTCACAGACTGTCCCCAGCTGGCGTGCGGCCAAGCCTGGATCTCACCCAGGTGCCTGGCCTCCAGCCGTGGCAGCCAACCTCTGTCTTCCTGGAGTTGTACAGCCGTGACTGCTTCCCGTGTCAGATTATCTTAGGGGTGCTCACAGTCATACATCCTGCGCGCATACTGCCCACTTGCTTCTCCCGCTGCTACAAGGGGACATTTCATCTATGTGTGATTATTCGCGGTAACATACGGTCTTTGAGGACCACTCGTGTTTATAAAGCTTTGCCTCGTCTGGGGGAGTCCCTGGGGTGCTGTCTAAGGAGGAGGATGACAGAGGTGGAGGCCATGGGCAGGGAATGATGGACACTGAATCTAGGTGTGTGACTCCGTGTGCTCTGGTCAGGGGCCTCCGTCACCTGAAGACATTTCTTGAAACCCGGCCTCTTCCCTCTGTGCTTTCCAACATCAGACCACCAGATTCTTCTCTCTGTCACTTTAGCTGTGACTTCTCAAGAATTCTGTATCCACAGAATCATGCCACGTAAAAGAGTGTTTTTATTTATGTCTGTATGTGCCACTTGTGTGCAGTACCCATTGAGGCCAAGAGGGGGCATTAGATCTCCTAAAGTTGGCATTTAAATGGCTGTGAGCCTCCATATGGGTGCTGGGAACTGAACTCAGGCAGTGCTTTAAGCCACTAGGCTATCTTTCCAGCCCCTTCCTGGCTTCATTCTCAGCCATGCTGCTGTGTGTGCCAATGATTCACTCCTCTTTATTGTGGAACCCATACCATGTGTGTACACACTTTGATGCTATTCCCTGGTGAATGGGTATTTGGGTTACAATGGCTTGACTTATTGTTGAATTGGAAGAGCTTTGTCTGTTTTCTAGATACAATGGCCACAACAGAGCTGGGGAGGAGGCAGCAGCGAGTCTCTGAGCCTAAGAGGCATCTAACCACCACACTCGTGCCTCCTGAGTCTAGCACAGGACTCGGCACAGCAGAGCATTCGGAAGGGTCGTATGTTTAACCTCATAGAAACGTAAGGAAACAAATAAAACACAAACGTGAGTGGGAGGAATAAAGATGATAGGACACACATAAGAGAGCCACATGAATCCCTGCATAGTTCCTAGATTCCGTGTATAAAAGAAAATGTGCTGTTTCTGACGTTGTTTTGCCCGGCATCTTGCCCTGCAGTTCCACCCATTTTTCTTGTAATGACCATCTCATTCTTCTTCATGGCTGAGTATTACTTTGTTTGTGCATGTGGCTGTGTGTATAATGTACACACATATATACATACATACACACATTCACACATATACATTCACAAACATACATAATACTATATACATATAAATATATGCATATGCACACGTATACATACATACACACATTCACATATACATATACACATTCGCAAACATATACACATACATATATACATAATACTACATACACATAAATATATACACAGGCACACGTATACATATATACACATATTCACATATAATACATACACATTCGCAAACATATACACATACATATATACATAATACTATATACATATAAATACATATACACATGCACACATATACATATATACACATACTCACATATATATATCTAAACATATACATTACATTTTCTGTGATCTGTTTAGGGTACCTACTTTGACCCTATGATAACCTCTGTGAATAATGTAGCCATATAAAAGGATATTCAGGAGCTAGAGAGACAGCCCAGTAGGTCAGCACACTTGGTGTGCAAATTTGAGGACCTCAGTTCAAATCCCCAGCACCCACATAAGAATTGGACATGCCTATGTGTGTCTGTGACCCCAGCATTTAGGCAGGAGACAGGGGGATGACAGAAGGTCAATGAGTAGCCCTTAGCAGAAAGAGGCAGTTATAGGCTCTGTAAAACCGTGTTTCAAGGAATAAAGTAGAGAGTGATAGAGAGAGACCCTCAGTGTCTTCCTCTGGCCTGCACATGCAAGAGCACATGAATGTATATGCACACACAGACACATGCTCATACACATGCATGCACACAGGAGACACACACGCACACACATTCACATGCACACATACAAACAGCTCTTACACACACATGCACACATACACATGCTTACACGCAAGCATACACGCAGAGACAGACACCCATACATACACAGAAACATACACAGACACACATGCGCGCGCACGAACATAGAGACAGACACACATGCATACACACAGACACAAAACATGGGTGTGCAGACAAAAGGGGCAGGGAATCACCAAGCAGCCCTATGTCACTCACAACAGTACCTACCCCCACTTCACAGGGCATCATGAATCCCCAAGGAACCAGTTAAAACACCAATTCCTCAGCCTCAACCCAAGATTCTGGTCCTGGAGATCTCAGGTGGGGCATGCAAGCGGAATTTCTAAGGTGCTCCTTGCCAATGTCACTCACTCTAGCCTCAGAGCGACACCATGAGCTCTGGCACAGCCCACTCTGCCAGTGAGTGATGGACTGGGGAGGTCATGCCCCCATCTGTCAAGACCAGATCTCCCAGAGGCCCCTGAAGGGGCACCTTGAACCCAGGCCATTTCCCAGTCCTCCTCTGCAGGACCTAGACCCACCCCGGACCCAACACAGCCTCCCAGAAGATAAATGGAAGAAATCTGAGTCATGTGCAGCTCAGGCTGGCCCCAGACTCTGTGCAGCTAAGAACGTCCTGGCCCTCAGATCTCCAAATACTGAGATGACAGGTGTGTCACACCATGTCCAGGCAAACCATCTCCACCCCATTCCAATCCCCAAGTCACAGATGGAGAAACTGAGGTTCTGAAAGGTGTAGATGCTGCCCAGAGTCACACAGCTAGGGCTATGGAGGCTCAGCATCCTCCAGACCCAGGGAACAGTATCAGGTCTGATTGCAGGGGAGCTGAAATTCTCTGAGAGAGCAAACCAGCCAGAAGCAACTGGAAGGTCCTGAGGCAGATAAAAATAGCCAGGGATGGGTGTGGAGGTGAGCCAGGCCAGCGCTCCTAATTTACGGTTCCCAAGACTGTGAGGATGCAGGCTGAGAGGCAGGTGAGGACAATGCAATTAAAGAATTAAAAGGTAATTTCCAGGGACAAGGCTCACCAGGGCTCAGGATAGATAATTGACGGTGCAGTTCAGGATCCAGCCCACACTGCAGCGCAAAATACTGTCACTGCTGCCTCCTCTCTTCCTCCTCCTCCCACTCCTGTTCCTTCTCCTCTTCTTTTCCTCCCCGTCCTCCTCCTTCTCCTCTTCTTCCTCCTTCTCCTTCTCTTCCTCCTCCTCTTCTTCCTCCTTCCTCCTCTTCCTCTTCTTCCTCCTTCCTCCTCCTGTTCTTCCTCCTCATCCTCCCCATCTCTTCCCCTTTCCTCTTTAGCTTGCTCACTGGGCTCTCTCTTTTCCTCTCTCTTCTCTATCTCTTCCTCAGATTTCCCTCCCTGTCTCCTCTTTTCCCTCCACTCGGGGGCTGGTCTTGGAACCCTGAAGGACACCGTGTCTGAATTATGCCTTATATCAGCCACCCTCCCTTCTGCAGGCCTCCTTGTGGGATGGGTTGAATCCTGACAATGATGCAGGCACCCAGCCATCAGCCACCTGGATCTCACGCAGAAGCCTGAGTCTGTCCTCAGGAAGGGTGGAGGGGATGAGCGAGTGGGTGGGAGTCCTAGATAGATGTTTGACTTGGTGGCTAGATAAATGAATCTAGAGCTAAATGGTAATTATGTGGGTATGTGAATGAGTGGGTAGAAAGGCAGGCAATGGGTGGGTAGATGGACGGTGGTAGATAAAGTACTGGCTAACAGGTATGGGCTAGGGCAGCTGCATTTGCTGCAGAGAGCTGGAAATAAATATTGGGGTGGAATGAAGATATAAGTGTATATGTAGGTAAGGGAGCAGATAGATGGGAGATAATTGGGATGGATGGATGGATGGATGGATGGATGGATGGATGGATGGATGGATTCCAGTCTGGGTTGGTGGGTAACTACAAACCTGGTGGACAGAGAGGAAGACATTCATAGAAGCTGGGTGGATGCACGCATATGTGCATAGACGGATGAATGCATTCATGGATGGATGGATGCATGGATGCATGCATAAATGCATGGACACATGAAGAGCTGAGTGTACGGAAAGTGCATGGGTAGATGAATGGGTGAGTGCTTGGTGTGGATGGGTGGATGAAAGGGTGGATGGGGCAGATACACAGGAAATGAGCATGTCCTAGAAAGAGGAGAGTCAGCTGGGCGGTGGTGGTTCATGCCTTTAATACCAGCACTCAGGAGGCAGAGGCAGGTGGGTCTCTGTGAGTTCAATGCCAGCCTGGTCTACAGAGTGAGTTCCAGGGCAGGCTCCAAAGCTATACAGAGAAACCCTGTTTCGAAAAAACAAAAAGAAAGAAAGAAAGGAGGAAGGTAGGAGGGGGAGGGGGAGAGAGAGGGGAGGGAGGGAGGGACAGAGAGAGAGAGAGAGAGAGAGAGAGAGAGAGAGGAGAGAGAGGAGAGAGAGAGAGAAAGAGAGAGAGGGGCGAGAGGAGAGAGAGAGGAGAGAGAAAGAGAGAGACAGAGGGGAGAGAGAAGAGAGAGAGAGGAGAGAGGGGAAGAGAAAGCGAGAAAGAGGGGGGGGAGAGAGAAAGAGAGACAGAGGGGAGAGAGAGACAGAGAGGAGAGAGAGGGGAAAGAGAGAGAGAAAGAGGTGGGGAGAGAGGAGAGAGAGGGGAGAGAAAGAGAGAGAGGGAGGAGAGAGAGGAGAGAGAAAGAGAGAGACAGAGGGGAGAGAGAGGAAAGAGAGGAGAGAGAGGAGAGAGGGGAGAGAGAGATAAAGAGAGGGGGAGAGAAAGGAGAGAGAGAGGAGAGAGGGGAAAGAGAGAGAGGAGAGAAATGGGGAGAGAGAGAGTCAGAGTCGAGTGCAAACACAGCCAAGAGGAACCCGTGACTCCCAGGACTATTAAGGGCTACCTCTTCCTTAATCTGTGACCTCTCTTCCAAAAGGCCCTGCCCTGACATCTCCACCTCCACACACGGTCTGCCTCTTCTGCCCCCACACAGGCCACGCCCACGTGAAGCTTCCCCAGTTGTTGTCCATTCTGACCCTGTCACTCAGGACACACTGATTTGACTAACAGGTGGACTGATTCCTGCCAGCTCCTGCCCAGGATGGAGAAAGGATTTCCCCCAACTCAGTCTTCTAGTTTTCAACACATATGAGCGAGGGAGGGGGTCATTTTAGGCAGGACAGCAATCTATTTATGTCCACTGATCCTTCTGTTGTGTGTTGTTCCTCCCTTCTGAGGGGAAGAAACTGAGGCCAGGAGAGAGTGTCCTGCACCCTCTAACTCAGCTACTAACCCTGCCCCCCAGTTCTAACCTAAGAAATCAGGATGTGACCACCAGCAAGCAAGGTCCTTTGTTGTCATACAGAGAGGTGAGGGGGGAGGGTTGTGCAGGGATTAGGGGAGAGCCTGCAGGCAATTCCTTTCTTATTGGGGCTCAGTGGGGAGGGGGTGCTGAGGCTGAATTTTCACCTGCTCAGAGCCAGCCCCAAGCTGCTTCCCACCTGCTGGGCAGGCCCAAAGCTAGCTTACAGCATCTGCAGGGGTGGCCTTCCAGCACACCTGAACCAAAGGACAGAGAGGGGGAGGGGAGGTAAGTGGAATAAAAAGGGGCAAGATCTTTAATAAAATATAGGGGCTCCGTGCACGTAACCACAAATACACAGATACGGACACATGGTTAGGTGGGTTTGCATGAGGGCTGTGCGCATACATGAGGCCACCTCAAATGCACTTGTATTTCCATGAATGATCATATATATATATATATATATATATATATATATATATATATATATAGAGAGAGAGAGAGAGAGAGAGAGAGAATGCAACTCGCGTGGCTTTCTCTCACTGATGGTTCAGCCAATAGGGAGCTTGCCCAGCCTTCATGGGACCCTGGCTTCCATGCCCAGCATGGTATAGTTGGGTGTGTTAACTCATACCTGCCTGTTCTCATGGAATTGGGGAGGTGGAAGCCAGAGGATCAGGAGTTCAAGATCACTCTCCACTATCTAGTGAATTTAAGGCCAGCCTGGGCTACGTGAGGCCATGTCTCAAAACACACAAACAAGGGGCTGCATGTTTAGCTCAGTAGAATGTTTGTTCGTGTGTTTGAGGTTCTGGATTTCGTCGTCAGACCTAACAATCAAAACTCCTGTCTTCCCAAGTCAGGGGACTGCGTGCTGTCCTTGTGAAGGCAGATAAGAAAGCCTTTCGCCCCCGAAACACTGTGGCCCCTACATTCATCACCAATTACTTCTTCCAATCACAGACCATCTGACACTATGGACAACCGCCCAAAAGTCCCGTTCTCATTGAACAGTCTAGTGCAATGAGCTTCCTTAAACTTCTGCTCCCCCACCCCCACCCCACCAAAGTGCATGCCCCTAGAGAACATCTTCATTTGGCATGTCTTGCCACTGCAGGACCTTGGTTCCGAGGGCTGGAGGCTCCTCTACCTGGGGAGGGAGCTGTGCTGTGGCAGGATTTTTGCAGCTCTATGGCTCTCTCTACTCACCAGATGCCCATAGCCGATGTCTGCCCACCTCTGGCTGGGACAGCCAGTACCAGACTTTCTCCAGACTTTGTCATGTTTCCTGGGACAGAGGCAAAGGAACATGGATGCCCGAGGTTGAGAGCCTGACCCCTATTCCACCCCCCACTGCCTCACTGGCTCACCCTGTCCCCCCTCACTGCCCTCACTGGCTCGTCCTGCCCCCCCCACTGCCCTCACTGGCTTGTCCTGCCCTTCACTGCCCTCACTGGCTCATCCTGCCCCCCCACTGACCTCACTGGCTCGTCCTGCCCCCCTCACTGCCTCACTGGCTTGTTCTGCCTCTCCCCCACTGCCTCACTGGCTTGTTCTGCCTCTCCCCCACTGCCTCACTGGCTTGTCCTGCCCCCCCCCCCCCGCCCTCACTGGCTCATCCTGCCTCCCCCATTGTCCTCACTGGCTCATTCTGCCCCCCCACTGCCCTCACTGACTCATCCTGCCCCCCCCACTGCCCTCACTGGCTCATCCTGCCTCCCCCATTGTCCTCACTGGCTCATTCTGCCCCCCACTGCCCTCACTGACTCATCCTGCCCCCCCCACTGCCCTCACTGACTCATCCTGCCCCCCCACTGCCCTCACTGGCTCGTTCTGCCCCCCTCTGCCTTCACTGGCTCACCCTGTCCCCCCTCACTGCCCTCACTGGCTCATCCTGTACCCCCACTGACCTCACTGGCTCATCCTGCCCCCCCACTGCCCTCACTGGCTTGTTCTGCCCCCCTCTGCCTTCACTGGCTCACCCTGTCCCCCCCCACTGCCCTCACTGGCTCATCCTGCCCCCCACTACCTTCACTGGCTCGTCCTGCCCTCCTCTCTGCCCTCACTGGTGCGCCCCTCTCGGCGATGAAGCCTGGAGAGAACCGCCATCCTATTTCGTTCACACCCACAGTAGCACGGCTTCCATGGTGTGGGAAAACCTCAGTCCATTGGACTCTGCCCTCTGGGGCCCCCACGTCATCATCCCCCAGCCCCGTTGCTGATAAGCAGAGCGACTGGGGACAGCATTACCTGGAACACAGGTGCAAGCGTTTCCAGGAGCTCGTCCCTCCATCTGTCAAGTCCCGCTTCCACATTTAAACTCCATCTGTGCCTGGACTCACTCAGGGCCCTAAATAGCATCCTATGACCTCCTGGACCAAGTCCAGCTTCCCAAAGGAGGAGCCAGGACAACTGAGTCTCCAATCCCCCTTGTAGCCAATACCTCTCAAAAAAAAAAAAAAAACTGCATTTATTTATTTATTTTAATTATTATTATTATTTTTTTTTTTTGTGAAGGGGACGCATACATGGGGGTCAGTTGCTATTCCCTTCCAGTCACTATGTAAGCGCTAGGGATCAAACCAGGGGCTTCAGAGTTGGCAGCAAGCGCCTCTCCCTGCTGTGCCAGTGTGCAGCACTTTTCTCTGTGCCTTGCACTTTTTTCTTGCTTCTTCTTTCGTAAGCTATTAGCTGGAAAGCACTCAGGACTTGCCTGCATCATCCGTGGGACAGAACACCAGATGTGCAAGAGGGCACCCACCGCTTCACCCTTGTTTTCCAACCGGAGAAATGAGAGCACAGAGAAGGTAAGCAAGTTGCCCAAGATCACACAGTTGGGATTTGGACTCAGGTTTACCTGGCTCTGGAGTCTATGCACTCACCCTTTGTTAAGTCACTTGCTCATCTACTATAAGCCAGGCCTTGGCATCACCGAGACAGCCAAGATCTTGAGCATCTTTGCTTCCTGAAGGTAGGGGCTGGGAGAGAGAAACATTGTGCTTGTTAACATGTGTTGCCTTGCTTCAGGGCCCTGAGCAAAGTGTGATGGGAACCACTCTGGTTAGGGAACTCCCTTCTAGAGGCCTTGTCATGAACTGAGACCTCAGCACTGCAAAGTCTGTTCAGTGTTCCAGAATATTCCAGAAACTAGGAGAGCCACAGGCAGGGTGCTGGGAGAACTCAGGGGGGAACACTGAAGGCCTTTCTCATGCTCCCCACCTCCTAACCCAGTCCTTGATGTCTGCTCCAGGGAAGAAGCAGGCTGAGAGAGGAGGCAGGCCCACGCCTGCTGTCCCAGAGGACCAGAGTCTGCCACCCAGAAAGGCAGCTTCCTGCCTCACTTCCAAGTCACGGGCCTCAAAGGAAACCATCTCCACCGAATGGAGACTGTATTCCTGTTTAGAAGAGAAGGCCTCTTCCCCTTTAGGAGAAATAAAGATGAACGGTGTGGAGGATGTTGGGTATTCAAGATAGGTAACACAGAGCTGTGTGCTCTTGGGCCAAAGGCACAGCCTCTCTGAGCCTGGGCTTCTTCACCTAGCTTGTGACAGGAGTGTTGGGTAATACTCTCGCCTTGTCCGCCTTGTCTGTTCTACACAGGACCCTTTCAGCCCATTTAATTCCCGGTTTCCTTGGGGACTAATTTTTCAACCCCGGGAAGCTGACTTTGGCACTTTTGATGAGGGCCGGCCTGAGTCCGTGCAGGGCTTGTTAAAATCTGCCTCGCCTTGATTGCCTGCCAGGGCGAGATCTTTCCTCACCTCTCCTTCTTCGGGGCACATCAACCCAGATCCTCCCACTTGTCTCTGCCGGGTTCCCACTGTCCCTCTGCACCTCTGAGTCACAGTTCTCTGACCCAGGTCACGGAGCGGGAAGACAGGGAGAAGGCGAGGATGACCTCAGGGCTCTCAGGGAGGTAGCGCTGGGCGCGGGGGCTGTCATGTGGGTACTTCTTCCTCGCTCTTCCTAGAGATGGAGTGAGGGCTTTCACACTTGTCTGGGCTGACTCCAAGTGTGTGATCACTCTCCCCAGGTGTCAGGGCGGCTGGGAGATTTGCGATGTGCTGGGTTCCTAATTACCTCCCTCCCTGCGCTCCCTCCCCTCCCGGCTCTTCCCAGAGTCACAGCCACCTCCTCCATCACCCCCAGCTGCCAGGTCTGTCCTATTCTATCTGCAAAGGACAAACACAGCAGGAAGCTCAGAGAGACCAGGTTACCTCACACTGGTTTAGTAACCTCACAGAGACCACTTTACCTCAGAGAGCCTGTGTTAAATCACAGAGGCCCTGTCACCTCACAGACCCCTGGTCACCTCACAGACCCCTGGTCACCTCACAGACCCCTGGTCACCTCACAGAGGCCTGGTCACCTCACAGAAGTCTGGCCACCTCACAGAGCCCTGGTCACCTCACAGAGGCCTGGCCACCTCACAGAGCCCTGATCACCTCACAGAGGACTGGTCACCTCACAGAAGCCCAGTCACCTTACAGACCCCTGGTTACCTCACAGAGGACTGGTCACCTCACAGACCCCTGGTCACCTCACAGAGGCCATGTTACCTCATAGAGGTTGTGTTACTTCAGAGAGACTGCGTTACCTCAAAAAGGCCAAGTTATACCAGAGAGGTTGAATTACCTCACAGAAACCTGGTTACCTCACATAATCAGATAACGATAGTGGCCAGAGGCCTCTCCTTTGCATAGGCTTATCCAGGACATAGGCACGATCCAGGGCATAAGCAGCAATACCAATCACGGCTTTAAAGGAAAAATGGCTGGCCCACCCACATTCTTGCTGACAGAGCCTCCTCAGAAGGCAAGGAGTCAAGGTAATGAGAGGGAGAGAAGAGCGAACTGAGGCAGGAGAGGACAGCTTCCTGACTCTTGGGAAGCACAGCCTTGCAGGGCATCCCCTGTGGGTAGGCCTCTAAGCAGACATCACAGGACAAAAGACAGACAGAACTTGTTTCCACCCTACCTTCTGGGTGAACCCCCTGATTTCCACAGCTGCTGAGGAGGCCATGTTCTGTGCTAAACCATTTCTCCTAAGTCCTGAAATGGCAGAGAAACCATTGTTGGGGCTGCTGGCAGAATCACTTGAGACCACAAAGCAGTCCCCCAGACTCAACAAAACCAGCAAGCACCCGGCTTCAGGAAGTGCATAAGACCAAGAGAATCTGACCAGGCTCATAAATGAGCCTAGATCTCTTACTGATGAAAACTCATCAGACAACCAACTTCTTAGAGATACATTTAGAAGGTTCCCATTTAAATTCAGTATTGAGTGACCGGAAGGATGGCTCAGCAGCTAAGTGTATGCACTGTTCTTCTAGAAGACCGGAGTTCACTTCCCAGCATCCATGTGGGGCACCTCACACTTGCCTATAACTCCAGGTACAGATAATACAGTGCCCTCTCCTGGCCTCTATGGGTACTGCACACACGGTGTATGTAACCACACACAGACACGCACACACACACACACACACACACACACGTGCCACAGATGAGACCCTTAGACCCAAGGAGAATCAGTGTCATCAGTTACACTGGCTACATCAGGTCTCCCAATTACAGGGTCTTTTTTCATCTTATGATTTCCTACGGTCTGGCCCGCTCTGGAAACACGAGAATCTACGAAGGTTTCATGAAGGTGACGACGTGGGCTTTCTGTGGTTTCTCCAGCTGCTACTGAGCCAGCATGAGACTAGACCACAGTTGCCGTGAACCAGAATCAACATGGCGCCACATGAGCTGCAGGCTTGGTCCCCAGGGCACTGGTGTCGGGTTGGTGTGGCACCTGAAGAAGTGAAGCTGACTGGGGAGGCGGTGTAGGTGGTGTTGTCCCTGAGGCCCCTGCAGAGAGACCGGTAGTCCCAAGAAGCTGTAATAAGAACAATCCACCCTCTCCGCTGCTTCCTTGTTTAAGGTGGCTTCTTCCCCCTAGTACCCCCTCCATGCAGTGATGCTAAGGGAATTCTGGGGTTCCTCTACAAGAACCTGTCCCACACCATTGGGGGGGGGGTTTCAGCCTTCGAAACGCTGAACTAAGTGCTGTATACTTCCTACTTTATAAGGTAGCCAGTCTTGGGTGTTTTGCTACAGCATTGAAAAGCTGATTAACATAGGGTAATTAATCCACTCTGAATACCTCTGAGTCTCAATCCAAGGGGGGGTACCAGGAACTTAGGGATCCCCACTCTTACTTAAATATGAACAGTCCAATTTCCCAGAAAAAGGGGAAAGGGAGATGAGGGTACTCACCCCAAACCACATTTCAAACCTGGACATTCTTAACAAAGTAGGCCCTTGTGACAAGTAAATTCAATAAAGGGAAGAATCAGGAAACAGCACAGGCCCTACTCTGTCCAACCCAATTTGTTCAAAGTATACATCTGGAGGGGAAACCCAGCAAGACATCATTCCAGAAGGTTCTGCCAGTTCTGGTTTACAGTGGGACACAGTAATATACGACACAATTCCATAATATCTGAATTTACATCATTTTTGACTCGTGAATAATAGAGCAGGGAGAAGGGAAGCCATTCTTTGGGTCTTGGCCAGTGGGAGAGGCCAAGGAGGACTGGCAGGAGAGTTCCAGAGCAGGACCCTGGCCAGAGAGACCACCTGCCCAGCCTGGGGACATTCCAATCTTCCTCCAGGACAGAGCCCTTGCCAGCAAGATGACATCCTCCTCCCATGTGCCCCAGGAAGCCGAGCCAGTGGACAGGGACTGTAGGTGCAGGTAGCAGGACCCCCTGTCCTTGGTGTCACGTCATTAAATAGTGTGACTGCATTCCCACTCAGAAATCAAACGTAAATATACCAAGCACGGTGCTCCAGAAGAGGCGAGGTGACTGGACAGGACGCAAGTCAAATGTTCAGCTTCTGTGGACAAACGGCCGTTGGAGAACAATAGGCTCATTTAAAACGCCCATTAGAAAGAATGTATGTGCGTGTGTGTGTATAGTCTTACTTATCCCTTTCACTTCCGGTCCCGCCACTCAAAGACCAACACTTAAGGCTTTCTTAGCAGCTCTCTTCCACGTCTATTGTGTGTGAGCTATTTGCTTTGTTTCCATAATTTGGGTCGTTTTTGTGTCAGACTTTTAGGGACTACTTTTGAAAGAGCCGCACGTGGGTAAAAGGCTCATGGTGTGGCATTATGGGATGTAGCTGAGCGGTCTTTCTCTGTTGTTTTTTTGGGCCAGCAAGGTGGCTCCATAGGTAAAGGCACTTGTCGCCAAACCGGATGATCTGGGCTCCCTCCCCAAATCCCACAGAGTCAAAGGAGAAAACTGACTCCACAAAGTTGCCTTCTGACTTCTGTGCGCACGCGCGCGCGCACACACACACACACACAAATTAAAATGTTATTTATAAATTTTTTTTTTTTTTTTTGGTTTTTCGAGACAGGGTTTCTCTGTGGCTTTGGAGCCTGTCCTGGAACTAGCTCTTGTAGACCAGGCTGGTCTCGAACTCACAGAGATCCGCCTGCCTCTGCCTCCCGAGTGCTGAGATTAAAGGCGTGCGCCACCACCGCCCAGCTTATTTATAAAAATTTAAAGACGGGGTCTTATGTAGCCCAGGCTGTCCTGGTACTTGCTATGAAGCTGAGGATGACCTTGAACTCCTGATCTTGTCTCCGCGGGACCTACGCTCACTGGGCAAACAGTTCCAGAGAGCTACATCCATAATTCAGGTGAAAACATCCTTAAAGGTAGGTGTGTGGTTCTCCTCAGAGCAGCCAAGCTGAGCAAAATTTCTATAGAAATTCTGTATCCCTGCCCCCACTCAAGTGTGGGGTTAACGGTGGGAGGGGGTCTAATTAACTAAGCAAGCTAGCGCAGTCCTGGATCTCAGGACCCCTCCCTCAGCATCATCAGGAGGATGTGGGTCCCTGGGAGAGTGAAGGTGTGGGTTGGAGGAGAGCAGGAATGGGGAGATGATGGATGGGAGGGAGGACACCCAAAGACAGGGAAAGTGCCAGGGGTGGGTGTGGGAAGTGGGGGCTGAGGATACAGGAAATGGAGGTGCACGTGGTAGCCTCAGCTTGGAGAGTGCATCAGGGTGCATCTGCTCCAGTGCAGGTCTACTGGCCTGGCTCAGGCTCAGGGCCGCGTGCTGCTCCTGGGAGAAACTGACTTCAAGGGGAAGTGTGAACTTCAGCCACTATGTGTGGGTCCGAAGGGGGACAGGGTCCCAGCCCCTGGGGAGGGGCTCAAGGGGGAGAAAGAAAAAGATGAAAGCAAGGTGGGGAGGGGAGAAAAGCCAGCAGGCATGGCAGAGTTGAGGGGGGCCTTGTACGCCTGGTATGTGTGAGGGGTCGGTCAGAAGGAACATGACAGCTGAGGATGGCTTGTATGTCTTATGTGTGGGGGCGGGGTGTCGGAAGGTGACAGAGGTGGGAAGCAAGGGACAAACTGACGGAAAGGGTGCCTAGGGGCTGCAGAGATGGGGCATGAAGACAGCGAGGACAGAGGACTGTCCAGAAAGAGGGTTAGGCTGGCTTCTGCCTCTGCCAGCCTGGCCGTGCTTCTATGTCCCTTCCTTACTGACATCTAGATCCTCAAGGCTTCCTGCACTCCCAACACTCCACCCTTGCCCACCTCCCTCGCTGGGTCCCATCCTCACCCACCCACCAAGGCTCCTGTCTTGCTTTCTCCTGAGACAAGAAAATTGCAGCCAGGTTCCTGGCTGGTGCGTGAAGACACCTTGGTTTCCCAGAAGGAGAAATAGCTTAAGGGAAGGGGATTGACTCCAGGAATGGGTGCTAGGTTAATGGATGTCTCAGGCAGAGGGAACCAGACCCCAGCGCCAACCAGGAAGCCCAGGCACAAAGGAGGAAGGGGCATTCTGCGGAGGCCTCTGGTTCTGGCTCTCCCTTTCTCACTGCAGGCCTCTCAGCCATCTCCGTCCTCTGGGGAGACCCATCAGTTTGGGTTTGGGGAGGAACTGAGGTCATCCACCCTCTACAGATGGCACAGCTGTAAACCCAAGCTCCCCACCCCTTCTCCTTCCTTGCTCCTTCCAAACAGGTGATTTTGCCCATCTTTTTCCTGTCTCCTTCCAAGCCACCTTCTTCCTCTTCTCCTTCTTCCTCCTTGCCCAGAGCGGTCAGGCCTTAGCCCTGTGTTTTGACTCCACCAGTGACCTTTCCTAGATTCTAAATGCCTGTCTCTGTCCCCCGCCTGCTCTGCCCTCCCTCCCTCCCTCCCTCCCTCTGTCTCTCTGTGTCTCTCTTTCTATCTCCTCTTGCCTCTCTGCCTTTCTCTGTATCCATCTCTTTGTCTCTTTCTTTCTGTTTCTCTCCCCCAACTATCCCCACCCCCAATCACGTTCTGACCCCTGCCCCCTGTGCCTCCCCTCTCCCTTTCTCCAGGTGTGCCCCTCCCTATCTTTCCCATCTCTGCATCCCCCCCCCCCGCCCCACTTCCTCCTCCATTCAAGCTTCCACCCACTTCTCTCCTGCTCCCCTTTCTGTCAGGCTCCACACACCCTCACTCCCAGACACATATGCGTGCAGGATGTCACACACTCACACACCTGGGGGCATATCACACGCACATGCATGCATACATATCCTACCTCCCCATCTTCCAGTGAAAAGACACCCCCCAATGTCAGTGCACCCCCCCAACCCAGTGCTGTCTGTCCAGGCTCTGGAAGAAAACAGGGACGAGGAGGTGTCTGGGGAGGAGCAGAGGAGAGCAGGGAAGATGGTGGGTACCCCTCCACACTGGCCCTGTGCTCTGAGCATGTGGCCAGATATTATTTTAATAAGCTCAGCACATCTTGCCCTCACACCAGCTGCCGCACGCCCTCGCCCATCCTGTGGATCTCGTTTATTTCTCGTTAACAGAATCACCTGTTTGTCAAATAGGGACAGCTCGGCGAGACATTAAATGGTGGGGAAACTGTTGAGCAGGGCTCGCCGACTGCTCGCAGGTGGCAGAGTGGCCGAGAGGGTGTGAGGAAGAGGAAGGTGGCGGTGACCTGAGTTTTACCCACGGAGCTGCAGGCTCCACCCCCACCCCAGTAGTTGTGCCATAGCAGCAGAGAACAGGGCAAGGCTGGGGATGGAGGCTGGGCTGGGGGCACCAGGGACTTGGTGACCCACTTCTGCCTCTTAGGGAGGGATCTCTCCACTGTGGAGGTGTGCCCCACTGTGCACTGTTGCGTCTCAGTGAGGAAAGGACTCTGACCTCCGTGAGGCACAGACCTGGAGTAGGTGAGCCTGGGTTTGAATCCCTGCTAGGCTACTCACCATCTGTGCAAGCCAAGGCCAACCCCCTCCTCCTCTCTGAAACTCTTTCTTTCAGTTCTGATGTGAGGCTACTATCTATAGCTTGGTGGAGCTAGCTAGCTGATTCTTCAAAGAGACACGATACACACAACACTCCTCCTGCTGCCTGGCTGGAACGAATGACACACACCACCGTGTGACTATCTTTGTCTACAGCCAAGTTGGAAAGAGGGCTATGAGGTCCCCACCATCACCCATGCTGTCATTGCCTTCTTCTGCTTCTCCTGCTCTCGGGGTTGCCCGTTTAGGTTGTTGGCTTATTCTGTTCCAAACTGTGAGCTCCATGAGGCAAGAGTCCCTGTTTCTTGGCTCATCTCAAGGGCAAAGTATTTTAAGACCTGCTTGTTTGGATTGGTAAGGTTCAGCAGTAGAGCATTTGTCTAGCATTTCCCAACATGGCAAAAATTAGACATCAGATGATAGATAGATAGGTAGATAGATAGATAGATAGATAGATAGATAGATAGATAGATAGATGATAGATGATACAAAATAGATAGATAGATAGATAGATAGATAGATAGATAGATAGATAGATAGATAGATAGATAGATGATACAAGATAGATAGATAGATAGATAGATAGATAGATAGATAGATAGATAGATAGATAGATGATACAAGATAGATAGATAGATAGATGATAGAAGATAGATAGATAGATAGATAGATAGATAGATAGATAGATAGATAGATAATAGGTAGACAGACAGACAAGTAGGTAGATGATAGATAGATAGATAGATAGATAGATAGATAGATAGATAGATAGATAGATAGATAGTAGCCCGATGGCTGGTGGATGGGAGGAATAACCGCGAAGTCGCAGTCTGCTGGCCTCATACAGACCGAAGGGGAGGAGCTACACTTTCCCCTTGACTTTGTCCTCCTCTGTGGGTGTGTTTAGTTCTCTCTGTGCTTAGCGCTCATGCAGTGTCCTGTAGCAGTGACCCCAGGAGTCAGGAGACAGAACAGTCAAGCAAAGATTCTCCTGGTTTCAAAGCCACGCCTGCCTCTTCCCTATACCTCCATAGTCTTCTTCCCAACCACTCTCAAGCCACACACACGTGTCATGGCTGAGAACCAAACATCAAGAGACTTCTCTCTTCCATATTCACTCTGGGCAAGAAATCCTGGCTAAGTGTCCTCTGACACTTCTCCAGTGGCCACGGCTCCCTCTGCTAGCCCGAGCAAAGTCTTGGCCTCTTGGGATCTCTCATATATATATGGTGATATATATATATATGCTGGGGCCACTAAATGAGATGATGCTGTCTAGTGCTTCTGAGAAATCGAGGAAAGATCTCGGAGCCACTCCAAGAGCTTCCAACCATCAACACAAGCTCGAGATGCTCAGGGCTGAACAGCGACCCACAGAGCTACAGCCCACGAGATTCCAGCCAGCATGCCCATACAATAAAATGCCTTCTCAAACGCATGCGGCGTGAATTGATTAATTGCAAAGAAAAATATCCATACTGTTTGTTGGGTACAACACTCTCCTAGTCTGGATTTGGCCACAATGGGGATGGAGCCAGAGCCGTACACATTCTAGGCAAGTCCTCTATCACAGAGTCCATTTTATCTAATTTATTTCATTTATTACAATTGTATGTGGGATGGGGAGGATCACGTGAGTGCAGATCAGAGGGCAAGACTGTGGAGTAGCTTCTTGCCCTGGGGGTCAAACTCTGAGCTTAGACCTGTGAGGCAAGCACTTCTACCCACTGAGCCACCTTGCCAGTTCCAAGCCCATTTTTTATCAGATCTACAATGAAAATTAAACACATGAGCGACATTACAAACAAGTTATGAGCATGCAAAATGAAGTCTGGGTTCCTATGTCATCTATGGTGGTTGCTTCAACACCACTCCTCAGATGGAGTGTCTGGTGATGTTCCTGTGTGCATCTGTCAGGACACTGTGTGTGTGTGTGTGTGTGTGTGTGTGTGTGTGTGTGTTTGTGTGTGCGTGTGTGTGCTCTAACACACAGGGAGTCATGATATTTATTATACCAATAGGCAACTTTCCTCACCCATATATATATACACGTCCTATGTTGCTAAACGGGACAAACTACTTACAAAACACTGCGTGTCATGTGATAACTCTCTAAGTAGACGTAGGGGGAAAAGGTTCCATCTCTGAAAAATAAGTACAAAATTTTAGCAGCCAGTGGGAATGGGAAGGAGACTGAGAAACCAAAGTGGGACCCTCGATAGTACAGAGCAATGGTTCTCAACCTCCCTTAACTACAGTTCTTCATGTGGTAATGGCCAACCATAAAATTATTTTTGTCACTACTTCATAACTGTAATTTTGCCACTGTTATGAACCAGAACACAAATATCGGATACGTAACATACGTGAGATGCCACCCACAAAGGGGTCGTGCCCCTCAGGTTGAGAACACTGGTATAGAATAGAGTCTATACTCTCAGAAGTCTTTTTTTTTTTTAAATATTTATTTATTTATTTATTATGCATACAATATTCTGTCTGTGTGTATGTCTGCAGGCCAGAAGAGGGCATCAGACCTCATTACAGATGGTTGAGAGCCACCATGTGGTTGCTGGGAATTGAACTCAGGACCTTTGGAAGAGGAGGCAATGCTCTTAACCACTGAGCCATCTCTCCAGCCCTCTCAGAAGTCTTGTATCCACCTCTGTGGTCCTCATTTCCCCACCCACAAATAGGCCTAGTCAGCGACAACTCCCAAAACGACACCTGGCGATCTCTGAAGAAACGCTGGTTGTCATAATGGATGCTGGTGGCACCTGGCGAGTACAGGCTGGGGTGTTGCTTGGCATCCTGCTGAGGCCCCACGACACAGGACTCAACCATCTAAGCCACACGGGGGCTGGAGGCAGGAGGACCATGAGTTCAAAGCCAGTCTAGGGAACTTCACCAAAACCCATCTTGGGCGGTGGTGGCGCACGCCTTTAATCCCAGCACTTGGGAAGCAGAGGCAGGCGGATCTCTGTGAGTTCGAGACCAGCCTGGTCTACAAGAGCTAGTTCCAGGACAGGCTCCAAAACCACAGAGAAACCCTGTCTCAAAAAAACAAACAAAAAAACAAAAAAACAAAAAAAGCAAGCGAAGAAATGAAACTGTCCAAATGCCAAAGGCGGAAGAGACTCATGGGCCGATACCTGTGGGCGCCTTCCCACCTGGAAGGTTTTATAACGGTCCCCATTGTCATCAGAAGATCGTGACATGATCGTGAACACCGTGAGAAGCTAACAGGGTCTCTTCACCCACACTGGCCTTGAACTCACCGTGATGATGACCTTGAATTTTGGATTCTTTGGCCTCCCCCGCCCCAAGTGCTGCGATTACACGTGTGTGCCACCGTTCCTGCTTGGCACGATGCTAGGGATTGAACCCAGGGCTTCCTGCAGGCCAGGCAAGTACTCTACCAACTGGAAAATGTCCCCAGCCTGAAGTTGAACTTTTTTTCCCCCAAACCTCCGGGATGTATGTGGTCCATTTCCTGACGCTGACCTCATGGAAGCCACCGGGCCGATTAACTATCCAGGTGAGCACGCAGCTGCCACATACTTGCTCCAGGGATCAAAGCCGTAAGAGGGTCCCCACTTCTGCCCAAGGCCAGGGGCAGCAGGGTATGAGGTGGGCAAGCGGACTCACGGTGTGCTGCCGGCCTGGCATGGAGCCCCAGCCGGGGGGCTGACCAGCTGGCCAGGTCCTGAGTGGGGGCCCAGCTGTCCAGCTCGAGCTCTGGCCCTCACTGCCTTCCCGGCTGCTCCAGGAGCCGGAATTAACGAGAAGGCAGTCTGCACACCTCCCGGGCTCATTAGCCCCCGGGTCTCATTCTCCACCAAAAGCTAGAGTTCTGCTTGTGGCCTCACGCTCCACTGCTGGGTCTGTGATTGTGGCCAGCCGTTCTCCTGCGTCCCACCGGGGGCCACTCCTCCCCATCTGCTCCCCGCTCACAACCCTGTGTCTTTGTCTTCCTTTCTCCACCTCCCCACCTCCCTCGACTGCCCCTCTTGACTCCGGTCATCATCTCTTAGCTCTTCTTGGCAGAGGCCACTAGACCCTGCCGGCTCCTTTCAGCTCCTGAGTTCCAAGCCCCTCCTGTCTGTCCCTTTCCTAAAAGGGGGAAGGAAAAAAGAAAGGAAAAGAAGACCCAGACGGTTTGAAGACACAGGACGGAAAATGAGATCTTTATCATGATCACTCTACAGATGTGAAAACCGAGGCCCAGACAAGAGAAGGCTTACCTGGAAGCCAAAGGCATGTTGGAGAGAAGGGCTGGAGGTGTGGTTCGGTGGTTAGAGAGCTTGCCTAGGATTCGTGAAGCCCTGGGTTCATTCCTGAGGTGTGGTAGTGTATGCCTGTAATCCCAGCACTCAGAAGTTCAAAGACATGGACCAGCCTGGGCTCCATGAGACTGTGTTAGAGAATCAAAAACACACGTCTCAACTAAACATCTGAGGCATGCTCATTTGGCTCCATACCCAAACCCAACTGTGGGAACGCCACGTGAGCAAGACCTCCATCACGAGTGACATGAGGAAGTCTCATCCAAGACTGGAGGGTCCCCCTTCCTGCTCCCTTTCAGCCCATCTCAGGCCCCAGCCCCTGTCCCGGGTGAGCCTCTTTTCTAGACCCTGGACCACACAGGTTGGGCAGTGAATGTCTTTGCTGTCTCCAGCCTTGTCGTCCCAGCTGCAGAAGTTCAGGCCTGCCTTTTAAGTGACAAGACGTGTAAGTGAATAGTCATTCCTGGGTTTCGATAAAGCTTTATTGACAAAGTGGGCCCTGAGCTGAGTTTGGCCCTCAGGGGTCCACTTGCTGACTTGTCTCCTAGTTCTCTTCATTTAGGAGACCTCCCCCTAGGTTGGGTGTGCTTTCCTGTGGGCTCTTCTTTTGTTTAAGTGGGCAGCCCTGGTGACTTCCTTTAGTCTTCATTGAGCAAGATGGAAACCAGGGGAGAAAACAAGATGCTGCCTTCAGATCTAAGGCCCAGGCGGCCAGTACACAGCACACCAGCCTGAGTCTACTCCAGGTTCCTACCCCGGGTCAGTGTACAGAGACTCACCTGATAAACACACCTCCCAGCTGCGTCCAGGGCTGTAAAACACCAGAGCCCAGTGAAAAGACCTTGAGCTGCGAACCCATGGGATGGCTGCTTTTTGCCTCAATTTCCAGGGTTAACAGGAGGTTGAGACTGGGACTAGAATCCATTGGGAGGTCTGTTTGCTCCCACAGAGAGCTAGGAACATCCTTTTTTTTTTTTTTTTTTTTTTTTTTTTGCCTGCAGAGCACAGTTTCTGAACACAAGCTCCCTACACCATGGTACCATCGGAGAAGGGCACCAGCTGTCAAGGAGCCAACCAATCAGACTCCTCGGTCGCTGGAAACCTCAGGTGCTCTCCATTACCTCCTTTGAGATAGGAGTCACTGTATCTTCAATCACTGTGCTTGAAATACAGCACTTCCTAGAACTGTGACACACAGCCCATAAACCATGACCACTGTGTCCCTGTCACAGTGGGGTGGGGGACTGAGAAGAAACATGTCCATGTTTCCACTTGGCAGAGGACTGTGGCAAAGTGTACCCGTGAGAGGCACACTGCCCAGAGCCCCAGCCTGAGGTCCTGTGGCCTGAGGGCTGTAGTGGTACCCTGTGAAGAGTCTCAGCTGCCGGGATGGGATTCCCAAGCCTCAGGAAGGCTCCCATCGGAGGAAGGCACTTTCCCAGGCTTTAAACATCTTCAGGGACTTGCTTATGCCAGGCACGTGGACCAGGTTCCTTTCCAGTCAACCAGGTCATGTCTGAAAAATGAAGCTAGCTCCAGAGCTCCCCGAGAGAAAGCCTAGGGCACCACCATCCACAATCCATCCCAGCTTCTCTCTTTGCTCAACCTTCCCAACGGCGCCTGCTTCGTCCTACGAGAGTTCACTGGAGAGCACAACCCATCAAGCCTCCGGCTGCTGCAGGTCCATCTCAGGGGCTGTTTGCAGGGGAAGCTGTCTTGACATGCCTGGATAGCAAGCCTAGGAACCTGCGCCTGGCCATGCGTGCATTGTTCCTAGCGTGCTGGACCCAACACACTACGCCAGAGTAAGAACATGCATCTGGCTGTGTCGTCCTTGCCAGCTCAGCATTTTCTTTGCTCTGATGGGACTCACACCCAGGCAGCCATAGCGCTGAAGAACCCCAACTTGATGACTGCTCAAAATGTACGATTCTGGGCTCCACTCACCAAGCCTGGGGTTCACAAGGTCTGGGGACACTAGAGAATCTGCATTTCCAAATTCTAAGTGACAGAGTTGCTGCCGACACCGAGCCTGCACTTTAAGAACTGGAAACTGAGTGCCTGAGGGCACAAGGTCAATATTCAAAGACACATGTTTTAAAACACGGACACCTGTTTTGTGCTGTGTGATCTTAGACGAGTTACCAAGCCTCTCTGAACCTCCATTTCAGAAACAGATGAAGAAGGAAGATTCTTTCCTGGGGTGAAATGGAAGATCAGAAGGTGAAAAGCTCTCTGCATCACTCAAAGGACCCACAATGTGAACTCTGTACTTAGATGGCAACAGACAGACACCACATGGGTTAGTTAACTATAACCCATGTGAGTAGTGACAACGTGTTCTCTTCAAGCGAGGTCACCTGTTGTCGTCAGTCTCCATGCTCACTGTGAGGGATAGTCCCCCATTCCCAAACACTCTTTTTCTTATTTATTTATCTTAGACAAGGTCTTGTTAAGCATCTCTGACTGCCTTCACCGTGGAGCTTTCTGTGTAGACCAGGCTGGTCTCGAACTCACACAGATCCGCCTGCCTCAGCCTTCCGAGTGCAGGGACTAAGACATGGGCTACCAGGGCCAGCATTTCCCCCATTTTTGAGAGGAATAAACTGAGGCATGACCTTGCTGAAGGTCAGACGCCCAACCTACACTTCATCTTTCTCTCAGCTCTCTATCCCAGTCCCTACACAATCTCTCCTCCTGGAGCTTCGATGGGTCTCTCTAGACAGACATCACCCCAAACAAGGAGAGAATAAAGAGCTTCCCTTCTACACCAGAAGAAAAACAAACCCCCACCACCCTCCATTGCCCGCGAGGGCGATGATGGATCTCTGTTATTGCTGGCGTTGAAATCACTACCAGGGGAAATAGATCAAGGTACACTTTGCTGGTGAGAGCTCTCCGGATGTCACAGACAGAGCTGCAGGGGAAAGTCTCCCGCCTTTCTCTTCCCAAGCGCCTTGCTTCCCCTGAATACCCCAAGGTGGCTGTGTGGGCTCACAGGGGCGCAAGGCAGGGGTCCCTGGATAGAGGAGCCCCGACGGGGTTATAGCTTGGGGGTGAGAGTTATTGTTAGTCTCACCCTCCTCCCTCCCGTTCTCCAGCTTTTTCTTCCTTTGGGAAAAGACGAGAACCAGTAAGGTACCTCACCTGAACCCGCCCTCTCCTTGCTTGTAACGATGGAGAAGGGGCAGTCATGGGTTAGGAACATCCAAAACAAAGTGTCATCTACTGAGTTATATCTAGAATAGGTCTGGAAAGCAATTATCCATCCCATATCCTTTGGGGCCATTTTGGTTCGAAACTCTCTGCCCTGCTCTTCCTCTAAGGGGTCAATAGGGAACATCTGGGGCTCAAAACCCAGTGGAGGATATCAGAAGGGGCGGGGCTTCTGCTTGTAGATTCTGCTCCCATGTCGGTAGATTCGCAGGGGTATTGACGGATCCTCAGTGGGCTTCTGGCTTTGCCTAATGCTTGGGCTAAGATCGTGTGGGTCTGGCCCCTGCTGAAGCCGATCACACACTCCTCTCTCTCCAGGCTCACACCAGGAAGTAGGAGGTTCAAGGGTTTTGCACAGTTTAAATATCACCCACTGAGTGACCACTGGGCAAGTCATTAACACTGCTGAGAGTCTTATTTTTCTCATGTGTAAAACCGGGTCACCTTGCTTATGCCTAAAGGGTTAAAGTAGATTAAATGATAATAATCGTAATCACACCCATTAAAGGCCTGGAAGAGTCATGAGAGATGGGCTGGGCTGCAGCTGTCTCGATTTCATGTGGATTCATTCACCAGAAGGTTCAGAGACTGGGGAGGCAGCTTGGTTGGTAGATGGCTTGCCTGTGCTCTGCTTCCATCCCCTGCATGGCTTAACTAAGTATGATGGATCATGCCTGTCATCCCAGCACTCTGGAGGTAGAGGCAGAGAGGTCTAGAAGTTCAGGTCCATCCTCTGCTACACAGTAAGTCTGAGGGCAGCCCGGGCTACACAGAACTCCTTCTTCACAGAGGAAAACCACAAACACTCAGAAATACTACCGTGGCTCATGTTTTAGAGAAACTGAGGCACAGTTTCTGAGTCATGTCGCAGTGACCGGCGGGATGCAGAGTGGAACTTCAAACCAGGTGGGCAGCTGCATCGTGCTCCCTTCCCTGGGATCCTGCAAGCTGCTGCTCAGTGCCACAAGGCCCACCATTCTTCCTCGCCTTGTTCTCTTGCTCCTACACCAGGCCCTCCCCACCATGCCCTCACTGGGGACCTGGCCAAGTCCCTGTCTTAAATCTAAATTGTGCTGAAGACCAAAGCTGGATATCATGCCACCTGACTCCAGGAACTTGACAGAGAGGTTTGTGTCACCTCTACTTCATAGGAATCTCTGGTCATTTGTGTCCCCAGGCCCATGGAGCCCCATCTCTAAACCCCTGCTTTGGGATAATATGCCTAGAGTATCTAGCAATTCCTCTACCCTGGTTGTCTCAGGCTCTTTCATTTTGTGCTCAGATGAAGGCCTTGTTGCTCCACCCCCACTCCCAGGTAAACTGTAGCCTCTTCTCTGGGGGAAAACCTGCCAGAGGCCCACATCCACCCAGTTGTGGGCAAGCTTGTTCCCTGTCCCACCCCTTCCCTGAAACCCGGTATTCCATTTTGCAGAAGGAATCTTACATTTAGCCAGAATCCACCCTGGTTTCTTGGAGCTAGACAGGTTTTGGTAGCTTTGTAGCTATCCAGGGAAGAATATGACAGGACCTGCAGGCACCTTGATGTTGCTCTTGACAGTGGGGAGCAGCCTGGCCAATAGGTCTTTCTGGCCATGGTTGCTAAACAGGAAGACAAGGGACAGGCCATCTTGGCCACACTGAGAAAGGCCAAGGGAAGCTCCGGCAGTGGTTATAAGCAACGTGGCCCACAGCCAGGAAGAACTCCTAGAGGTAGAGAATGTTATTCCTAGTCAGAAGTGAAGGCTTCCTGGGTGTAGACACTTGATGGTGTCTGCTAGGGGATGGACAGACAGACGGATGGATGGATGAGTGGGTGGGTGGGTGGATGAATAGGTGAGTGGGTGGGTGGGTGGATGGCATCCTGGGTACCAAGCACTGGACTGGGCTCTGAAGACTTAGAAATAATTTAAATGGCAAACAAGCTCATGCCAACAGGAAGGGTACAGACACACGCTCACACAACTGATCCTGCTGAAATATCCCAGTACAGACACCCACGGTTTCCATTATAATCAGCCACGAATGTCTTCTGGGATGTTTATGAGTTTCCTCAGCACTTTCCAAATTGCATTCCAGGACTCTTATGCCCATAATGTGCTCTGAGGGTGAAGACCATTCGGGGCTCAAATCATGTGCAGAATTCTACACGGTGTCATTAAAACAGCAAAGACCTCTGAAAGAGGAAGTGGTTTGGTGTCATATAACATAGTTTGCCAAACACGTTCAGCCCCTAAGATGCAAATTAAACCCAGCATCATGGAACAAGGCAGGTCACGAGAATGAGATCATTCTGAAGACTTCTCATTAGAACGTAGTGCAACCATGGCAAGGATCCACATGCAAATTATCCAATATGGCAGTCCATTTTCAGGCTACCCAATATGGCAGCCCACATCCAGGCTATCCAATATGGCATCCCACATCCAGGCTACCCAATATGGCAGCCACAGTGCTGTGGGAACAGCTGGGATGAAGCTAGTGAAAATGGAGAAAGTGTTTCTAATTTTAATTAAGCTCATAGTTATCTTTTTGGACAGTACAGTTTCACCCTTTTTGCCTGAGTTCCACGGCAGGAGATGTGATCGGCATGAAGAGCACTCCACAGACCACAGTCTTCTTATAACCCTGGCGACTGCATGCTGAGCATTTACTGAGTGCCAGGCACCAACAGTTTGATTTAACCCGCTAACAACAGTGTCACCTCCCAGTCCATTTTCAAGGTGAAGAAGTGGCAGTGTGGGGAGCACTCAGTGACTTGTTCAAGTCTCCATAGCCAAGAGTTTGTGCCTGGATCAGCCCGAGCTGTCTCTCTTTCCATAGGTTGGTTTCTACAGCACCCCAAGAACCAGTCTTAGGATCCGGAGAGGGCCCCTTTATGCTTTTTATCCTTCATCAGCGGGGCACACCAACCGCTGCATACACCAACTCTGTATTAGTGTTGGGCTGGACGCTGGGGAGGCATAAGGATGGGAAGCCGAGGAAATCGGGTGCCCCAGCCAGGAGCTCCTTGCCTATTTGGTACTAGCAGAAGGCAGTAAACAATCTCTCACAATGCATCAAAACAAGAGTCCCAAGGAGAGCCACATCCCCTCTGTCACCCAGTCTGGCCTGGTCCACTTGAGCTTCCCCACCCCGACTCCTCCCTCACAAAGAAGTCTGCAAGGCCCTCCCCTGACACGTTGCACCCTGCTCAGAAACGAGGGACAGGAGCCCCTGCCTTTCAGCCCTTTCTGAGTTCAGATAAATCTCTTCCTCCTCTCCCTGCGCCTCTGAAAGTGCCCGGTCTAGCTAGGGTTTCTCCCACTTATGCGGCTCATGAATATTTAACAGCATCTGCCGTGGAGGCGATAAAGCCCTACCAATCCTTGACAAATATGTCCTAATCTTTTCAATTTCGGGGTGCAAATATGCCTTCTGAGTCCTGTTTGTCACCTAGATTAATGGCCCAGGGTCCCATAATCCTTTGGTGCTAATTCAAGTGGTGGCTGGCCGGCGTGTGCCTGTTAGGGGGATGCTGAGAAACACACACACACACACACACACACACACACACACGATGGAGTAATTAGTCAAGGAAAGACTTGAAGAGTGTGTGTGAGTGTGTGTGCACATGTGTACATGACCATAACCAAGTTATGTACATGGTGTGCCTGTGTTTGTGTCTCTCTACTCCGTGTTCACAAGCATTTAGGTGTATATAAGCATTTAGGTGTACATAAGCATTTATGTATTCCCTGTGTCCATCTGGGTATTCTGTTTGTATTAATACATATCTGTGAGTCTGTGCTTAAAAGGTGGGTGCTGCATCCATGCTTCCCTGGGGTGGAGGGGGGAGGGAGCAGGTGAACCAGTTGTGTGTTTCATCTGATTTCTTCTCCTTGTGTGGGTGCTGATGAAGAGAAAATAGATGGTGGTGACCAGGAGAGAAGACAGAAGAAAATATTATCTATAGGGAAGATTCCCACGGAATATGTTTGGCGTGTGTCTGAAGAGCAACCCCCAACCCCCACACCTTCAAGGGGCCATGTCAGTTTCAGGGGTTCTGAGTCACTGGCCCTGGGAGAGAAAGACAAAAGGTCAGAGATCTGTGTGAAAATGGGGATTTTACAGAGAAGAGGCAAAGCCATCCATATGTGTGTGGGTTTATCTGTCTTTGTGTGGGAGGGTGTGTTGTTTGAAGACCTTCAAACATGGGTCTAGGGTAGACACAATCCAAGGGACTCTAATTGGCTCCTCTGTGTTGTAAGCTCTCAGTCTTCCCCTCTGAGTCTCCCTTTCTCCCTCCCCACCCATCCTCCCTCCCACTTCTCTCAGCAAACCTTCAATATTTGACCAAAACATTGGACCAAGGCCACATGAGACTGGCCTCTGTTATTCTCAGGACCTGGCTTCCTTCTCCCGCCAGATCTGTTCTCAGCAGTCCCATGGGGGCTGGTGAGGAAAGGCGTCACAGGATGGAGTCCCTTACTCCTCATCTCCCATCACTAAGATCTGCCCCACTCACCTGTGAGGGCAGGTGGAAAGGAGCAGCTTCTGTGGGTCGGGATTAGAAGGAGGGAAGGAAGTCCAGAGTGTAAGATTCTGAGACCCAAACTGGGCAGTAATATAGAAATGTCCACCATGCAGCATGAGTTGCCTCCTCCGTGGCAAACAGAACTCTGTTCATACACAGACCCATCTCCATACAGAAATAGGTGCTGTGCACAGGTGACCCTTACACCAACATGTTACCATCTGCGTCAACACATAACACAGCTGCCTGCCATGGCACTCACACCCAACCAGTAAGAACTGAGGATAATAACATAGAGAAGAGAGGGAGCCTTGTACCCTGAGACCCAGAATGAGATCAGCTAAGAACTGAGTCAGGGACAGACGAAGCAAGGGCCACGATCATATTTTTTGTCAGGGAACAGCTTTGTGAAGGGTTGTGCTAACCCCACCCAGGCATACAGCATAAAGGACCACAGAAGGAAAGGAACAGACTGGCAGAATTGGCCTCAACATCAAAGGAGGCTACATTTGAGTCCTATCCATCTCCCTTCTCTGTAGCTCCCTGTCCCAGGATGCAGCTGGGAACCATGGGATGCCATCAGTGCAGGACTACATACCAGTGCAGGAGTGTGATCACACCACTTGGCAAGGGAAGCCACTGGTATTATGATCAAAATCATTATCTTCTGGACCCACTGAGACTGGGTCCAGCCCCATATCACTTTCTATTCTGTAAGTCAAAGAAATTTCAAGGGTTGGTTATAGCTTAAGGAGACAAGACTCCTATCATGACCCAGTCAGTGAGAGAAGCAGTCTCAAGCTTATCCTCCCAATGGGAAGGACAGTCCTACATGAGGAAAGTTTCCCAGAGTTAAATACAAGACCATCATCCTTTGGATATGGAGACTGTTCCTTGAAAACACTCCCTGGCAAGGATCCCGGTTTGGGTCCTCAGAACAGACCCTTCCCTCCGAGGTTATCCCCAGATCTGAGAGCCAAGGGGAACAGAAAGTGACCGTAGGGTAGCACTGCCGAGCAAGGGCTGCCTCCTGAGAGCTGAGAGAAATCATTTTGTCGTGAAGCCAAAAGGATCTATCTGCTGCAGCAAGTTGAAAAATTCACACTCGGTGTGTGTGTCTCACAAGCTTTCGATAAGAGAACTCTCCCCTACCTCTGTCTCAAGAATTTATGAAAGCTAAGCCACAAGCCAGCAAGGATTCCTGCCCTGCCATTCCAGTACCCTCACAAAGAAGGGATATTCTATCCATCTTTTTCTTCCATAGACTGCGAGGAAAAACAGCACACTCAGCTTTTTTCTAAAGCTAAGGATTTTTCAACCAGTACCCACCCCTCTCTTGAAGATTCCCACAATCAGATCTATCCACAACCAAATACTGTATCTGTATTGCTTATATCAGCTGGAGGACAGCCATCAAAACTAAGAGAACTCTGCAGGATACTCAGGGTACCTGCTTTGTCTTTTAATAATAGTATAATGAACATATGAAAGAAAGTCAGAGCATTTAAGACTTGATTATCATCTAAGGCAGCCATAGTGTACAAGTCAACTTCTAAGATGGCTTCTTTAAGATGGCTGCCTCCAAGATGGCTGCCTCCAAGATGGTGGCCGCTAACATAGTCCCAGTAGTTCTTATAGAGTGGGATAGGCCTAATAGTTCACTTCTAATTAATAGACTATAGCAAAAGAGATAAGTATTATTCAAAAATTTATTTGAAAAAAAAACCGGTTTCTGTTTGTTGTCTTTCCATTTCCTTGCTTTGGGAGCAATAAACTGCAGGATTATGGGTAATTCTAGATCCGTGTGGCAAGAAACAATTGTTCCCAGCCCAAAACTTGTGAGAGCCTCCACTAGCAACCACATGAGCAAACATGGAAGCAAGCCACTCCCTAGGTGATCCTCGACATGACTTTATACTAGCTGACATTAATCTACAGGAACTGGTATCAACAACATCATTACCTCTGAAGGCCTCAGAAAACCCAGATGAGTCAAGGGGACAAAATTTCCCATCAAAACCTTGAGAACGTGGGATGGATCTACTGCCTGTACCTTGTCTCTTTATTTTTCTTTTTTCTTTTTTTGGATTTTCGAGACAGGGTTTCTCTGTAGCTTTTGGTGCCTGTCCTGGAACTAGCTCTTGTAGACCAGGCTGTCCTCGAACTCACAGAGATCTGCCTGCCTCTGCCTCCCGAGTGCTGGGATTAAAGGCATGCGCCACCAACGCCCGGCTACCGTGTCTCTTTATATACCCCCATCTTCTACCTCCTAAGTTGAAACCTTCGTTGTCCAGCTGCTGGCACTCTGAAAAGTAGACTGGATTTTGAGACACCAACTTCATCAATGGCTTAATCCATCGACAAGTCTGCCTCAGTGGGTGATTAGGAACTGGGTCCTTGTAGAAGGAATTAGGTCATTGGTCATTGGGAGTGGGTCTTTAAAGGGTATGTCTTATTTCCAGGGTCAAAAACGGCCTGTCTTCCTCTCCTTCTGCCTTGATGTGAGAAGCCTCCTCAACCTCACACTCTCACTGCCATGACACCCTCATGATAATGGGGCCAGCAGACCACGAAGTGAGACCTCTGAGGCAGTGAGCCAAGATAAACCTTTCCTGTTTCAAGTTGACTTCTCCTGGATACTTGGCACAGTGAGAAGTCAAACAACACACAATTCCAGAGCCATCAAGTCTCGTTTCCAGAGTGTGAAGAAGAGGCTCCTACATAGCACAGCATTTCGCCAACAGCCAGCCTCCATTCCTCATACCTTAGGATTTTATATCCAGACACTGCCACTAATTCTCTTGTCAAGAGGCAGAGTCTGTTTCCTGTTTCCTCACACCTTGAGTGTAGTGTTGCTTCCACAACAGAAAAAAGTCATAAGCCCAGTGTGGTGGTCCCACCTGCAATGCCAGCACTCTGGATACAGAACAAGGAAAATCAGATGTTTAATATCATCTTCAGCTACATGATGAGTTCGAGACCAACCTGGGTTACATGAGATCCGGTCTCAAAACACTTTTTTAAAAAAATTGTAAAGAGGTCATAAAGTTTCCAAGCCCAGATTGGAAGAGGACTCTAAGTTTCCACTTTCTCTCCATTTGAAGCCAGATTCCTACATGAGTCTGATTACCCAGAAACCACCATGTGGTGAGGAAGCCCAACCCAGTCACATGGAGAAGCACGGAGCCACCTGATATGTGAGAGAAGCTTTCCTGGCTTCTCCACAGTGGTCTGGACACATAAACACAGCTAAGGATTGAAATACGGTGTGGATTTGCTAATCATGGAAGAAGAGGACATTAAAACTTGCATGTGGACTCCTACACAATTGTTAAAACCCTAAGGCGCCACCTACCATGCTGCAGGAGATGGAACAAAGTTCCTAATCAGATCTCTTGGGGGGGTACTGCAGGTGGTGGTGTCCCCTCAAGAATCTGATAGAGGGAAAGCCACACGCCACTTAAAAAAGGGAGTGAATTCATCCGCAGACAGTTCATACTTAGTAAATTAAATGAAAAAGTAAGGAGAGGTAGAGACAGAACCTACTGGGAATATCACGGGTGGGGGGGAACTGGGGCAGTTAGTGGTCATCAGTGGGGGGATTCATTTGCTTCAGTGGAGTAGCCACGGTAAGTTGGTAAGTTGCCTGGGCTCATGAGTTCAGCCCAAAGTAAACCCAGTGGACTACACTTAAAAAAAAATGAGAACATAGGGAAGAGACTTACTGGGGGAGGAAAGTAATCAGCCTGAGTGGGAGAGGAATGGGAGGGGAGAGTAGGGGTCGAAAGGATTGAAATATGTTATGTACATGTATAAGATTGTCAGAGAATAATAAATACCATTTTATAAAAAAGGAAGAAGAGTGTAGTGACCCACAACTTTAATCCCAGCATTTGGAAGGTGGAGTCAGGAGGATCTCTGTCAGTTTGAGGCCAGCCTGGTCTGCACAGTAAACTCTAGGACAACTGGGGCTACAAAGTGAGACCCTGTCTCAAAAAAAGATGAGAAGAAGAAGGAGGAGAAGGATAGAGGAGGAGGAGGAGGAGAAGAGGAAGAAGAAGAAGAAGAAGAAGGAGGAGGAGGAGGAGGAGGAGGAGGAGGGAGAAGGGAGAAAGGAGAAGAAGAAGAAGAAGAAGAAGAAGAAGAAGAAGAAGAAGAAGAAGAAGAAGAAGAGGAGGAGGAGGAGGAGGAGGAGGAGGAGGAGGAGGAGGAGGAGGAGAAGAAGAAGAAGAAGAAGAAGAAGAAGAAGAAGAAGAAGAAGAAGAAGAAGAAGAAGAAGAAGAAGAAGAAGAAGAAGAAGAAGAAGAAACTGAGAAAAGAGTTGAGGTAGTGGTCCCAGCCATGCTGCAGAATCAGGGAGGGGAAAGGAGAAATTCCCCAACCCCCACCACAACCACCCTGCATATGGACGGTAGCTTCATGAAGCAAGAAAGTCTAGGAAATTCAAGGCCAGCCGCTCAGAGACCAGAACAGGGTAGAGGAAGGTGGTGACCAACGGTTCTCAGCAATTGATGAGTTGTTCCTGGTCCATGCTTGGAACCCTCTCTCGCCATGCTTGGAACCCTCTCCCGCCATGCGTGGAACCCTCTCCCGCCATGCGTGGAACACTCTCCCGCCATGTGAAGAACCCTTCCTGACAAATTCTAAAGAAAAAATTCCTCCAAGGCCAAATGCAGATGCACAAGGACACAAAGATGCCCAAAGATGTCTGCAGGATGTTATCTCTGTCTCCCAAACCTGCTCTTAATCTTTTCATCACGTAACCCTCCCAGGAGTCCCAGGACCCCATAGGATGGTGGGGATGTCTTCTACTTGAATGGCAGGGCTTGTGTCCAGGCTGACTGCCAGAGACTGCTGCCCTGAGGGTGGAGAAGCTCATGTCAAGAAATTACACACACACACACACACACACACACACAGAGAGAGAGAGAGAGAGAGAGAGAGAGAGAGAGAGAGAGAGCCCCCATGCGAGCAGCACCTGGCTCCTAGTAAGGTAAAGGGAACAAGAGCTGCCATCCCTGTCCCCTCTGTGGAGGAGGGAAAATCAGGACAATTACTAGAGCTGGGCTTTTCAGTGCCAACTCTGCCTTAGGCCCTGGTCTGAGAGCCTAGGCCTCCTGAACTCCTTCTTCCTAGAATCAAATGTGCGGAAGCTTCAAAGGCCTTGGAAGGGCTGTCCTTAAACCCACCTCAGGGAAGAGGGAATAAGGCTTAGAGAGCTTAATTCACTGCCCAGTGACACACAGCTAGAACATGGCAGAGTCATGTCTGGGCTTAATGAACCTTAGCTGTCTCCAGTCCCTGTCCCTCAGTCCCTTCTCTGTGTCCTTTGCCTGACTTTCCATAGACCCCATCACCTGCCTAGGTCTGAGCTGAGAAAAGAAGACAGTTAACATTTAATGAGCCCTCAGTCCCCAAACTCTCCAGCTTGACCCTGTAAACATAAGGCGCTTAACACCCCAGGTTTCAGCCTCCTTCTTGAGATGGGTGGTGTGATAGACTTGATGGGGGCATAGGTGTGGGGTCTGAGATGATAGAGTTCTCACGCTGAGTGCTTGGCCCCTGCTAAGCCTCCACACACAGGGTCTCCCGCGTCCTCTCTGGGACTCTGTCATGCCTACTATTTTTATTTGGCAGATGAGTGAGATTAGATTTGCCCACTTCTACATGAAGCCAGCAGCAATGCCAGGATTGGAAGCTAGGTCTGACGGACCCCAGAAATAGAGGTTCTAATTAGAGTAATGAGAACTACTGCTGGAAAATACAGAAAATTCATCCTCCTACTGACCCATCCATTCACCCACCCACCACTGATCTATCCATCACCTACCGTCTGGTTATACATCTATTCATCTACCCACCTACCAAATCCATCCACCCATCCACCCATCCTTCTATACACCCATTTGTCAACTTGCCCATCCATTCATCCACCCACCCATCCGTCCATCCATCCACCTAGGCAGTGTTTACTGAGCACTTGCTGTCTCTGGCACTGGGAATGTGTTACTCATCAACAAGAGCAAGCTCCTGGCCTTCTAAAGCTAGCGGTCTATGAAGGATAGGCAGATAAGAATTAACTCAATACATGGATAAAGTGTTGAATTATAATAAACACCTTGATGGGGATAAATAGATGCTGTGATTTTTTTTAAATTAGTAAAGAGATCAGAGTGAGAACCTCTTTGAAGGGATGAAGTTTGAACAAATGCCAGCCAAAAGGACAGCATGGAATTCTCCATGCCAGGAGCCAGAGGCCTGTGACCCCACAGAAGGAGCAGTAGGCCCAGGCCCTAGAGCATGAGAAGTTAGCACAGCAATGCGCTGGAAGATGAGGCTGGAGGGAGCTGCCAGAGAGTGGGCGGGGACTGTGTGAAGGAGAGATGGGCAGAAGCCAGGTCTGCCAAGGAGTTTGTGGACCGAGGTCAAAACTTGGTGTTATTTCTAGTGGTGTGGAGAGCCCTTGGAGGATTACGGCTTTGCCACAGGGATGGCAAGTTGGAAGCTCTCTCTGAGTTTGGCAGAACTCACAGAAGAGACAAAGAGATGGAGCCTGTGTGCATGGACAGATGACCCCAGCAGGATTCCTGCAGAGTGCTGACTGCTGGCCACTGTCCACAGCACATTTGCTCAGCATCATCCTTCAACCAGGGATGCAACATGTTTCTCCCACCAAACACAGTGAGGAGTCACCAAATGCTGCAGTGTTCCCTCCAATGCCTTCGTGGCTCTGTGTAACATGAGGACCTACTTGTTGGGGTTTCTGTCATCCCACCAGGTCCCACAGCCATTTGGCCCCAAAAAAAATCATACAGAGAGTCTATATTAATGATAAACTGGCCCATTAGCTCAGGCTTCTTATTAACTCTTATAACTTACATTAGCCCATTATTCTTATCTGTGTTAACCACATGGCTCAGTACCTTTTTCAGCAGGGCAGGTCACATCTTCCTTCTTCCATGGTCTGGGCAGGACTGGGGAGGAATCAGGCTTCCTCCTTCTCAGAATTCTCCTATTCTCAATGACCCGCCTCTTCCTGCCTGGCTACTGGCCAATCAGTGTTCATTTAAAACATAATTGACAGAATACAGAATTGTCCCACACTAGCTCTGTACATATAAGCACCATAACACTTAGCTTTTAAAAACTCTATTATTGGGCTGGAGAGTTGGCTCAGAGGTTGGGGGCATTGCCTGCTCTTCCAAAGGTCCTGAGTTCAATTCCCAGCAACCACATGGTGGCTCACAACCATCTGTAATGGGGTCTGGTGCCCTCTTCTGGCCTTCAAGCATACACACAGACAGAATATTGTATACATAATAAATAAATAAATATTTTTTAAAAACTCTATTATTCTTGCTATAGATTCTTCCTCTCTTTCAGCAAATAGTTGTCAACCACCTGTGGCAATCACCATAGAGACAGACAGGTAGAGCCTGACAAGGCTGATGCTAAATGGGAGGAACAGAGTCACCAGCAAAAGAAAATTATGACCTTTGTGACCGATGTGTTGGTTTATGCATGAAGTGCAAAATGAGAGTCAGGGAATCAACTTTTTCTAGAGCCTTGGGAAGAGAATGCCAGGCAAAGGAATATCCAGGGCAAAAGTCCTGAGGCAGAAAGGTTTGGGACTTTAGTGGTGTATTAGTCAGTTCATGCTGTATAACAAATTATCCCAGAATTGGAATCTTTCAAACAATGAGGAGTTATGAAGCTTGCCATGCTTAGGTGAACTATGAAGCAAAGAGCTTATCCAGGACATCAAATTCAGATGTTCTCTTCTCCCCATGTGACTTGCCCTGTCCAGTTGGACATCAGTACAATACGCTCACAGGCATAAAGCATTCTTGTGCACCAGAGTTACTACTGATGCTCTTCGGAACCCTGCAACCACTGTGGAAAAAACCTAAGCAAGCTCCCTGGAAGATTAGAGATCATGAGCTGCTGTGACGAATAAGCCGTTGCTGAGAGATGTGTGACTGATGACGTCTTCCACCAACAACTACCACATGAACCGGTCCAGACCAGAATAGCCACCCCAGTCACCTAGTCATCCCAGTCAAGCTACAACCTCAGTGGCTCATTTAAAATAGCAGCATTTTTAGATGCTATATGGTCTTAGGGATGCTTGTTACGCAGTAAAATCTGATTGATATGTTCCTCTTGCTGGCAACTTGAGGCTAACTCGTCTCTCTAAAAAACAACAACAAAAAAAACCTTTCTGTTCCATTGACTTGATTGATGAAAAATGAAACCACAATTTTGCACTGTGCACTCTGGCCTCCAAGCCAGTTGTACAAGTAATATGCTCACTCATGTGCATATGAGATTTAAACTTAAAAATAAAAATACAGATGACTAATTATGCCATACAAGGGGTCCCAGCCTCCCAGTTGAATCTGCTGTCATCGAAGTTGCTAGTTCCAGCCATCCATGGCTTTGAGGCCCCACTTTCTTTTCATTAGGGAAAGCAGGTTGGGGCAGAGAAGCAAGACAAGGCTAATCAGGCTACAGTGGGCAAGCCTGAGCAAACTCACAGAGTGCATGCCGGATGGGATCTGAAAATGAAGGAAGGCTCTGGAAACGTCAGACTAATGTTGTAGAGATGTGTTTCAGATGGCATTTAGATGAAACTGGGTATACATCTTTAGATGGGGACAGTCGAGAGTGTGTTCTGATTGTCCCCACCGCCTGGTTCTGTGCCCCACATGTAACCACCTTGTCCTGGACCAAAAGGTCGAGCCACACAGACAAACCAACAAGCTCCCTCACTCCTCATGGGGATGCGGCGGGTGGAATCATTGTGTGTAGTGGGGGGCTGGTTCAGTCCTGTAGTATCTAGTTTTATATCATCTTGACACAGGCTAGAGTCATCAGAGAGGAGGGAACCTCAATTAAGTTAATGCCTCCCTAAGATTAGGCTTCAGGCAAGCCTGTAGGGAATTTTTTTAACTAGTGATTGATGGAGAAGAGCCCAGCCCATTGTGGATAGTATCAGCCTGGGCTGGTGGTCCAGGGTTCTAGAAGAAAGCAGGAGGAGCCAGTATGAGGAACAAGTCAATGAGCAGCACCCTCCATGGCCTCTGCATCAGCTCCTGCCTCCAGGTTCCTGCCCTGTTGGAGCTCCTGTCCTGACTTCCTTCAGTGATGAACAGTGATGTGGGAGTGTAAGCCCAATGAACCCTTTCCTCCCAACTTGCTTTGGTCATGGTGTTCATTATAAGTAACCCTGACTAAGACAGACCCCTGGCTTCTTCTATGGTTTCACTTCTTACCTCTTTAGTCTAAGTGTGTGGGATCAGGAGTGCTTCTCCTCCTTGCTCAAACAGAGGTGATCTGTCCCCCCTCCCTGGTCCCCATCAGCCTCTCATGCCTTCCTGTCATTGTTGTGCATGTGATGTATGTGTGTGTTCATGCCATGTGAGTGCATGTGATGTGTGTATGTGTTCATGCCGTGTGAGTGCATGTGATGTGTGTGTTCATGCTGTGTGAGTGCATGTGATGTGTGTGTGCATGCTGTGTGAGTGCATGTGATGTGTGCATTCTGTGTAAGTGCATGTGATGTGTGTGTATGCCCTGTGAGTGCATGTGGTGCGTGTGTGTTCATGCCGTGTGAGTGCATGTGGTGTGTGTGTGTGCATGCTGTGTGAGTGCATGTGATGTGTGTGTGCATGCTGTGTGAGTGCATGTGATGTGTGTGTGTGCATGCCGTGTGAGTGCATGTGATGTGTGTGTGCATGCCGTGTGAGTGCATGTGAGGTGTGTGTGTTCATGCCATGTGAGTGCATGTGGTGTGTGTGTTCATGCTGTGTGAGTGCATGTGATGTGTGTTCATGCCATGTGAGTGCATGTGGTGTGTGTGTGTTCATGCCGTGTGAGTGCATGTGGTGTGTGTGTGTGCATGCTGTGTGAGTGCATATAGTGTGTGTGTGCATGCTGTGTGAGTGCATGTGATGTGTGTGTGTGCATGCTGTGTGAGTGCATGTGATGTGTGTGTGCATGCTGTGTGAGTGCATGTGATGTGTGTGCATTCTGTGTAAGTGCATGTGATGTGTGTGCATGCCCTGTGAGTGCATGTGGTGCGTGTGTGTTCATGCCGTGTGAGTGCATGTGGTGTGTGTGTGTGCATGCTGTGTGAGTGCATGTGGTGTGTGTGTGCATGCTGTGTGAGTGCATATGATGTGTGTGTGTTCATGCTGTGTGAGTGCATGTGATGTGTGTGTGCATGCTGTGTGAGTGCATGTGGTGTGTGTGTGTGTGCATGCTGTGTGAGTGCATGTGATGTGTGTGTGTGCATGCTGTGTGAGTGCATGTGATGTGTGTGCATGCCCTGTGAGTGCATGTGGTGCGTGTGTGTTCATGCCGTGTGAGTGCATGTGGTGTGTGTGTGTGCATGCTGTGCGAGTGCATGTGATGTGTGTGTGCATGCTGTGCGAGTGCATGTGATGTGTGTGTGCATGCTGTGTGAGTGCATGTATGTATGCACTTACGTATGGAGGTCAGAGCTCGCAGTTAGATGTCTGTTTGTGAGTCGGGGTCTCCCACTGAGCCTGGAGTTCACCGACTGGCTAGGCTGACTGGTCAGTGAGCTCCAAGGATCTGATCGCTCTCCTCTCAGGGACAGGACTATAGATGTGAGCCATGCCGGAGTTTCCTGTTTTGTGTGGATGCTGGGAACCGTGACTCATGTCTGTGCAGCAGGTGTCTACTGAGCCATCTCCCTAGCGCAACTCATCACTCTGTAAGCACATTCTCCCGGGTGTTTGATGGAGGGCCTGGCCAGCATTCATAGATACCTCTGTTGCCTCAGCCCCCAGCATCCTCTTGCCCTAAGTGACCTTGCCCTTCATGGCTTTCCTGGCTCCCTTTCCCTTGGACTCCATGTTCATTTCAGCTTCACCACCTCCCCCACATGACTGTAAATCAGATGTCACCTCCTGAGGCAGAGGAGAACCCTAACCCTCCCAGGAGGCCTTCCCAAGTAAGGAAGGGAGACTGGGCTTGGGGGAGTGCGTGAGTTTTAGCAGACAGTCTTGAGGAAGTCACACTGTCCTCTTCAGGCCCCAGATCCATAGTGGGTCTCTTTACCTTACTCCTTCCCAGTGGCCAGTGCCCTTCTCTGGAGATTGGGGACTTCTTGCGGCTCAGAGTTGTGCACTAGAGTTTCCTTCAAACAGAACAAATCCCCACCTTCTCCCAGTCTCTCCCAGGTCCTGCTAACCTCTTCTTTCCATCCTCCTCCTCTGATCCCTCCCCTCCCTGCTCCCATCCTTCCTCCCAGCCCCACACCCCACCCCATCCATCTTCTCCTTTCTTCCCCCACCAGGCCTCCTTTGCTCAGTGACAGCCGCGGTTGGAGAAAGATGGATGGAAATGACACCCCGGCGCTGGCGTGACCGCCACGTGGTGATGCATTGGGAACCATCTCGGGCTCTCTGCAGGAGCCATACAGATGCGGCAGTGACCTCTCTGCACACGGGGTCAAGGACGTGGGAAGGGCAGAGGGTGGGAGCCTGGGGAGGGTAACCTGAGCCAACTCACGCTGCCTCTCTCCCGGCCAAGTTTCAGCAGCAGCAGAGGAAGAGAGAGGTCAGTTGCCCTCGGACGGACGCTACATCTATCCCAACAAGGACAGTGGAAGACAGGGGAGGCAGAGAGGTGCTCGTGACATGCCACACATGGGTAACCAACATGCCTGTGCCTCAGTTTCCCCATTTTTGAAATGAAAACAGTGAGCTTGCTGGGTTGTCACGCATGTCCCTGAGCACAGCACACTTGCCACAGGCCAAGCCTTCATCGAGTCTCTCCAGGAGGCTCCGGGATTGAAGGCTTCATGCCTAATGCCACAGGGTTCAGAACTGGGGCTGGGAAAGGGATGGGGTCGTACCCCCGTGACCTCACTGGAGCACTGAACCATGCAGGGATTCAAACCTGAGCGTGGTGCTGAGTGGAAGACAACATCTCACGGCTGAAGGAGCGTGCTGGCTCTCCCCACCTTGCTCGCTTGCATGCTCTCTCTCTCTCTTTCTCTCTCTGCCTTTGTGAGTTAAGGATCCCACAGCAATGGAACCACAGCTGCTGGAACCACGGAGCCCACGAGCCCAAACAAACCTTTAAGTCTCTTTTCCTGGGCATTTTGTCACAGCCACAAAGGACCGGCCACTGTCAGCATTGTGAAATATCATATTCATGCCAGTAAGTCAGGCAGCTGCTCACAGTGGATGGAACAAAACCCAGCAAGTCTTCAGGTGGGCAGGATCTGCCTGGGTCTCAGACTGCCGCCACAGTCTGGGGAGTAGAAGAGAGACTTCCTTTCTCTTGTCCGGCATACTGGTGAGGCTAGAGGCGATGGGAGTGAAGGGGTCCTGGACTTTGATGTCAGCCACCCTGCCGTATCCTAGCCATGTACCTTGCTTGCTCTTTGACAGCTATAATAGCATAGCTATAATATATATATATATATATATATATTATAATTATGTTATATATATTATAGTTATAGCATAGCTATTATATATATTATAATTATATGCTATATATTATAGTTATAGCATAGCTATTATATATATTATAATTATATGTTATATATATTATAGTTATATGTTATATATTATAATTATATGTTATATATATTATTGTTATAGCATAGCTGGATTTCATTCTTTCACTCACTCCTGCAACAATATTTGTTGTGTCCACTACAAACTCACTGCTTCCACGAGCAAATTTACATCCCTTTGTAGATCAGCCCTCTGCCCTCCATGGACAAGATCTCTGCCTCCAAGGGCAAGCTCTCTACCCCGTGGACAAGCTCACTGCCCTCCATGGACGAGCTCACTGCCCTCCGTGGACGAGCTCACCGCCCTCCGTGGACGAGAAAGTCACTTTCTGATAACCCATCACAAGGTAAAAATATCGAAAGTCCAAAGTGTGCTGAGTGTACCGGTGCAGTGAAGAAGGAGACACTGGAAAGTGAGGCTTCTGCCCTTGTGGGTACCTGAGAGCCGGACATACTAGATAGAATGCAGCCAGGGCACAGGTGAGCAGATTGGTATTAGTGATTGCTGTGTGAAAGCCATGGTGTTTGGAGCAGCTTGTTACTCACCGTTAGCTGACTGATATAGCAGTCTAGGCAACGGCAGTTGAATTAATTGACTCAGAATATGAACTGAGGCGAATGTCTTAGCCTCTTTGGGCCTCCTTGGGCTGATGTGTCAAGTGGGAATAACACTTTCTTCATAGAGTTGTGAGTCCCCCAGATCTTCTCCCACGTCAGTACAAAGGGTGAATGAGATCTGATTCTCCTCTGCCCTGTACACCCTGATTCTATCCAGTCTGGAAAGCTGGGGAAAGAAATTAGATGTAACTACAAATGTGGGGTCAAATCCCACCTCTACCATTTACTTACGTGTGCACCACATGAGGGACTCAATCTCCAAGAGCCTGGCTTCTCCACCTGTGAGACGGGAATAAAGGGATCTCCGGACACTATAAAAGGAACGTGGATGGTAGGGCATCGGTCAGCTCACAGGAGGCTAGTTCCCTCTCCCAGGGAGTAGCAGCAGCATGCAGGCTGAGCTTGAAGTCAGTTCACTCACCCCAGTTTCTGATCCTCCTGTCCATGGCTCTGAACCTGACTTTGCTGCGATGTCCTCATGCAAACTTCAGCACTTCCGAGCTCAGGGCTACTTCCTGGGAATCATGGAACGTGGGATTAGCTGCTAAGCTATACCACGGTTAACTTCTAGTTAAGTCGGGAAAGGAATGAAAGGGAAGAAGAGAGGGAAGGAGGAACAGAGATGGAGGAGGGAAAAGGAGGGAGAGAGGAGGAAAAGGAGAAGAAGAAGGAAAGAAGGAAGGGAAGGGAGAGGAAGAGGAAGAGAAGGAAAGGAGGAAGGTGGGGAAGGAGAAAGAGAGGGAAGGTAGGAGGAAGGGAGGGAGAGAAGGAAGGAGGGAGGGAGAGAGGGAGGGAAGATAGGAAGGAGAAAAGGAGTAAGGGAGAGAGGGAAGGAAAGAAGGAGGAAGGGAGAGGAGGATGGAGGAGAGAAAAGACTATATATATGTCAGCCAGAGGGAGGTGGTGGTTTATACCTTTAATCCCAACACTCAGGAGGCAGAGGCAGGAGGATCTCAGAGTCTGAGGTCAGCCTGGTCTACAGAGTGAGTTCCAGGACAGCCAGGGCTACACAGAGAAACCCCATCTCAAAAAGCAAAAATAAATAAATAAAAAGAAAGAAAGAAAATGTCACCCAACACTTAAAGCCAGAAATTTCAACTTAAGTAGCAAGACACTGTCCTGTTGTGAGGAACCTCATTTGAGAGCAGAATTTGCTTACCTAAACTTGCTTGCATCAGGGGTCTCCTGGAGATCTGGGGTTGGACCCATCCACAGAGCCAACCTCATCCCTACAGGGTCACCTTTGTCCTGGGTTAGCACAGCAGGAGGAAGCAAATGATGGATGTGCCAAACCCCACCTCCTTAAACTTAGGCGAAGCTGAACCATCAACGCTGAGAATCATAAAACCAAAGCATCAATCAATGGTCAGCACCAGGGCCCACTGGGTAACGGGGTTTGTGGTTAAGCCTAACACCCTGAGTTCAGTCCCTGGGACCCGTGTAATACAAGGAGAGAACCAACTTCTGCAGGTTGTCCTCTGACCTCCACACATGGTCTAGCATACATGTTACACACATGAACATACACGTGCAAATAAATAAGTGTAAATAAATTAAAATATTATGTTAATTAGCTCTGAGAAGCCTTAAAGACATTCCATGATGCCCTGAAGTATCAAATATTCAGGCAAGACTTGGTTCTTTGTGTAAAAATTAACCAGTCCTTTTATCTCATTAGTATGTAAATTTGCTTTCATCTTTAATAAATGGTAAGATTGTATGTAAACCAAATAAATGGTTTCAAACAAACTTCTTTTTTTTAATCATGTGTGTGTGTGTGTGTGTGTGTGCGCGTGTGTGTATGTGTGTGTGTGTGAGTATGTTCTTACGGGGGGGGGGGGTGTCACCAGTGTGGCCACGCCACACCTCAAGTGTAAGATCAGAGAACCAACCTCAAATGTCAATTCTCACTTCCCACCTTGTTTTTCATTTTTTTTTGTTTTCCACCTTAATACTTTTAATTTTTATCTTGTATTAATGTTTTTGTTTGTGTGGGGGTGGGGCCTGCCATGGCACACATGTGGAGTCAGGGAACAGCTTGGGGAACCACAGGACCCTGAAGTTACACATGTGCTACCTTCTCCGACATCACGTGGGTTCCGGGGATTCAAACCCAGCTCCTTACACTAGCATTATAAGTGCTTTGCCCACTGCACCCTCTCTGCAGCCCCTCAAATAAATGACTTTATGATTTATTAACTATTCCATTTGTACACCTAACACACCTGGAATCGTGTAAAAAAATGCAGTCAAAACTGGTTTGTGAGTGGCAGTTTAAAAAGCCTTGCCCTAAGTGAGCATGACTGAGACAGAAGGAGGAGCAAGCCCTGGGGGTCCGGCAGCACAGGACCCCGTCTTCTGGATTCTGTGTGCCACGGTTTCCCTAAGCTGTACATCCTGCAATACATATTATCTCCACATTTTAATGATTTATTTATTTTTATTTTATGTGCCTTGATGTTTTGTGTGCATGTATGTCTGTGTGAGGGTATCAGACCCTCTGAAACTGAAGCTACAGACAGTTGTGAGCTGCCATGTGGGTGCTGGGAATTAAACCCAGGTCCTCTGGAAGAGCAACCAGTGCTCTTACCTGCAGAGACATCTCTCCAGTCCTTCATCTCCACATTTCTATAGTGTTGAACTTGAGAGACAGTTGGCTCTGGGTCCCTCATGAAGTCACCTGATGTGGTAGAAGTTTGGCTGGTCCAGGTCTGCTTCCTACATGGCTGGGGCTGGCACAGATGCTGGCTGCTTCCTAGGGCTCTGGCCTCTCCAAAGCCACCTCTTTCCCCATAGCCTGGCAGCTGGCTTCTCCAGAGAGGCCAGCCCAGGGGACCCAGGCAGAAGCTGCTGCTTCTAACCTGCTTGACAAAGTCACACCATTCTGCTGGTCACAGAGGGAGGAGTCCCAGTCACCATGGGGGTAGGAACCACTCAGACCACCTCAAGCCCCAAGCAAGTTACAGCCCTTCCCTGGTCTCAATTCTACCATCCGAAAAGGGACCGAACCACCACAGACTTCACAGTTACAAATACAGTGGTATCACAGATGATCCAATGCAATGTCCTCGCAGGAACGAGGTTCAACCCATAGGACCAGCCTCATCCCAGCTGGGGAGACAGCTCAGCGTGTACAAGCACTCGCTTTGCAAGCAGGAGGATCTGGGTTCAAATCCCCAGAACCCACGTAAACGCTAGACGGGGAGTGTGAGTGTCTGTAATCCCAGAACTCCTAGGAGAGATAGGAGACAGACACGGGAGAATCTTTAGGCTCTCACAGCTCAGCTAACTTGGTGAGCTCAGCACAAAAATAAACAGAGCGACCCCGCCTCAAACAAAGTAGGAAGACCCGCATCGGAGGTTCATATGCGTAAACACACCCTGTGTCGCCCTTGCACCCCGTCTCAGTTTCTCTTTCATATTCTATGCCCAGTCCCATGTCTTCTCACAGAAGCTGTCTCAAACCATCCCACCCCTAGACTGTCCCTTAACCTGAGAACAGCTCCCTGGGTTGAGGCTCCCAGCACCCTCTCAGCCCTTGGTGCCCAATAAGTATCTATTGAACAAATGAACGAAAACCACACACAAAGGCTGCTCAATGTCAGAGCCAGGGGCCCCGTCCATCTCCCAGGGTTTCCTGTCCACTCAAGGCAGCTGCCTCTCACAAGGGACTCCCGGCTGTCTTGTCTCCTAATCAGCCCCTCATCTCTCCTGCACACTGGTGTCACGCTTGTTAGAAAAGCTAAGGGTGCCTACAGCCACGCTGACGCCGGTTTGAAGCTATCTGTCATCCAGCCGGCTGCCCATCAATTCTCTCACCTGTGGAAGGCGCTGGCCTGGGGGCCACTCCCCCACTCCCCTTTGTTTCTAACAGACATCAATCTTTGCCATTGCTGGCTGGCAAGCTCCTCCTGGACTGAGCTACCGAGCCCCTTCTTCTGCTCTGATGGATGCTTTTCTCTGGATGCCCCCCACCACCTTCCTTTCATCCCTGCAGCAAGACCCCATCACGCCTCCTCCACCAGGCTGGACCACGCTGAGTGCTGCTTTCCCACAAGCTTGGGGGTGGAAGGTACCCAACTCGAAGTAGGCTCAGAGACTCTCTCATCCCCCTCCTCCAGGGACAGTGTCATCATGTGTCCTGTTCATAAATGCTTAGTGCCACGGCCACGTGAAGCACAAGGTACTTATGTATAACAACGGAAGAAGCTGAAGACCAGAGAGGCAAACCAACTTATCTAAAGTAGGCCAGCAAGAAGAGTACAGGGTGGGGGTCTGAACAAAGGGGGCCGGGCTCTCCTGCGATAGCCTCGTTCCTTCCTGTGTTCCTGTAGCCATGCTCCCTAGTCACAGGCAAAAGAGTTGGGACGCTGTATGTGTAGATGCATGGGGGGGGGGGGTGAGCATGTGTGGAAGTCAGAGGTCTACCTTGTTTGTTCCTCCTCAGATGCTGTCCACCTTGCTCTGGAGACAGTTTCTCATTAGCCTGGAGCCCAGTGAGCTAGGCTGTCAGGCCAACCCTCGGGGATTAACCCACCCTTCTCTGCCTCCCCAGTGCTGGGGATAGCAAGCGCATGTCACCAAGAGGCCAGCTCTTTTAATGTGGGTTCTGGGTCCCCCGTGCTTGCAAGGGCAAGTTCTTCGAGTTCAACGGTCAGAGCCGCAGCAGAGATGCTGGTGACCTTCCGGAGCCAGGCTCCTGGGCAAAGGCTCAGGGTAGAAAAGTACTCGTTTGAGGATGGGAGCTGGGCTGGAAAGGCAGGCAGAGCAGCAGAGATGTGCCTCCAAGAAGGACAGTCCGAGAGGAGACAGCCACCTTCGGCAGAAGCGCAGGAGCAGCGATTTCCCGAGGTGACAGGGACAGGAATCGCCCATTCTGAATCGCAAAGCAAGCACTTTCCACCTTTAATGGGGGACCCAACCAATCCGCAAGACACCCTATTTCTCTTTGTCTTTTTCCCCTGCCAAGTCAGCGGGCTGACTGAGCTCCCCCCCCGGGTGATTAATTTTCCCCTTGACACCCTGGGGAATGAGACGTTTGTCCCAAGGGTAGAGAGACAAAGAGGCAGGATTCCGTGTGGGTGAGCACAGGGCCATCACAGGCCTGGCCCACCTTCCTTGATATCTGGGGACAGGGATGGCAGAGCCGGGGAAGCCTCTGGATCATTTCTCCAAACCAAGAAGTTACTAGGCGGCAACAGCAGAGGCAGAACCAAGGGTCCCAGACCACAAAGCAAGGGACACTGACATCCCTGTGGGGACACGGTGGGCTTCTTGGTGGACAGAATTTAGGCTAAGCTGTGCGGTTTAGACGACTATTTCACTTCCAGAGTTGCTAAGATTCCAGATAAAGTCAATTAGAAAAGGGCCCCTGTGCAGGCATTGATAAGAGTGCGGGTACTCTCCCTGGGCCTCACTTTTACTACAGCCCGGTCATGACTTGCACCATCTCTAGGGTTGAATTCTCTAAGTTCAAGTCCCACACTGGTCACTTGCAGGCTGGGGATTTTGGACAAGTCACTTAACATCTCTGGGCTCCTATTTCCTTATTTCTCACACAGCTGCCATGTGGCAGGCTGGTCCCGGCACAGGCCTGTCATTCCAGCTACTCAGGGAGGCTGAGGTAGGAGGATTACAAATTCCAAGCCTACCTTGGCTAGAAGAGTAAGTTCAAGGCTAACCTGAAGAATTTAAGGAGACCCTGTCTCAAAACGAAAAGCAATCTGGGAGCGTAGCTCAGTGGTAGAAAGCTTGCAGTGCATGCATGGGAACCTAGGTTCAGTCTCCAGTACCGGGGAGGGGACCCCCAGTGACGGTGCTGGCAACTCTGGGTGACTATGAACACTTGCATGGGCTGCCTCTTAGGCTGAACAGGGTGGGACTCCCTCAGACTGGAGCTTTTTGTTATTGTTGTTTTGTTTTGTTTTTCAAGACAGGGTTTCTCTGTGGAGCCCTGGCTGTCCTGGAACTAGCTCTTGTAGACCAGGCTGGCCTCCAACTCAGAGATCCACCTGCCTCTGCCTCCAGAGACCTAGGATTAAAAGTGCGGGCAGTCTCGCCGACTTGAGTCAGTTTCAAATTCCCTAATCCCTTGGAAACAACTTACTTAATACATCTGCTTCAGTAAATTCTGTCTTTGACTTACGTTTACTCCAGAACTGAGTATGGTGGCCCTCAACTATCATCCTAGTACCTGGGAAACTGAGACAGAAGAACCGAGCATTCAGTGTCAGGGAGCTGAAGAGATGGCCCAGTGTTTAAGAGCACTTACTGCCCTTGTAGAAGGACCCAGGTTTAGTTCACAGCACCCACATCAGGTCGCTCACAAACACCTGTAACTCTAGCTCCAGGGTATCTGGCACCCTCTTCTGGCCTCCATGAGCAACTGCACACACATGGCACACATAAATTCACACAGATACACACATACACATAAATTTAAAAACAAAAACGTTTTTAAGAGTTCAAGACCAGTCTCTGCCATATAATGAGTTCAAGGTCAGCATGGGCTACATGAGATCTTGCCTCAGAAAAATAAAAAGCAGCCAGGCAATGGTGGTGCACAAACCTTTAATCCCGGCACTCAGGAGGCAGAGGCATGTCATCTCTTTGAGTTTGAGGCCAACCTGTCCTACAGAGTGAGTTTCAGGACAGTCAATGCTACACAGAGAAACCTTGTCGCTGGGAGAAAAAAATGCAGACCCTACCCCTTGAGAGAGGGCTAGCCCCACCCAACTCTCCAGCCACCTTGGCTTCTCCTCAGTTGATGGCTCCCAGCACCAATACAGGTGGAGAAAGACTTGTCCTTCCTTAGGGAACTAGTCACTAGGAATTTGACCATGCTTCAGTGAATATATAGACAACACAAAATAAACTTGCTTTTTTTTTTTGCAGAGGGAAGGACCATAGTGGAGGGGAATAGACAAGGGAAGACTGAGAGGTGGACACAATTGAGAAACAAGATGTGAGATTTCCAAATTAGGGGAAAATAATATTTTTTTAAAAAAACAAATAAATAAGCTTACTTTTAGAAAGATATTTCCTCCTGATCATCCAAATACCTTAATAAGAAGAGAATGAGAAAAGGGACATCTCTAATAGGAGACACTGCCCTAAAATGAGAGCAGACCCCAGGGGCCGACAGGGTACCCCCGCCTGGTTCTGCTGCACTCTGTAGTTGTAGCCAGAAGTGATCTGGTGCCCGAGGCCAGGCAATACAAACCTGAGACTTGTACCAGCCGAATTCAGAAAGTGAAAAAGAGAATTGTTTCAGGACCAGGTGGCATCCTGTATATGCAGCAGTCAAAACTCTGTGTGAACCCTCAGATTGCCCACCTAGAGGCAGCTCAGTAAGTGGATAGACATAGGGATGGAGTGATAGACAGGTGGAGAGAGGGAGGGAGTAGTAGCATGAATGAATGAGAGGAAAAATGAGAAGAGGAATAGTTGAAGGATGGATGGATGGATGGATGGATGGATGGATGGATGGATGGACGGACGGATGGGCAATGAATGAATGGATGATGGATAGGTGGGTGGGTGGATGGATAAATGGATAGGTGGATGGATGATGGATAGGTGGGTGGATGGATGGATGGATGGATGGATGAATAGGGGTGGGTGGATGGATGGATACATGGATGGATGATGGATGGATGATGGATGGGTGGATGGGTGGATACATGAAAAGACAGATGACTGATAGCTGAATGGTGGATGATGAATAGATGGATGAATATGTAGATGAATGATGTATGAACGATGGATATGGATGATGGATGGATGACTGGTAGATAGATGTATTATTTGATCAAAGAATTAAATAAACACCAAGTGGCCATTACAGAGTTTCCCTGTCCAAAAGCACACACTTCTAGATAACTTAACCTGAAAGAAGATTACATCCCAGCTACTGAGAAGTTCCAGAAGCCATCAGCAGCACAAGGAACCTGGGCTCAGAAAATAGATCAAGGCAAAGTTGGGTAGCACTGGAAGAAACCCAAGGCCTCATTAAACAGTCAGGAGTAACCAGTGAGGAGGCCACCAGTGGCCACCCTTATGGACCACAATGCTAGGCTGTGACCATGATATCATCACCTAACATAAACCTCCTAGAATGGAGCACTGAGTGGTAAAGGGGGAGAGAGAGGGGAGGGAGGGACCAGGTGCCCCTTGTTCTGGCTGGAGGATTCAGAGGTTGAGCTAGTACTATAGATGTGGCAAACAGGGCAGTAAGTACAGTGGCTGGCTCTGCCATGGCCGTGACTTATAAGGTGCTTTCTGATGCTCACACCTTCTGCAGGATTCTGGGCTAAGCCCCTCCTGATACTGAAGGGAATGAGACTTCACAATAGTTCCCCCATCCCATTTTTAGGGCCTCAGAGAGATAGGGAACGCGGCTGAGGTTGCACTTCAGCAGAGACACAGGGCTCAGGTTCTAACGTTCAGACGCGTGTAACTAACTGATTGTCCGGTCACCTGGTTTTCTATGGTCTTTGCTATAACATAACAACTTCTAGTTATACCTAGTTACACCTAGTTCCTCCACTAGGTTGTGGGGCTACGAAGTGGAGGTGTCCGTATTCAGTGGATCTGGTACCCAGACCCCACACTACCACTGGGGACCATCACAGCAAGTTGTCCTTGAGCCTTAGGAAGGGGACAACCTCTTTAACGTCATGATTCTTCTCAAGTACACTTCACGATCTCACCACAAAGTCCATGATCACAGCCACACCCCCAAATTTCAGCGCAGGGCACCCACACACACTCTAAAGACCTTAGCATCCACCTTCTTAACATCCGGAAGGTTCTGCCTCCAGATCTTTGTTGTATACGTGATACCATTGCAGCACACAAGAAGTCACCTTGACAAATGTATCCCTTGCAGCCATGAGAGGCAAGATTTGATTCAACATTCTGTGAGCGGACAGAAGTGGGATGGAGCTGCCTCTGGCTCACAAAGGGGCTGTGCGCTCAGGTCTTTCCCAGCCTTGGGGGTGGAAGCAAGATGGGAAGCCAGGGCCCATCTCTGCTCAAGTCCCCACAGTCCAAAGCAAGCAAACCAAGACAGGAAGCGAACTCAGGAAGATGACAGGCTGTGCAACTGCACCTGACTCTAGGGTGGAGACTCCTCATCTTTTCGGACCCACCTGGTCTCCTTGTTGCAGGGACTTGTCTCTTTGGTGTGCAGCTGCTGTAGCAGGGTGGCAAGAAGGGCCTCGGGTGCTTCTTGGCTGGAGCAGGGAGGGTCTGGGACTCATACCTATAGCCAGCAGGGGCTCCTCTGAAGAGGGTCCAGAGCCGCTCCCTACTGATACACGGGGATCTGCATATCACCTGCAGCATTGGAGTTTTGCACGATCCTTCCCATTCCTGGCTGGGAAGGCTGGCACGGTTGGCTACAAGCCCTGTCCCTGGAATTTGCTGTCTCAATTAGGACCCAGGATGAGTACAACAGCTGACAGGGAGATGGAGAGGCACAGAAAGAAGCTGGGATGGAAGACATCCAGTCAGGCTGGACTCCAACAAGCGAAGAGCCAATGACAGGACATCAGAGGAAGCCTCCCTTCTCCTGCTAGGGAGCTGGGAGAAGGAAGCCAAGGATAGGAGCCCTAACCCAAGCTGGACCAGCTCTGTCCCTCCTGCATAGTTACTGACATGAGATGCTGTCCAGCGACCACTACCTTGTTCCCTGAAGAATACTAAACAGTTTATATGCAGTATTTAATATTCCCGGGAACCACTGCAAAATACCCATTCATTCATGTGCCCATTCACTCCTGCAAGGATTCATGAAGCCCATAAAAGCCCAAGCCTTGTCCTCCATCCTGGGGAGCTGTTGGCAGTCTTTCTAGATGGACACAGCCAAGTTCCTCTGTGTGCCTTGACACTAGAAATAAACTTAAGTACAGGAAAGGTGGGAGGCGGTCTCTAGAGTGAGAAGGTGACATTTGAGTGGGACAAAGAAGAATAAAAGTCATGTGACTGGTGGACAAGGTCAAGGGAAAGCAGTTCAAAGGCCCTGGGGTGAAAACAGCTTGAGCAATGACCACAGGACCAGGGCAGCTGGCTCACAGGAGCAACAGCGGCGGGAAGTGAGTGTCATAGGACAAGAGGAGAAGACAGAAAGAGGCAGAAATATATGACTTGAAATTCAGTTTGGAGATAAGAGCCAAGGGGAGCAAATACTCTGAGGCCTAAAGAAGCAAACAAAAACTTAGATGGTGACCTTAATTCCCAGAGAGTTGCTGAAGACTAGGAGCCCCAAGTCACCATCATCAAGGGGTATAAAGCAGTGTGTGTGAGAGGGTGAGTAAGTATCTGTGTGTGTGTGTGCATGTGTGTCTGTGTGTGCATGTGTTTGTATGTGCGTGCATGCGTGTGTGTGCATGTATGTGGGCATGTGTGTCTGTGTGTGCATGTGTGTCTGTGTGTGCATGTATGTCTTCTGTATGTGTGCATGTGTCTGCATGCGTGTCTGTGTGTGTATGCATGTCTATATGTGTGTGTGCATATGTGTCTGTGTATGTGTGTGCATGTGTGTCTGTATGTGGATGTGTTTTGTGTGCGTGCATGTGTGTGTGCACGTATGTGTGCATGTGTATCTTGTGTGCATGTGTGTCTGTGTGTGCATGCGTGTCTTCTGTATGTGTGCATGTGTCTGCATGCGTGTCTTGTGTGCATGCGTGTGTGTGTGTGTGTGTGTGTGTGTGAAAGAGAGTGTGTGTGTGTACTGGGGCCAAAGATAAACCTCCGGTATGGACCTCAGACACTATGCATTTGGTTTGTTTATTTGAAAACACTGTCGTAGCCCTGACTGGCCTGACAATGACTATGTATGCCAAGCTGGCCTGGAACTCACAGAGATCCACCTACCTCTGCTTCTAGAGCTCTGGAATTAAGTGTGCACCCCACACGCTTGTGTGTGTGTGTTCACAAGTACAGGTGCTCCAAAGACCAGAAGAAGATACCAGATCCAATCCCTGGAGCTGTCATGAACCATCCTATGTGAATTACGGCACCAAATCAGGACCCTCTGGAAGAGCAGCAGGTTCCTTCTCGCCATCTAGATTTCTGAGGCAGGATCTCTCACTGGACTGGGGTTCGTTCATTAAGCTAAGCTGCCTGGCGAGCGGTCTCCAGGCATCCTCCTGTCTCTGCCTCCCCATGCTGGGTTCCAAGTGCCCTGCACCATGCTCCACTTTCTCACGTGGGTGCTAGAGATGGAACTCAGATTCCCATGCTTGCCTAGCAAGTGCTTATCCACTGAGCTGCCTCCCCTGAACCCTCACCCCATAAAGTCTTCTGTGAGGAATTGAGTGCCAACACAATGTGCAAAGGCGGCTGGTGCGTGCCAATAAAACTTTATTTACAAAGACAGGCGATTAGCCATAAGGGTTATAGTTTGCTGATTTCAGCCTAAAATAAACTAGGAATGTCTAGGTGCAACGGCAGATGCCTATCATTCCAGCACTTAAGTGGCCAAGGCAAGAGAATCACCATGAGTTTGAAGCCACTCTGGGCTATATTACAAGATCAAAAAATAATAAATAATGAATAAATAGTGTGTAAAAATAGAGATTCTAGCTTTCTCACTTAAGCTAGGAGACTCCCAGCTCTGGTGAGAAACTCAGCTGACACCCACTGAGAGGAAGGACTTGAAAAGAGTCCTGGCTGGCTGGTGACAGGACCCCGGGAGGTGGGGAACTGCGCGCTCCGAAGCCATTAGCATCACAGATGTGCGCTGGCAATGCCTCCAAACCGTTGGCACTCCACATGGGTCCCAGGAGGAAGAAGGGGACACAGATGCTCTTCCTGGGCAGAAAGTGGGTTGGGAGCTGGAGGCAGAGCTGGGGAGGGGGGCTCAGCCCGTCCTGTCCTTTGCATGGAGAAGGTTTGCTGTCCCTTGCTCTCAGTGTGGATCTGTTTGAGAGTAGTGAGCAGGTTTTTTTTTCTCTTTATTGGGGTTGCCACAGGTACTTCGGCATGAACTGGGGCTTTGAGCTCTTCTCATATTTGCCCACATTTGCTGAAAACAGAGCCTTGGCCTCTTTTCTTCCCCCATTCCTTCTCTCTTCTTTTTTAAAATATTTATTTATTTACTTACTTACTTATTTTGGAGGCAGGGTCTCATGTAGCCCAGGCTTGCCTCCAACTATCTAGTGGAGAATAACCTTGACCTTCTGGTCCTTCTGCTCCGCCCCTGACTGCTGAGATCACACTGTGCTGACGTCATCAAGCCGGTCTCTGCCTTGTTACAGACTCAACTCAGGGCTAGATGAACACTCTACCAACTGAGCTATATCCCCAGTGTTATTTTTTTCTTCTTTGTTTTTGGAAAGCCTTGCTATGTAACCCAGGCTGGTGTCAAATTCCTGATCTGATCCCTCTGTCTCAGCCTTTGACATCAGTTTCCTTTGAATCAGGAAATAAGCAGGAAGTGACATCTGCCTGGGTTACTGGATGCTTTGTCCCTCACCCACCCTGCACTGCCTCAGACTCCCCTGGGGAACTCAAAATTCCCCATTGCCAGTCGTCCCCCACCCCCCACCCCAAGGACTCTCCACAGCCACTCAGGGTAGGGTTCAGCAATCCATCTGTTCCAGTCAGGTCTTCAAGGTGACTGGGACACAGAACCTGGATATTAGGTGGTCCTCTCTGCTGGGACAGTTTGGCCCTCAGGGGACATTGGCGATGTGTGAAGATATTCAGGTGATGGCAGTTTGGGGGTAGGGAAGCATCCCTGGTTAGAGTCCAGGAACCTGATCACTATCTTCCAGTGCACTGCACAGCCCCACAACACAGAAAGACAGTGAAGAACCGAGGGAAAATCACACACAGGTGGCTTTGATGCAGGGGCCAGAAAGGCTCCATTTACAGGTTGAGGTTCCCCCAGGAATCCTCTACTGCTTCCTGCCCCATGTACAGCTCCCTCTGGACCCTCAAATCCCAGGTAGGACCACAGAGGACATTGGAGTCACCACGGATATCTTGTGAAATAGGAGAGGACTTATTCCTCAGTGCTGAGGAAGCTGGGAGCTTAAGCAGGAACAATGAGGAGACAAGGGCCCTTGGAAAGGACAGGACACTGTCCAACCCTCACACAAGAGGCTGCAGCTGGAACTGGGTGACTCGAGCCAGGCCTGATAGCTGGCAGTTCTCCAAAAGAGGCTGGTACCACGCAAGAAGCTGGTACCACGCAAGAGGCTGGTACCACGCAAGAGGTTAACTGTCTAGAAAGCTGTCCTGGTGGACAGAGATGGTGTCATGGCTTCACCGTCCTCCCAGCCTGCAGGCAACAGGCCCTGGTAGGGGGAATGGGAAGAAGCAGAGGGTCAGCAGCCTCCTGAACACAACCTTTCTGCCTACATTCCAGAAGAACCCTGGGGAGTCCACCTCAGGACATTCTTCCTGGTGCCTCCTGGCAAGCACGTCTTGGGCACCCAAGATCTGTCTATGCAAGCTGGGGCGGTGAATTTGAAGTGAGCAAGGGGCAAACAAGAGATGTCAACAAGACAAATCTGTCAAGTGACAGCCCAGGCTGGCCTCTAAGTCGCTGTGTTGATAAGAGTGACTGCGAACTTCTGATGCTCCCGCCTCCTCCTCCAGGGTCCTGGGATGACAGGCACATGCCACCACAACCCATCTGATAGGACACAGCCAACACTTTGCCAGCTGAGGCACCATCCCAGGCCAATGTCAAAGCTGGGAGGGTTAAGCTTGATGATAGAACCGAAACCAATGGGAAAGATGGTCAGGGACTCTGAAGCTTGGATGAAGAGAAGTCAGGTGACCATGGAGGGAGGGCAGACCAGACTGAGAAACAGCATGCTCAAAGGCCCTGGGGTGAAACTTCAATGGTTGTGATCGGGAAACCAGAGAACCCAGTGATATAGGGGATGCAGGCTAACAGGAGGGCTTCCAAAGGCCAAGGTTCTTTAGGCCTCATAGACCCAGTTTTTAGATCAAGAGACGTGCAAAGGTTTGTCTGGCCACAGTGGCACATGTCTCTAATGCCAGGACTTAGAAGATAGAGAAACAAGAGAATCAAAAGTTGGAGGCCAGCCTTGGCTACATGTTAAGTTGGAGACCAGCCTGGGTGTCTTAGAAAACTAACAGAAACCGTTCAGTAAGTAGAACACTTGCCTCACCAGCATGATGATCTGAGTTCAAATCCCCAGAAGCCATGCAAAAAGCCAGGCACTTTGCCATGTGCTTGTAATCCCAGTGATGATGGGTTGGGGGAGGGGCTTACTGGCCAGCTAGCTTACTCGGTGAAGTTTCTGACCAATGGGGGACCCTCTCTAAAAGAGAATGTGCAAGGCACCCAAGAACTAACATCTTCGGACCGTCAGACATGTATGAACACATGTGCGTGCACGTGAACATGTAAGAAGAAGAAAGATGGTGTGGGGGAAATATGAGCCCATGCTCTGTTTCCCTGGTCTTTGGGGCTGCTCTGCTTGTACTAGGGAAAAACGGGCCAACCTGGGTGAATGAAACCTATCTTAGTTCACTAGAACTTCTGAACTCTCCTACCCCCTGGGCCTCCCCCCAAAGTAAGGGTTCGTCATAAGATTGCCAATGCTCTATCTGGCCAAGATTGAAAATAAATTTCAAGTACCTGCCTCCCGTTGTAATTTTCTAAGACAATGGACATTTTAGTATTTAAAAATGAGGAAGGACTAAAACCCCAGAGGTTTTAACGTAAGGGCTCTGTTCAAAGCTCCGGGCATTTTCTTCCCCTTCCTCTGAGGACAGCTGGCTTCCTCCGCAGACCCTGGCATGTCCATCCCCACAGCTTCCCAGGAGACCCTGTACACCCCTCATCCTGTAGAGAAGCCAAACTTTCTCTACCAAGTATAACTGGGGTATGCCTTCCCGCGTACCCCAATGCCAGTTTGAGAAAGACCTGAGTCACAGAGGCAGGAGCTGACCGCAGAGAGCTCATATGTGGAGCCTCAAATACAACATGGATATCAGCAGACGGCTGACAGACACTTAAGAAAATGCTCAACATCCTTAGCCATCAGAGAAATGCAAATCAAAACAACTCTGAGATTTCATCTTACACCTGTAAGAATGACCAAGACTGCCGGGCGGTGGTGGCGCACGCCTTTAATCCCAGCACTCGGGAAGCAGAGACAGGCGGATCTCTGTGAGTTCGAGGCCAGCCTGGTCTACAAGAGCTAGTTCCGGGACAGGCTCCGTAGCTACAGAGAAACCCTGTCTCGAAAAAACCAAAAAAAAGAATGACCAAGACCAAAAACACTGATGACAACTTATGCTGGAGAGGTTGTGGGGGAAAGGGAGCACTCCTCCGTTGCTGGTGAAAGTGCAAGCTGGTACAGCCGCTTTGGATGTCAGAAAATTGGGAAACAACCTTCCTCAAGACCCAGCAATACCCCTTTTGGATATATACCCAAAGGATGCTCAATCGTGCCACAAGGACATGTGCTCAACTAAGTTCATAGCAGCTTTGTTTGTCATAGCCAGAACCTGGAAACAACCTAAATGCCCCTCGACCAAAGAATGGATAAGTAAAATGCGGTACATTTACACGATGGAGTACTACACAGCAGAGAAAAATGATGACATATTGAAATTTGCAGGCAAATGGATGGATCTAGAAACATCATATTGAATGAGGTAACTCAGACTCAGAAAGACAAATATTATATGTGCTCACCCATAAGTGACTTTTAGACATAAAGCAAAGGAAAACCAACCTACAATTCACAATCCCAGAGAACCTAGACAACAGTGAGGACCCTAAGAGAAACATACATGGATCTAATCTACATGGGAAGTAGAAAAAGACAAGATCTCCTGAGTAAATTGGGGGCATGGGGACCTTGGGATAGGGTAGAAGGGAAGGGGAGAGGAAGGGAGAGGAGCAGAGAAAAACAGATCGCTCAATAAAATCAATAAAAAAAATTTGAAAAAGGAAAGTCACAGCTGGGTTTTGCTGAGTGCCTATGTGTGCCAGGTGCTAAGGCAAGGGCTTTCTGCAGGGTACTTCATTTAATGACAGCCTTGTAACCATTGTCAGATGCACACAACATACCACACACGACCTTTTCTTCACTCTGTGTCAGCAGCCTGTAGGGTAGCTGCCTCTGTGTTAGGATGAGAAATCTGTGAGACAAAACACTTAAATCTTTCCACGGTGGCCACACAGCACACGGGTGGCAGGAATGGGATTTGAATCCTCGGGGACTGGTCATCTTGCTGCTGAGACTTTTGTCTCCTTCCCTTCAAAACGTGAAGTGCTATCGCTGTATTAAACATGCCTTTTCGAGATTCACGTGTCCCCAAGACTCCTGCTGTGATGTCACGAAAGTTTGTTTACAGGGTGCTGGGGAACGGGCGGCTGTACGAAGGTCGGAGATGGGAATGGAGTGGACAGTACGTGGGGGGGGGGGGAGACAGGGTACAGAGGGGGACCTGGGGATGACTTTGAAGGCCAAGCTGTATGTATAAGAGGACTTCTCAACAGAAAGCCCTCTGCCTCCATTCTGAAAGGAAAGGCCACGTTGGTGACACCCTGCCAACCCTCCACCCCCGTAGATTCTGCTTGGAGATCGTTTCTCTTTGCTAATCTTTCTTGCAACAAAGTTTTCTGGTGTACTGGCCCCATGAAGTGCCCAAAACAGGCTTACAACTGGGAACCAGACAGATGACCGAGATGCATGAGGCTCAAATGTGTGGCCAGCACAAAAGGAGGAGGGGAGGATACAGAACCTGAACAGACTGCAGGGCAATTCCATCCTAAAACACCCAATCCAGCCCCAGGGGTGTCAGAGCTGGCTAGGCCAAGGCTCCTTAACTCTCAGGGACTACAGAGACAATGAGGAGTATTGAACCACACACAGGTTCCCCTCTCCTTGAGGCCTGGGGAGTGTGTGTTTGAAACATGCCCACATAGATCAAGCATGCATGATGGACGTGGAAGGAGAAGACATACAGGCAGAGGGTGACTGCGTAAAAAGTCAGGAGTAACAGGGTTTATGACTGGGGCAATGAGGGACCAAAACAGGAGGAAGGCCGGGTACAAAGGGCCTCCTGAGGACTGCTCTGAGGCCATGGAAAGCCTGGCTTCTCAGCCAGGGAGAGAAATGTTTGAATTCTCCTATTTTTAGGTTTTTATTTTATTCTTCAATTAGTTTTTATTATTTAGTTGTTTTTTGATGCTGGGTCTCACGTAGTCCAGGCTGACCTCAAACCCACGACATACCTAAGACAAGCCTTGAACTCCTTCTCCTCCTGCCTCCAGCTCTCAACGGCTGGGATTCCAGTCATCCACACCACACCCAGCAAGTTGATCTTTTCGAAAATGTCTCTTTGACCTGAGCGGTCATAGCATACACCTTTAATTCCAGCACTTAGGAGGCAGAGGCAGGCGAATCTCTGAGTTCAAGGCTAGCCTGGTCTACAGAGACAGCCAGGGTTATACAGAGAAGCCTTGTCTTGAAGCAAAAACAAAAACAAAGAAAACTATATCTATAGATAGATAGACAGACAGACAGATCTCTTTGTTTCATCCTCTAGGCTAAGAAAAAGAAAACATTAATTCCTACTGCCCATGTTGATTGCTAGAACACTCTAGAATCCATGGTTGGATGGACATTCCTTCCTACAAATATTCTTGCTTCCCTTCACCAGCCTGAAAACTAACTCCAAATCCCACAGTCTTTTTATTCCTTCAACACAACTGAGCCTCGGTTTCTCCAACAAACACCATGAGGATGGTGTTTGTTGATTCCCAGAAGAGGTCACGGAGAGTGCGCTCTGGGCTCTCCCAGCCAGGTACCAGTAACCAGCCACCAGGTCGCCCTCCTGAGCCACAGCTAGAGGACTGAAAGTGAGCTAGCCTCTGCTTACCCTGCAGGAAAGGTGCTTAGCCCTGGATAGCCCCTTCTTACCCTGCAGGAAAGGTGCTTAGCCCTGGATAGCCCCTTCTTACCCTGCAGGAAAAGTATTCAGCCCTGATAGCCCCTTTTCATCCTGCACTGGGTTCTAGGTAGGGAAGGAGGTCCAGAGGCGAGGCCAGCAGGTATGAGGTTGCTCTGGGGAGTAGGAGCAGGGAGGATGGAGAGCCAAGCTCAGGATTGGGACACCTTGCCTAGAAAAGTCAGGCACACAAAGGCTGCCGCAGACAGCGGGGAAGAGCCCAATGCAACCCTTTAAAAAACAATAACAGCTCAATGACAAATGCCCTCCTCCCGAGTGAGTGGCGCTGGGGCCCTGGCCCCTCTCTTCTAATCACTTAAAGACCCCCAAGAGGGCGAAGGGGACTCAGGTCCAGGCCCCTCCTCCCAGCCTTATCTGCACAGAAGTCTATAAGAGGTGCTGGTTCCTTAAAGAGAGTCCTTAATGGGAAGCGGCAGAGCTCCGGGGCGACACCCTTCTGGTCCTGGACAAGGGTCATGAAAAAGGAATTGGTTGTAGGGGGTTCAGCACATGAGCTCCGGCAGCTAGGAGAACGCCCGCCCAGCCTCTTCTGCCAGGAGCCCCGCGGCTGGCATGCTCCCTCCCTCCCTCAGTGTATTTATTCTGTATGTCCCCCCCCCATTGTCTGGGCCTCCCCCTCCCCAGCCACCCCTGCGGCCCGCCCTCCGCCTGCACCCAACCTCCCTCATAATAGCATCCTTTTCACAGAGACAGATTGTCCAGCCGGGGGACGCACCTGAGGACTTGCGCCCCTTAACAAATGGTCTTTTAATTTTCTACCATAAGGGCAGGGGGAGGGGGGTGCAGAATCAATCACACATCCATCTTCATCATCGCTGCCGAGGGACTCTTTTTCCTGGCTGACTGCCCCTGGGGAAGATGGGGTGAAAAGAGGAAGGGGGGCAGCCCTTCCGAAGGGCCGTGGGGGAGGGGCGGCCGCGGGGAAGCTAGCTGTCTATCTCCACCCTGACCACCTGACCGGAGTCCAAACAGCACAAGCCATATGGGAAGGTAGGGAAACTGAGGCCTCCCTGGTCTTACAGCAGAAATGGGAAAGAAAGCTGTGCACACAAGGTTCTTCCGCTGGCTGTGATTGTCATTGGAATCAGATGTTGGTCCCATCCCCCATCTGCCAGCTTTCTGACCAACATACCCCCTCAGCCTTCTCAAGTAAGCTGCTGATAAGAAGGGCGCACCTCCTAAGGATGTTACAGGGACCAAGGGCATGCCGAGTAGGCCCGGGCACTGGGGGAGTCTTGGATTCAGGAAAGTTATGTGATCCTTGAAGGTCCCTTTAAAAACGACAGCAACGACAATTGTGGTGGTATGCCTCTGTTTGGAGATATGGCATCCTGGAGCCTGGGCAGCTGGATCTGCTCTGAGGCCTGCTGTGCTCACACTTCTCTCTTTCTGCTTCCTTTAAGCTCATATTGACCTTTGAACCCTTAGGTCTCTGGTCCAGCATTGTCTTCAATGGAGGGAGTTCTAGACCAGCTCCCCAACCTCGCGGTGCCCCCTGTTTGTTTTTCTCCAAAGCATAGACCATGGTCTAACTGTGTATATGTTAGCTCTGTGTGTATGCATGGTATGTATGTATTATGTTATGTGTGTGTCTGACCGGGTTATGAAGGCAGAGCAGGTGCTGCTTCTTGCACTCTTCATACAACCCAGGAAATGGGGACAGTTGTGTGATGATATCTCACAGCTAGGTACACGGAAGGCCTCACACACAGCTACACCCAGTGATCCCAGATCATGAAATCTACTCACCACCTCAAGCTCCAAGGACAAGGGACCCTTGGAGAAGTAACTGATTGCCACAGGGATGGTGCCGGGAGAGGTTAAAATGTACCACATGTGCTATGTAGGCGGTTGATGCTAAAAAATGATGGGGGTATGTACAAAGGACATGGAGGCAGCAGGAAAGGGTTTCCTTTGGTCCGATATAAGGCAAACTGATCATCCAAGTGGTCATAGGCAAAGATTGCTGTCATCAAGTATACCTCTGCTGTCGCGAGAAAGTGGATGGATGAATGGCATAAGAGTTAATGAATGGGTGGATAGATAGGTGGATGGATGGATGGATAGATGGGTGGGTGGATGGATGGATGATGGATGGGTAGATAGATGGATGGATGGATAGATGGGTAGGTGGATGATGATGGATGGGTGGGTGGATAGATGATGGATCGATAGATAAATGAATGGATAAATGGGTGGATGGGTGATGGATAGATGGATGGATGGGTGGATGGACAGATGATGGATGGATAGCTGGCCAGGTGGGTGAGTGAATAGATAGATAGATAGATAGATAGATAGATAGATAGATAGATAGACATGCATGCATGGATGGGTGGATGGATGGATGGATGGATGATGGATGGTTGGGTGGATGAATGATAGATGGATGGATAGATGGATGGATGGATGAATAGATGGATGGATGGATGGATGGATGGATGGATGGATGGATGGGTGGATGATGGATGGTTGGGTGGATGGATAATTTTCCTCTTTACAGTGAAAAGTCAAATGATGAACCCAGAAGGTCGATTGACATGAACAATAAGCTTTTAGGAAATATGGCCATCGGCCCTAACAAGAATCTTCAAATTGTTATGAATGCCTCCAAGTCTGAGGGTCACCAGATGTTTGCATTACTTTAAAGCATTGCCCCCAAAAGTATTTCTTAATTACAGAATAAAAAAGAGTAAAGCTCCCATTGGGAAACCCACCAGGCACCAGCTAATCCCTGGTCATAACAGAATTTATAGCTCAGGCCTCCTGGCACCCTTGCACAGAGAGGAGCATGGCATCCATTAGGCAAGACAGCTGCAGACATGTCACCAGAGCTAGAGACTATGGTGACTTCAAACACAATCATTTGTTTGGTTTTGAGACAGGATCTTGAGTAGGCAAGGCTAGTCTTGAACTCACTACCAGCTGAAAATGACTTTGAACTTCTGGGCCTCCAGCCTCCACTTCCCAAGTGCCGAGGTTACAGGTGTGTATCTGCCACACTGGGTTTATACAGAGCTGGGGATCAAACCAGAGCGTCGCGCATGCTGGGAGAGCTACAATGCCAGCCCCAGATAGATCCACTCTGAAAGGCATCCTCCCAAGCAGGTGGTCTGAAGGCTGGAACAGTGTGGAGATCACAGTCCAGCTCAAGGGAGTCTGAAGGGACATGGCATCTGAGTGCACCCTGTCAGCCAGGACATGGGGGTCTGTGCCTGCACACATGCAAATGCATGGACCCAGCAAGTAAGTGCTCTACCTCCAAGCTCCGAACGTAGGCCTTAAGAATGGATGTTCCCAGCCAGGCGATGGTGGCGCACGCCTTTAATCCCAGCACTCGGGAGGCAGAGGCAGGCGGATCTCTGTGAGTTCGAGACCAGCCTGGTCTACAAGAGCTAGTTCCAGGACAGGCTCCAAAACCACAGAGAAACCCTGTCTTGAAAAACCCAAAAAAAAAAAAAAAAAAGAATGGATGTTCCCGGAGATCCTGACAAGGCAAAGTGATCTTCGTGTCATGTCCGTGTGGTTCTCCTAGCTCCGACAGCTGTTCTGTGAGTAAGAGAAGGACAGTGAGAGCCTCTGGTGTGAATGAAGCCAGTAGTTAGACACTATATGCAACTTCTCACAGACAAGGTTTAGGGAAAGAAAATCACAGGAGACTGTGTCTGAATGTATGGAAAGAAGCGGGGCGTGTTGATGTGTATGGTTCAAAGGGAGCTTGCAGTGGCTTTTACAAGCTCTCTGCATGTTGCTGTTTGAAAACTGGAGAAATTAAAAAGACAAGAAGCCAATTCCGGCAGCACAGGGGTAGCTGTGAAGAAAGGTCGGGTCCCAGCCAGCATCCATACCCTCAGACACCGTTTCCCTACCAGCCTCCCTATCCGAGGTCCAGCAGGACTGGGTGGTGGTTTTTGTTTTAGGGGGATCGGGTGGCATCTGCTTGCTCACTCCTATACTCTCATTGCTAGAGCAGTGCGCGGTACACAGTAGGTTCTCACTAAATATCTGTTGTATAAATCAAGTACAGAAAGCCAACTTTGGTCAGCCGAGGAGCCATAGGGGCATAGGAGCTCCAGAGTGGTCCCAGCACTGTGGTCCGGGTAATTCGGAGGCCCAGGGAGCTTCCATAAGAAAGAGTTTTGGGGGAGAAACTGAGGAAACCAAAGCAGAAAAGGGTAGGAAATAAACAACTACCACAAATTGTCTCCCCTGACTGTACACTCTTAGGCAAAGACCTGGAGAATAGGGCTGGGGGATTTGCGGCTGGAGCCCCTTAACTTGGGAGAGCAGGGAGTTGTTCAACCCGAAAACAGCTAGTAGGGATGGAGAAGAAAATGGGGGAGGAGAGAAGGGGGGAAGAGAGAGGGAGAGGGGATAGACAAGAAAGGCAAAGGCCTCGGCTGCCTCTCCCTCTGCCCACTCCCTGCCAGCCCCTCCTTTCTCCCCCAAAACCATCCCTGAGGGAAGAGCACACCAGGAGCCCAGGGAGGGCTGTCTCTGGGAGGGAACTGAGGGAGAAGGTTAATTAGATGTTTGCATCCAATTTATGTCTTGTTTGTGAACGCTCCATCTCAGCTGCAGCCCGGGCGGGCGGCCCTCGCACTCCATCACACATTCCGAGTTACCGCAGTTCCAGAGCCGGTTCCCAGGTCAACATGCGCCATTATCGTTTTATCGCCAGCTCTCCCTCTGCATTACAGAACAGGCGCTGCCTCCCGCCTGAGGTTGTTAGGCCCCCATCTCTACCTCCCTGGACACCGCGTCTGTAGAGGTAGGCCTGGAGACGGCCAGGTATGCCACAGGTGCCCACCCTCTGCACTTGGGGGTCCTTCGAGCCACTGGGCCAGCCGAGGGTCAGAGGTCCTGTAACCCCAGAGGCCAGTAGGAGAACGATGCCACAGGGCCAGGGGTCCAGAACGGTCCCGTGGAATCCTGTTTGGTCTGTGGGCCAGACATTGGCTTTGGGGTGAGATGGACAGAGGATCTGGAACCCACTAGAATGAACAGACTTCACGTGGGCACACACGGATGTACATGAACCCCAGAATCAAGCCAGCGTGGTCTGCTTGTATTCCCACAGAAGGCAGCGTGTAAGGAATTGGTGAGATCTTACAGACACGGTGACAGAACCGTGGGAATGAAAAGGGGGAAAGAAAGAGGAGGAGGCAGGAGAGAGGACCACGCCTCCAGAATGTGGGAGGATTATGCCTCTTGCCTCCAGGGTCCCCAGCACCTCGCAGACAACCCAGCACATACCGGGTCCTCAATTTGTTTGATGAGTGAATAAATGAACGAAAACGAATGAATGTCTGAGCATGGTTATTAATAAAACATTCGTTTTGACACTAAATATCCATTTCCAAGTCCCCAACCCTTCCAGGAACATTCCTTCCAGAAAGTAACCCCAGCCCTCTCCCTGTCACCCCAAATCTCACCCCAAAGCTAAGCCTTCTTCAGTACAGATCCCAGCCAGGCCAACTGTGACCTGTCAGTCACTTTAAGTCCTAAAGGCAAGGCCCAGAGACCAGATGGAGCCTCGTGTCCATTCTGCCTGTCAGGAGAGCCCCCTGCAGGTGGAGTCCAGGGAGGGGCTTATTAACCCCTTCCCCCTGCTCTGCCCCATCTAGGGAGGGCTATGATTTGGGTCAAGGTCAAGGGAATCCTTCCTTCTGGTCCCAGATATTCTCCTAGCGGCATCTGGCTCTTAACACTTTAGGAGATAAAACATGGTTCTGCCTTAATCTCCAAGGTAAGGGGGGGGGGCAGAAACCCTGCTCCTTCCTCTCCCCCAAAGGTGCTTAAACACAGCTTGTTTTCAGGTGGGGAGACTGAGGCCTAGAGTAAGGAAAGAATGAAGTCTCCAGACAGGCTGAGAGAGAGCTGGGACTGACCCTGCCAAGGTCATGACCGAGGGTCTTGCTTGTTCCCCAGTTTCTGAGGCCCCACTATCTAAGGTGCCCTGGTCCTGCTGTGGTTATATGGCTTCAGCCCCAGTATCTTTTCTTGAGAGCTCTAGAGAGGAGGTAGGACACAAGCTACAAGTGAGATTCAAGGGCCTCTGTTTAGACTTTCTCAAGTGTTAACAACCCTATTTGAAGGTATGGAAATGACTCTTTGCCTCAGTTTCCCCTTCTGTCAGTCTTTGGTTTCTGTGGGTAGGAGCTGTCCCTGGCTACCATATGGAGAACATTGAGGGGGGGTGTGAGTTGAGCTGTAAGGCATAAGATGACAGGGGTGTAGTCTGGGGACATTCGTGCCCCATGAGAAGGAGACCCACATGTCATCATCCATCAGTGGTCCCATCTTCCCCAAGATCCCTCGGCATGTCTAAGAGACCCGATTAGAAAAGACCCCTGAGTTCTCCCCGGGAGACGGGTGGGTGGGGAGGGACACGCTGGACTGGTAAGTCCCTGCAGCGTCTCTGCCCATCCTTGCGTGCGGTCCCCACGTCAGCTGGGGAGACCAGAAAGTTTCAAGCTGGGAGAAGGAAGGGAGGGGTCCTAATTGCTTCTATGACACCATAATGGCAGGACTATTAATAAGAGATTAAAATCCAATTCATAACGAGGCCTAATAACTCTTACCACTGGGCCAGCAGCTGGGTGGGGTGCTGCAACGCAGCCGGCTCAGCCACAGGGGGGGTCAGGAGTCTGAGTGGAGCTGGGTGTGACTGCATGGGATTGTCATCCTGGAGTCTAAGAGGCTGAAGCAGTAAGATCCTGGGTTCGAAGCCAGCCTGTACTACATAGAAAAACCCTATATCAAAAATAAATTGGAGTCAAATTGGCTCCATGGGTAAAGGTGCTTGCTGCGCAGGCTTGGAGACCAGAGTTCAAGCCCTGGAGCCGACATAAAGGTGGAAAGAGAGAACCGATTCGACGTCATTATCCTCCACCCTCCATGCATGCACCTTCACACACACTAACTAAATTTCGATTAATTCAAGGGTAATAAACACTCAGACAAAAAGACTAAGGAAGAGAATGTGGAGAGAATATCACATGAAAACAGAGGTTCAAGCCACAATGTGAGATTGAAGGTCTCTCTTTATGGGTTGTAGCAAACTTCTGGCAGCTAGGGGAAGCCAGGAAGACTCCCCTGTGGGCTTTGGCCTGCCTCTGAGACAGGGTTCCTTGTCCTCAGCTGCTAACTGCTGTGGTTTGCGGAAGGCAGCCCCGAGACACCTACAGCATGCTTGCAGCTCCGGGCCTCAGAGCAGGGACCCAGCCCGTCTCCTCCTACTTCTCTGCTCTCTGAGACTCTGAGGACCCCATTACGCATCTGCCTCCTGGCGTTCTGAAGATCAGCCCACCCGTGGCAGGCCAGAACGCCATCGTGGGTCTTAAAGTGATGCTTGGGAGGGATCATAGGAGTTCTTGTCAGCTAGTCCTACCCAGGAGGGACAGACACCGCAGGGCAGACGTAGGAAGGAAATGGATGTGAAAGTTGACCCTTGAATGGTAACTCTTATAGCCACTGAGAGAGAGGTACACAGCGTAGGGCTACACACAGCTTTTGGGGCTCAAATCCCGGCTCCACCTAGAACGGCTGTGTGACCTTGGACAAGTTCCATAACCTTTCTGTGCCTCCCTTTCCCCATCTAAAATGGAGAGAATAATCACATAGACATCATGGGGTGGCTCTGAAAGATCAAACAAGTTGTAAATTAGCTCTTTTGAGCCATCTATAACCTAGACATACTTGAAATGGCAACGCACAGAAACTAATTTTACTCATCAATTTAATAAACAAAAAAAATGTGAACAGGAGAGATGGTTCAGACAGTAGCATGCTTGCCGCACAAATGTAATCTGAGCTGTATTCCCCAGCACCCATATCAAAAGGAAGGGGGGAACTGGGTGAGTTGGCATGTGTCTGTAACCCAGCTCTGGGGAAAGAGACAGGACCACCTCTGGGGCTCCCATGCCTGCCAGTCTACCCTCATTGGTGAGCCCCACAGCCCAGTGAGAAACCGTATCTCAGGAAACAGATGGACCTCTGATCCCTGCATTGTATGTGCACATATATACACCCACATACACGTGGACACACACACACACACACAGAGATGCTTACATTCAGACCTCACCTAAAACATGTTGCTAACCAGATAAGCAACAGTGAAATAAACTGTGTTTTTGCCTGCCTAACAATGAGGTGGTTCTATTGGCTGTGTCCTACCCTACTGGGGTTCATCTGAGTGTCCCCAGAGAAATACTGCCTAATGTCCTCACCCTAGAAATACAAAGATGACCCAGCCTCACTATGGAAGTTCAAACACATTCCATAGTGAGAACGGAGTTTCTGAAGGCTTTCCCGGGAGAAACAAGGGATGGGGCTTGTGCCTTCACAGGCCTGGGACCCTGCTGCTGGCCTCAATGAACCAAGACACAGATGGTAACAATAGACCTGGTGAATTTATTGAACCCCTGTCACAAAGCGCTTTGGGGGAGAAACAGGTTGAGGATCAATGGGGAGTGAGCAGGGGAGTGGTTCCAAATGGCTTAAAGGAGATTAAAGGGAGGATAGAGGTGCTGATGGAAACCCGCATCCAGGCGGCTTTTAGACCTCCAGCGGGTCTGGGACAGTTGTGGATCCCAGATAGGTCTCTTGGGGAGCGAACCCTAATCCTGGTACTGTGGGGATATCGCACAATTTGGAGAACTGAGAACACACATATACACGCGCGTGCACACATGCACACAGAGGAAGGGGCTCCATCTCAGACAGCTGGAGGGGGAATCTGAATACAAAGATCGGGAGGGCGGTAAGACCCAGCCAGGGCCAGCGCTTCTGTAGTGAGATTCCTGCTGCTGTCGCTCAGGGCTTAAAGCCACGTGCGTGTGTCACCTTCCAGCTGTGGAGGTCCCACAGCCACTGTGTCAGCACGATGGTGTCTCTCCCACGGGCTCCAATAACGGCTTTCTTCCCTGCTTTCCTGGCTTCCCGAGGCTGCCCACATGTGTTTGGTGTGTGGCCCCTTCCTCTGTCATCAGACCCGCTTCTCTGTCTCCCAATGGCTCTGCTTCCCTCCACACACGGCCTCTGAAGCTGACATTCCCACCAACCCTTTACAAAGATCCCAGGATGTCTGTGCCCACCCCGGGGAACCCAGAAAATCCCATCTCAAGCTTCACGCTACCATATACTAAGTCTTTTGCACCACGTGGTGGTTCTGATTGCCACAATTTTATTCCCCCTGCGTTCGCGAACTCATTTTTCCCTCTCCTACCCAGTGAAGGAAAGGCTCCCACGCTCCCATTTGAAGTCCAGCTCACTCAAAGCCCCACTTTCAGGAAACTGTAAACTGTCCTTTTGGCCTTGAAGGCTGGAGGAGGAGGCTCCGGATCCAGCTGTACCTGAACTCAGGCACCAGCTCATAAGCTAACAAACTGCACTTTCCCGGTCACTCCAACTGACCTGCATCTACTGTTCTGTCCTCTCAAGAAATGCTGGGTGAGCTGGGGGGTGGTGGCGCGCGCTTTTAATCCCAGCACTCAGGAGGCAGAGGCAGGTGGATCTCTGTGAGTTTGAGGCCAGCCTGGTCTACAAGAACTAGTTCCAGGACAGGCTCCAAAGCAACACAGACCCTGTCTCGAAAAAAAAGAAGAAGAAGAAGAAGAAGAAGAAGAAGAAGAAGAAGAGGAGGAGGAGGAGGAGGAGGAGGAGGAGGAGGAGGAGGAGGAGGAGGAGGAGGAGGAGGAGGAGGAGGAGGAGGAGGAGAAGAAGAAGAAGAAGAAGAAGAAGAAGAAGAAGAAGAAGAAGAAGAAGAAGAAGAAGAAGAAGAAGAAGAAGAAGAAGAAGAAGAAGAAGAAGAAGAAGAAGAAGAAGAAAGAAGGAAATGCTCTGTGAATGTGGAACTCCATCCTAGGACAACATCAGGTTCTATCCCACGCACCCACTGCCTGCAAAGGGCAGGGATTGCAAGTGGCTGATCTCACAGTTTTTCCCATCCATTGCTTCACCCTGTCTGTAACTAGTGATCCCCAGTCTGGGAAGGAAGCTCCTCTACGAACAACCAGACTGTAGACTCTTAGTTGTGCCAGCCCTGGTGGCTGCCCCTATCCCACTCAGCACATACAAAACAAATCACTCAGGCAGAGCCAGGCAGTGGTGGCGCACACCTTTAATCCCAGCACTCGGGAGGCAGAGGCAGGTGGATCTCTGTGAGTTCGAGGCCAGCCTGGTCTATAAGAGCTAGTTCCAGGATAGGCTCCAAAGCTACAGAGAAACCTTGTCTCGAAAAACATAAAAAAAAACCAGGCAACACCCAAGCCACCAGTCACTGACAGTTTCTAGTAAAACTCTACTGGTAACACAGGTGGATGTCAGCTTTGTTCAAATAACAAACAGTGAACACAAGGCTGGGGTGACAGGTCCGTTGGTGGAGTGTTGGCCACACATTCCTGGGGGCCTAAATTCAGTCCCCACCACCCATAGAAAAGGCCAGGAGTGGTGGTGTATGCTGGGGGGATGGCAGAGACAGGAAGATCCTGAGGACTCGCTGGCCCCCTGGAGTCCTTAATCAGCAAGTGCCAAACCCAGTGCCACAAAACGAAGCAGAGAAAAAGATGGAGAGAGACACCTGACATCAAGTTCTGATCCCCGGGCTCAAAGGCACATGTGTGCATCCACACATACAGGGACATGGAGAGAGAGAGAGAGAGAGAGAATCATTTAACAACTTGAAGGGGCGTTCAGGGACCCAATTCACATCCTCAGAATTGAGCCCTTACTGGCTGTGCCATCTCTTGGGCTAAAGGGAAGGGCATGTTAACCCAGGGGACAGTAGGCGCAAAACTCCTAGAAGCAGGGTCACATTTGCAGACTATGAAAACAGCAAAGAGACCGAGACGGGCCATGTAGACTGGGGAGGAGACAGAGAGTCCCAAAGTTACAAGGTAAGAATCAATTAGGTTTCAGCCATCGTGGGCTGATGGAAGGGGTGGGGAGTCAGGAGCCGAGAGGTGGCAAAAGTCACTGACTTTGTGAGGCTTCTCTGGCAGCCAGGTGTAGAATGATGACTGAACCCAGAGGCGGGAAGGTCGATGCCCCCCCCTCTCCGATCAGGAGAGATCCAGGGCTTCAGCTAAGGAGAGCAGAAGAGACTGTGGGAGGGGCTAGGATTCAGGGTCAACGTTCAAGGTCTGGCTGATGGAATTGTCTGCTGGTCTACCCTGACCCCAGTCTTGCTTTCTATCCCCGCGTGGCTGCCCCTGCCCACCCTCTGCCACAGTGAGAAATCGCTGTCAAGATTTCTTCTGTTCTTGAGAATGAAAAGAAAAAAAAAAGCCAACAATCTCTAAACTCATCAATACAGAGCCATGTCAATCTGTCCATCAGCTGACTGCCATCGATAACTTCAACTCAGGCCTGACAGGATTGTAGAAAAGAGGAAAATGAAATATTTATAACTTCTTACAAGACGAGGGCCTTCCTCAAGGTGAGAGCTTCAGATCCAATCGCGTTAGAGCACAGCCTCCCTGACTCGAGGTGACATCTGTTGGGGCAGAGGCCCAACAGAGTGGCAGATCTGACATTTGACCCAGAGAAACGGCCCTGACCTGAACAAGGCTGTTGCCATCACTCCCTGCTGTGTGACTCAGGGCAGGTCAATTACCCTCTCTGAGCCTTGGCTCAGCAAGATTACCTAGAAGGCTCTTGAGAAGATAAAGTGAGGTGACCTGTGGGAAGGTGTGCATGTGATGTGGGGTTGAGTAGGAAGCTGGCCTACTGGGTTTTAATCTTAGTAAGTGAGTAGGAAGGACCATGGGAAGGGCATACCAGGCGGGAGGGACCCGCACAGGCAAAGGCCCCAGGGAGGAAGAAACAGGAGACTGAAGATGGCCATCAAAGCCAGTGGGACTATGCTCCTGCCTCGCCTCTGCAGACTAGGACCTGGTCCTCAGGAAGGAGGCTGGAAGGCTTAGGGTGAGAAAAGACACCGCTGGACCTCGCGGCGCTGCCAGGAAGTGAGGGGATCCTGGGAGATCCCAATCCCCAGTCCTAAGGAATGGGTCCCACAGCCAAGCAAGCCTCGGCGTCTCCATGTTATACTGTTACCCGTCTGCTTGCTTCCTGTACCAGTCAGCTGTTGCTGTAATAGTGGTGTGTAACAAATAACCATGCAGGGTCCAGCAATGTGGCTCAGCCACGAAAGGTGTTACCACCAAGCCTGATGACCCGAGTTCAACACCCAAAACCCACACAGTGGGAGGAGACAGATGACCTGCTGTAAGATGTTCTCTGCTTCCACTCACCCGTGTGACAAGCACATGCCCCATACACACATACACACATACACACACATACATACACACACATGCACACACACATACACACACCTACATACATACATACACACATGCACACACACACCAACATACATACACACATACATACATGCATGCATATGCACACATGCACACACACATACACACACCTACATGCATATGCACACATGCACACACATACACACACCTACATACATACACACACATGCATGCATATGCGCACACACATGCACACACATACACACATGCATGCATATGCACACATGCACACACATACACACAATGCACGCACATACATACACACACATGCACTCATATACACACATGCATGCACACATACATACACATATACACACATCTACACATACACACATCATACACACATATACATACACACGTACAAGAATGCATATGCACACATGCACACACACATACACACATACATACACACATGCATGCATATGCACATATGCACACATATACACACATGCATGCACACATACATACACATATACACACATCTACACATACATACATCATACACACACATACACACATATACATACACACGTACATGCATACACATACACACACATACACACATGAACACACAAATAAATATTTTTTAAAAACAATTAAAATAGGTATGCAGCCCCGGCGTTTAGAGCACCCACCATGCTTCTCGGTTCCTGGCACTCTGCAAGTTTGCAGTAGTTCCGCTGCGGTTTGACCATCCAGGTTGCCCAGGGGTCGCTTGGATCTAGACTTCCGAAAGGGCATGGATAACAGACTAAAGGGACAGCCACCACCCCATGTGAATTTGCCATGAAAGATCATAAACATGCAAAAGCTCACACCTCCTTCCCACTCCACCCACCCACGCACACATATGTTAAAGCCTCTGCCTGTGGAATAGCCTTTAACACACCAATGGCCAAAAGGTCAAGGTTACCACCAGGACACATGGATCAAAACAAGAAGCATACTTCTGTAATGAGGGGGATGGAGCTGTAGTCCACATTGTCCCTAAAACATGGAAGTTAATTGAACACATAATAGATAGATGGGTGGATACTAGAGAGATGATAGGCTATCGACAGACAGATGGATAGATGATAGATAGATAGATAGATAGATAGATAGATAGATAGATAGATAGATAGATAGATAGATAGATAGATTATAGATAGATGATTGATAGGTAGATAATAGATAGATAGATAGATAGATAGATAGATAGATAGATAGATAGATAGATAGATAGATAGATAGATAGATTATAGATAGATGATTGATAGGTAGATGATAGATAGATAGATAGATAGATAGATAGATAGATAGATAGATAGATGACTTGCTAGTTATCCTTTGTCAATTTGACACAAACTAGAGTTACCTGGGAAGAGGAAATTTCAATTGAAGAATTGCCTCTACCAAATTGGTCTGTAAGTTTGTGGGCATTTTCTTGATTCATGACATGCATAGGAGGGCCCAGTCCACTGTATGACTGCCTCCCCCAGGCAAGGTGAATCAGGGCTGCATAAGAAAGGTGGCAAGTGTGACCCTGGAAGTGAGCCAGTAAACAACTTCTTCCCATTCTGGCTTCTGCTTCAGTTCCTGCCTCCAGATTCTGGCCTTGGGTCCCTGCCCTGACTTCCTGCAGTGATGGAGTGTGACCTGAAAGTGGTAAGATGAAATAACCCTTTCCTCCCCACGTTCTTTAGGTCATGGTGTTTATCACAACAGCAGAAAGTTATCCAGGACAATGATGGATGGATGGATGGATGGATGGATGGATGGATGGATGGATGGATGGATGGGTGGGTGGGTGGGTGGATGGATGGATGGATGGATGGATGGACAGAAGAATGAATGGGTGAATGATGGATGAATGGGTGAATGATGGATGGTTAGATGGATGGGTGAATGATGGATAGATGGGTGAATGATGGATGGTTGGATGGATGGGTGAATGATGGATAGATGGGTAAATGATGGATGGTTGGATGGATGGGTGAATGATGGATAGATGTGAATGATGGATGGTTGGATGGATGGGTGAATGATGGGTGGATGGGCAGGTGGATTGATGGACAGATAGATACAGATACATAGATAAATAGAGAGATGGATACGTTATGGACAGATGAATAAATGGATACATATAGATGGATGCTATAAAGTATCCCACACTTGCTCAGAACTGAGTATAATAAAGAGTTCTTTATTTAGGGGTAGACTCACAGATCACAGTCCTCTTCACAAGTGGGGAACAGGAACCAAATCGAGCAGCCAAGAGAGACAGAGCACAAGCTTTATGTCTGCATTTATAGTACAAGAGACCACGCCCAAGAGGTCTGTTATCTCTCAGGCCATTGGCTGAAGGAGTTCCCACAGCACCTCCCCCTTCTGTCTAAATAAGAGAGTTCAAAATCCAATACAATACTATAGACAATAAGAACAAATATCAAGTATAAAAATTAGAATTACAGGCCAGGCAGTGGTGGCGCACGCCTTTAATCCCAGCACTCGGGAGGCAGAGGCAGGCGGATCTCTGTGAGTTCGAGAAAGCTCCAGAGAAACTCTGTCTCGAAAATCCAAAAAAAAAAAATTAGAATTACAACCAGCATAAACAATATCAAGCAAGAAAAATATGCTAAATGTTTTGATAATTATCCTATCCCAAAGAATCTAAGTCTTGCATTAGAAATAGCTTAAGCCAGGAAGTGATGGCACATGCCTTTAATCCCAGCACTTGGCAGGCAGAGGCAGGTGGATCTCTGTGAGTTGGAAGCTGGCATGGTCTACAAGAGCTAGGTCCAGGATAGGCTCCAAAGCTACAGAGAAACCCTGTCTTAAAAAACAAAAAAGCAAGCAAGCAAGCAAGCAAGCAAGGAAGGAAGGAAGGAAGAAAGGGCTTGACTAAGCCATGAGAAGAAAGTAACTGACTATCTAATCTTCAACCCCATCAAAGACCTGAGAAGGGAAATAATATCACTTGAAGTACAATCAAGTAACTTCCAAAATGTACAATAAATGACAGAGACAACTGGCTACCTAAGCAATCACCCAAAGTCTCATTTGCAATGTTGGAGCAACCAACTTTGGCTAAGGCCTAGAGTAACTGACAGACCATTTTCAGAGGCAAGAAAGTTTTCAAAACTGTCTTACCCTATCTTGGAAAGTTTTGGCAGTCTTTTTTCTTGTATCCTGCTTGTCCTGTCTGGACACTGTGCATTTTGTCAGTGGTCGAGGCATGGGCAGTTCTTTGCCCAAAGACCAACTTTGCCAAGAAGAAAAAAAGCTCAAAGTGGAGTGTCTTGGGTGCCCAACATTCCCTGGGGAATAGATTGGTGCTGTCAGGAGCAATAATGTCTCACACCAACAGAACCCTAAGTTATTTAAATACCATATTCTACAGCTCTTTGGAGTGGTTGAAGATTACCTATCTATGTGGAATACAATCTCTTTGTATCTAAAGAACCTGATTAGTCTAACTGTAAGTATAGCAAACATGTATGACTATTGACCTATAATTCTTAATACCTTAAAGAGTAAGGCCTCATATTAGAATATAAAACAATCTTTAAACAACTGTGCAGCAAATGAGAACAATGACCTCAAAATGTAAACAATATATAAGTATCTTGATCAGAGGTAGAAATATATAATGCAATATGTTAAATATATCCTAAAATTATATCAAAATCATATGCAAAATGTCTTAAGCAGCAGTAAAAACATGCATGAACACAATATCACAAAATAACTTTGCATATAATTTGAATTTATATCAATATACAAGTATCTATACCAATGTAAATTATCTATAAATAATAGCTCACAAGTAATCACTCTATTAATCACTATTATTATTAGTGTGAGCATGCTCATACTAATTTGGGGAGATTTATAGAGACCTTTCAGGGGGTCTTTGTTGGTGGGACTGCTAGTTCATTTCCTGACTGCCCTGACTCGAAATAGTCACACAGAAACTATATTATTTGCAATACAGTTTGGCCAATAGCTTAAGCTTATTTCTAGCTAGCTCTTGCATTTTAAATTAACCCATTTCTCTTAATCTGTATATCACCATGTGGCTGTGGATTACTGGGTAAAGTTCTGTCTGGCATTTGTTTCTGGTGGGGTTACATGGCTTCTCCCTGACTCCTCTTACTCTCTCTATACATATGTCTCTTCTAGCCTGGCTATATTCTGTTAAGCCACTGGCCAAAAGCAGCTTCTTTACTAATCAATAAAAGCAACTTGCATACAGAATGACTTTCACAGGTCTTGGTTCATCAAGCCTCTATATATGTTGGTTTAGCTTAGCAGCCCCCAGAATCAAATATATCTCTGTAGTCAAAATATTCAAAGAAAACGCAATAATAAGCATGATCCAGACTTTCTGTATATTCCATCTTTACATGGCTAATTTTTCTTTACTTCTTTAATCTATGACTGTCTGTACTCTTTTATATTATTTTTACTGTCTCTTTAAAGACTTAGTTTTATTTTTTAAAACTATTTTTTGTATCTGTTTATACTCTTTTTTCTTTCAAGCCTATGTACATTTTTTAAAACACACTATGACCTGTTTAGAGCTTTATTTCTGTCTGAATTTGTCTTTATTGCATATCTGTAATCTTTTTCTGACAAGGAGCATTTTAAAATGGTAAACAGTATGGTTTCAGCAGCCCTGGATTCTGGCTCCGCCTCTCTAAGTCTTTAAATGTGGCCAAGGTACCTTTATAGCCAGCTCTGGGACCACCCGGTGAGAACTGCACTCACCACCTCAACTCTGGGAAGCACCTTGCAGCAATAAATACTTTTTAACTGAGTAAAAGCTAAATCTGACATGCAATGCACTGCATGGCCTGGAAATATCTCTGTGCATAGGAGCAGGAATCCGCCATCCTTTCCTCCCTGTGCATTCCTAGCAGACCTGATCCAGCTGCTTGCTCAGGCAGGGGTGCTGGGCAGCAGGCATGCTCTCAGCTTCTTTCCTCCTTACCCTGAGTTATCCCCATGTTGGGTGCCAGATATAGATAAAAAGTATAGAGACTGATATTAGATAGCTATGTAGATAGAAGATAGATGTATAAATGATTGTTAGGTGATTGAGAAAGAGAGATGACAGACATGCATACATATTAAAATCTTAATGTATCATTTATTTACAGTTAAATGCTGTTTTAAATAAACTTTACTGCAGGCATCAACAAAATAATGCCCTCAGGATTGGGGAGATGTCTCAGTGGTTAAGAGCACTGGCTGCACTTCCAGAGGACCCAGGTTCAGTTCCCAGCACCCACATGACAGCTCACAGTTGTCTGTAACTCCAGTTCCAGGGGATCTAATTCCATCTTCTGGCCCCTCTGTACACCAGGCACACAAGTGGTGCACAGACATATGTACAAGCAAAACATCCATGCACATACAATTTTTTAATAAAAAAATAAAATAAAATAAAATGAAGTGACACCTGTTGCTCTCTTGTGTCTGGCATAGCAATGCTCCATGGTGGGCAGAGAGCCCTGGGGAGTCAGATGTTTTCAACCACTGAGCAGCTAATAAGTGACAGTGTTGTTCCTTTTAAAAAAAAAAATCATTTTTTTTTTATATATACATTGGTGTTTTCCCTGCAGGTATGATGTATGCAGGAGTCAGATTCCCTGGAAGAGGAGTTACAGACAGCTGTGAGCCACCATGCGGGTGCTGGGAATTGAACCTGGGTCCTCTGGAAGAACAACCTGTGCTCTTAACCACTGAGGCATCTCCCCAGCCCAACGGTGTTGCTTCTTAAGTAGATAAAAGATATCATTTCACTCCGCTTACCCCGTCTCTTCATTGTCTAGGATGTTTTCCTAGTGGTCTATGCCATCTGAGAAGCTGTAATGGGGGTGTTTCTCCAGCACCGAGATTGAGTGCACAGCCACATGCCTTGGTTTCTCCTCCTGGTCACCTGATGATGAGCCGTCAATTGCCTGTTTGCCCACATAAACCTTGCTACTGAGAACAAGTCCATGTGTTCTGTGTCTGCTTCTGACAGTTCAGCCGGAACCCCAGACCTAAGCGAGACCCTCTGAACATTCTGAACTTCGTAGCTGTGTTTAGGGTCACAAAGTGCCAGTTTCCAACTCCTCAGACTGGCTGTCCCACAGCATGCACCTGCCCTGGTCCTTCATGGCCCTGACTCAATTTTTTAGACATAGACATAGCATAGTGTATTGTTATCATATCCATACGCTTTTCTCAGACAGCTAACGAGTCTATTCTCCTGTTCTCTTCTCTAGACTTTCTGTTGGGATTTGGGCAGCTTCTCTCTTTTCTTTCCTTTCTTTTTTGGGGGGTCTGGGGGCAGGGTAGTGGTGTTTTCAAGACGGTTTCACTGTGTAGCTCTAGCTGTCCTGGAACTCACTCTGTAGACCAGGCTGGCCTTGAACACACAGAGATCCACCTTCCTCTCCCTGCCAAGTGCTGGAATTCAAGGTGTGCACCAACCACTGCCCAGCTAGCTTCTCTCTTCTCTTACAGACTAGTTGGTATACCGCAATAATCCCTTGCCTCTCATCTTTTGCAGAATTCAGGTGTAAGTTCCTCTGGGCCAGGTGCCTTTCTGTGGTGGGGTGGGGCATCATTGCCCTGAGGCTCTCTCTGAAAATGCTCAGCTAGTTTTGAACTTCCCTACAAAAAAAAAACCTAAAAGAGCTGACACAGCGAGATTGGTGGAGCAAGAACAAGCCTGGGCAGTCACTGAGTGTCGGGATACAAAAGGGCCATTGAGTGTGCTCCCAATACCACAAGCACGCTTAGTTCAGGTAGCAAAGAATGAGGGTGAGGAGCTCCAGCAGCGTATATCCTATGTGCTCACCTGCTTGGAGAGTTTTTGGGTTTTTTTTTTTTCTGACAGGGTATCATTATGTAGCCCTGGTTAGCCTGGGCTAGCTTCAAACTCAGAGATCTGCCTGCCTCTGCCTTCTGCATCCTGGGACTCAACGCATATACTCCACACACACTGTGAGCCTGGAGATGTTGGTGCTAGTGTGAAGTGCTGTGTCCACGCTATCGAACACCACACCCAAGGTTGCACATCACATGTTTGTGCTCCTGTGTGTCCACTGATGCACACCCATCCCCCGGGAAGCGTCAGCACAGCTGTGTGCAGCACCTGCACACGCTCAGAGCTGTTGTCATTTATAGAATCTGAACATCACACCATCCCGTGCCTGTGTGTCTATGATGACACTGGTGGGGGGGAGTGGACAGGGTGCCACCTACACAGAATGTCTCATTATGTGGATTTGTTTGTTAAACAAAACGCACATATGTGCACACACGTATGCGTGTGTTTATGGAAGGTGTTCCCACCCCGTCTGTCTCCGCAGACACCCCACACTGCTTCTGCCGTTGGCGTCTGTCCCCTGCACCCGGGCAGACTCCCCTGCTCCCCCCCCCCAGCCTGTTTGCAAAGACACCCGCACAATGGGGCCTCGCGTGTGGATGTGTGTTCGCCTGCCTTTTATTTTGCCCACTGTTCTGTGACAGCAGAGCGCTCCCAGCTACCTCCTCTTCCACAGCGGCGCTCCTTTGGGGATATCAAGGGCAAGCCAGAGAAGGGTTACCTGGAGAAAAGGGTTGCTAGGCAACCAAACACCCACCACCCCGGAGCACCACCAACCCAAAACTCCGTTCCAGGCCTGCAACCAGATTAGCATATTAATGAGGCTGTAATTTCCCCCGAATTGTCTGCGCTGCGCACACTCACCTCACCGCACACTGGCCCAGGAGTTTGCTATGCAAATAAACTGGTTTTTACAGACTGCGACTTAATTAATCCATCAAGTCCGTCCACCTCACAGGAAAGACAGACGAACTACAGATTAATGAACCCGTGTTTGCCTACCCTTCTCCCCCCTGCCACAGCAAACCGCCTCTCGCCTTTTTCTCTCCACAACCCATCTTTCTTCCCTTCTGGGATGCCCGCAGACCCATCTGGGGTCCCCCTCTATCTCCCTCCATTCTAGTCTTCCTGCACCCCCAGCCTCTCTTCTCTGACCCCTGCTTGGAACCCAAAGTCACCACGTCCAGCCTGGCTTCAGGGCTGTCGGAGGAGCACAGCCCTGGAAATGGGACGCTGTCTCTTTAACGTGAGGGAAGCAGAGGCTTCATTTTTGACTCTAGTTTAGCCGCGGCCCTGATATTCAATCAGCTGAATACAGAGTCGGGAAGAAGAGAGAGCGTTCTCCCCGCCTGCGTGTTAATTAGAAACGCCACTCCTGGCTGCCGCCCACGCTAATCAACTTTGTCCACATCTTGATGGAAGACACACACCCAGGAGGGGTCCTGGGGACTCTCCGGGGACCCAGTAAGCCGCGGCTCGGGATGCAGGAGACCCCTCTGGAGGAGAATGCTTTTAATATTGGTCCGATTCGCCTTCATCTGTGTTTCCGTCTTCCTGGTTCGCCCCTCCCTGAGGGCCATGTTACCGCCTCCGGGAAGCCTTCTCAGGTTGGCAACGTTATCAATTTAAAGACACTCCCTCTTTAGAACATCTACCCCATTCTCCCCACAGGAAATAAACAGTCCACCCCTTCTGTTCTCCAGCCTCACAGACAGGAGGGGTGGCTTTTTATTCCCCTCCCAAATTTCCCTGTGCCCAGCTTTACAACCTCATCACACACACACACACACAGAGAGAGAGAGAGAGAGAGAGAGAGAGAGAGAGAGAGAGAGAGAGAGCCTACTGTCTTATTTCCTCCCTGCCAGCCTTCCCTGGAATGCCAGAGGGAACCATGGAGAACTAACTCCCTAACTCCCTATGGCCCTTGGGAAGCATACCCAGCCTCCCTCAGATGCTCCTTAGCAATATATGGGGGTCTGTGACTTTAAAAGACAAGCGAGTGTTGAGGCACCTCCAGATGTTCTGCCTCTGTGGCAGGAGAGATACTGGAGTGACTTCCTCCTTGGGTCACACTCTGGTACTTCCATCTCCACTTAATTCTGACCAGATGGCCTGAGGGAGGCTTGGTCAATGCTGGCCTCCTGCTGGAAGGAGCGCCTTGATACAACCCACCCTGAACTCCTCCTGCAGGTCTCACCAGGGATGAGCCATCACATCTTGGGTTCCAGATGTCCAGGGGACAATGGCAGACCTTATGTAGTCGTGAGTGACCATGGATGGCACCAGCAGTGACTTTGTCTTCTCTGTTTCCTCAGAGCAGGGGAGTGGAACCCAGGATATACTAGGCAAATGCTCTACCACTGAGCTAGCTCCCTAACCCAACATCTGGGCTGATTTGGGGTTTTGTTTGTTTGCTTGCTTACTTGTTTGGGGAGGTCTTTGTGGGGGAGAGTTGGTTTGGTTTGTTTATTTTTTGTTTTGTTTTTCAAGACAGGATCTTGAAAAGCTTTTGCACCCCAGTAAGCCCCTCCACTGACCCAATGCAACAATCTAAATCAGACCAAATCTAACCGAATTAGAAGAAGCCCAGGCTTAATGGATAAAATGCTCCCAGATGATTTTTCAGTCCCCCAGATAGGAGATGGGAAAGGAAGACGGGGAAACCATGCATTTCTTTTCTGGGGGCAGTTTAAGAACCCCGTGGGAGTGATCTTGAGCATCTCTGGGGGAGGGGGTCATCATTTGGAGGGCTTTGTGAGATGCAACACTGTTTGGAGAGAGATGGGGGAGGGGGCTTGGAGCTACCACCAGAACAGATCTCTCTGTGTAACCTTGGCTGTCTGTCCTGGAACCCACTTTGTAGACCAGGCTGGCCCCAAACTCAGAGATCCTCTTGCCTCTGCCCCGAAAGTGCTGGGATTAAAGGTGTGTGCCACCACCACCGGGGGGGGGGGGGGAGTTGGTTGTTTGTTTGTTTGTTTGTTTTTTAACTTTCAAAAACGAAAGATGTTTGAAAAAGGTTACTGAATGGTTGGCCTTTGGTCCGTTAACAAAGATCTTTTTGTGTGAATGAAAACACATTTGCATTCTAGAGTTCCTTCTTGGGTTCACTTGCTCTGTGATTCTAGGCTTGCCCTCTCTGAACTTCCCTATATGCCCAAAATGAGATTGGTGTCTTTCAGGGTGCATCTGAGTCCCAGTTAGTGGCCAGTCATTACTGTGACTGACAGAACCCCTTCCATGCTCCTCTGGATACACGAAGAGAGCTCTCGCCCACTGGGCCTGGCTTTGGTGTTACCTAAGCAGCTTGCTGATCAAGGAGCTCTTAGCTCAACCACAACATAGCCAGACACAGAGGGAGCTGACTCAGGAGGATGGCAAATTCGAGGCCAGCCTGGGCTACACAGAGAGACTCTGTCTTGAAAAAATAAAACAGACACGTAGAGGGGCATGAACACAGACAGAGGCACGCAAAGACTGATGCCATCAAACACACACATATGAAGACACACAAAGGCCACAGGAGTGCACACATGGGCACACCACAGACATGTGCATATAGAAGTACAAACACTGCTGCACATACACAGCGCTGAGCTGTCTGATCTCCAAGGCAGCTCCAGCCTCCCACTTCACCTCTTGGCCAGTGTTTACTTGAAGTCTCCACAAGTCACTCCCTAGCTCTCAAGAATCCTGCGCCCTGCCCTCTCCCCCTAGACCCTGTTCATTCTCTGCTCACAACACCAGATCTCCAGCCACACGGCCTTAGGAAGCTACCCCACCTCTATCCAGCAAGTCCATACTCTGGGAGCTGTCCCCAAACCCCAGTCTTGTCTCTGCCCTGTCCATGGGCCCCCAGGGATTGATGCACCCACTTCATACAAGACAGGCAGAATCAGCCCTTCGTTCAAGATTTGCTTGCGAGCTGGGAGGTGGCTCAGTGAATAGTCACACAAGTCTGAGGACCAGAACTCAAGGACCTGCATGAAAGGTGCCTATAACCCCAGCGCTTGAGAGATGGAGACAGAGGATCCCCAGGGCACCTGGATGGCTAGACTAGTTGAATTGGCAAGCTCTGGGTTTGGGGAGAGACCCTGACTCTGTAGACAAAGTAAAATAAGATGGAGGAAGACCCCGACAACAGGCCCCTGCCACGCCTTGCAAAAGGCAGACATTTAAAGCAAGGCACGGGGAGAAAAGGGACTTTATCCACACAGCTTCATCACACACTGTTTTAATTGCTCTGGTTCATTAGTTATTGCTGCTAAGTTCTTGCTGTGCCTCATTTACAAAGTAAACCTTCCCCTGGCATATGTACATGGATGTGTTGCCCGGCTCTTCCTGAGGAGATGAGAACAAATGTCTGTTCACCCTAAACAGAGCACTAATAACAGTATAGATGAAGGGACTCCACCCAAGCCAGTGAACCAATGACACTACTGCGGTCCCTTACGGGAGTGTGAGGGAGTCAAAGGCAGCCACATTTCCAGAAGACCAGCCCAGCATATCTGGGGCTCCCAGCCCCAACTGCAAGCAGCTGCACTCAAGAGTCTACCCCTCCCTGGCTGCTCTCACTGCTTATGGGACCTCGAAGAAGGGTTAGATCTTGTAACTTTGGGGGAGTTTTGTGAGCCTCCCCACTTCCATATACAGCAGGGTGTGTCGGGAAAAGAACATGACACAGGGGAAGCCTTGCTGCTGAGCCTAGAGGCCAGCACATAGTAGGTCTTCAGCTAGTGTCTATTATGTCCAATGGGTCACCCATCCCAGTAGTCTGGTTGGGTCACAGTTAGGATGCCCTGTAGGCACAGTTAGGCATGTTTTGCATACCCACAGTGATGGGGAAGCTCATGCCCATTATCAACAGAACCCTGTTCATCACGGCACTGTGCCGGCCTCTCCATATCTTCCAGCCAAAGCCCTTTGGAACCTCAGGCCTCCTCTGAACAGACCTAATCCCTGCATCAAAGACATCAAACCCTTCAACCCTTCTGCCACTCCATCCTGCTCTGGATTGGCCCACAACTGCCTGTCACTCAGCTCTGGGTATCTGACGCCCTCTTCTGGCCTCCAGGAGGACCTGCACTCATGTGCATATACCCACACACAGGTGCACATACACACGATTAAAAACAATGGCTTTTAAAAGGATTTTCACAGATGTGGTCTCATTTCGTGTTGACCAGCTCTGGTTCCCTCTCCAAAGTATTTTGCAGTGATTTGAAATTCCTTTCAGAAGAGTCTTTAAGCAATTCTAGGCAAAGCTGCCTGCAGTAACACCTCCATTCCTGGGACAATACTGGTTCAGCATGTAGGGGCTACTCCCCAGGGTGGTCTGGCTCCTGGGAAGGAAAGTCTACCTGCATGCACCTCCCTCTAGGTCCATCTAAATGGCCCCTGACCTGATGAGGCCATGTTGACCATGAACCTTAGACCAGCTCCATTGAACATGCACCCAGCTCTTCAAAGACAGGCTAGGAATCGTGAGCACAGAAGCTAGCTGCGTTGTTGGCAGACATGGGGACCCACTCAAGGCTGGGTGAGTTTTTGCATCTCTGACCACATAAGAGCTGTCCAGGCAGATGTCCACAACATCCCACACTGCAAAATGGCTCTCCCTATGCCCTCTGGAATGGGTCAGCTTTGAAGATCACACCACCACCCTTCTGTCATCAGGGAATGCTCATGGCTCCCCACACAGGTAGACCCTGGAGTGTCAATAGGAGACTCAGAGATCACCCCGTCTTCTTACCACCACCCAGCCCAGCTTCTAGTGCTTTCTATCAAGTCTTCATGAAATGAGTCTCTACTTCACCAAAATGCCCAGAGAAACAACTGGAGTAAGCGTGTGGTGGGGAGGACAGAAGGGTAGCTGCAGACTTCCTCCACCTCTCTCCAGGGATCCCCACCAGCCGCACCCACTGGAGGGCATAGAGAGAGCCCAGTCCTGCAGTGCTAACCCATAACCAGTGTGAACCTGGAGAGCCAGGTATCCATGTCGAGTAGAGGACTCCCGGCACCTTCATCTTGTGATCTGGTGTTTCTGAGCCTTTGAACAGTGTCCACTGTGGTCTCTGCCTCCTAAGTCAACGCCGAATCTTCTAGAACAACACAGCCCAAAACTAACCCTAGGCACTAAAGAATGGGTACCACATACCTCCATTCGCGCTAAAGTCAGGAAATGCAAGCACTGGCTTTGTAGGGACAGAAAGTAGATCCAGGAGTGGGGTGCAGAGGAGGAGAGAGAGCGCAGCTCTCCAAGCAAGCATTGGTGATCTTGTGGGTCAAAACTCATGGAGCCAAGGCTGGTGAGATGGCTCAGTGGTTAAGAGCACTGACTGCTCCTCCAGAGGACCTGGTTCAGTTCCCAGCACCCACACGGTGGCTCACAGCTGTCTGTAACTCCACTTCCAGAGAATCTGTCATCGTTATACCAATGTGCATGGAATAAAGTTAAATAAAGTTTAAAAAAAAACTCATGGAGTCATAACCCTCAGACACACACAATGTATTACACATCCCTGAGCCTCAACAAAGCCAGGCCAAAACTCCAGCTCCCCCAGCACGTCCAGTGCCTCCTAGAAACACCCATACCCCTGGCAGTCAGCAGCCTGCATTCATTCATTCCCCTTCTCACTGCCCACTGGCACTCACCCATGCACTCATTCATCCCTTGCCTATTGCATTCATTCATTCTTGTTTACCTTCTTTCACTGGTCTATGCTTGGATTAACAATCGATTCATTTATTCCAACTCCATCCATTCTACGCTTGCACTTAATTCCTCCATTCGTTCTTACCTCGTTTGCAGTCATTTATTCATTCATCCCTTAGTTATATCTGTCTATCCATTCAGCCTCTGCTCACATTCATTCGCGCTCTCTCGTTCATTCCTGGGATAAGAGAGGCGGGACAACTCCTGCAAACCAGGTAGGGCGGACAGGAGTGCGGACTACACCCAGAGGTGTCCTAGGTCAGGAGCCAGAGGAGGGGACTCTGCGAGGAGGAAGAGTGGAGAAAATAGGAAAGACTTGCAGCAGAGACAGCTTGCATTCAGCACACATCTGCCTGGGGGGAGGGGAGGAGGAAGGCGGGAGCTGGGTGGGGGGAGGGAGAGGGAGGCAGGAGCTGGGATTGGAGAGGACAAGTTTGGGTAGCAGTGAGCACAGGACTAGGTTCGCCAGGTTGACTCTGGCTTAGGTATGAAGGACAAACAGGGAAGAAAGGATGGACGCAGAAGCCGGCGACGGGGTGGTTTTGACTGGGGCCACGCGATCCAGCTGGGCATGGCCAGAGTTGGGAAAAACGGTGAGGGGAAGCAGAGCCACAGATTGGGTGTGAGTTTGAGGGGCAGGGTGAGGGCTGAGAGCAGCCAGGAAGAATTTGGTTCATGGCCAGGTCTGTGAAAGCAGGTGTAAGGATGGGAAGAAGGACTCCATCAGGATTAGCTAGTGTGCTCGAGACCCTGGAATCTGCTGGAGGGCAGTTGGGTAGATGATTGACAGATTGACAATGACCTCCGGTTCCCACAGACCCCCACCCTATGTTGAGGCCCCTGAGACGAGGACAGCGTAGGGTCACCCACAAGGCTCTTTGGAGCTGCTCTGTCCCGAAGACAAGACTCTTAGGTTGGGAGCTGGATTCTTGCTGTGGAGCCTTAGAAAGGCAGATGGGAGTCTCGCAGGGAAAGGCATAGGGGGAGTCCCGTGGGACTGGGGGCCAGTTCTCAGAGGCTGGAAAGTTCATCCTGGGATCTCTCCCTCTCTCTCCTGCTGCTGAGCCCAATGCCCAAAGCCTTTTCAGGAGCGGCTGGTGTCAGCGGTAGGCCTCTGAAGCTCCGGAAGTTTCAGGTAAAAGTATTTTTACTAAAATAAAATCTTCTCCTTATAGATTTCCCAGGCTTGGTTATGTTGTTGTTGCACAGAATCGAGGATATGGCTCAAAGGTCCAGCACTTAGCTAGTACCCACAAGGCCTGAATTCCATCCCTAGGGTGCACGCAGGCAAGCACGCATGCATGCGCATGCGCGGGAGAGAAGAGGGAATCCGGAGGAGAGAGCGTGAGACCAAAGCACACAGCGATCTACAATCAAGGCTGACCTATTTTCTCTCCTAACAGGTGTTTGTTGACTGACCCACTGCTGAGTTCTTTCTCTGAGTTTGCCCAGTTCCAAAGAGCGTCTATGTGTCCCATGGCTCAGGTCTCCACGGTACCTCGGGCAGGCATCTCTCAGGCATTCTCCAGGAAGAGCTGGTCAATGTAAGCGCACTGAAGACAATTCCCAACTCACAGATAGAGGAGAACAGAGAACATCATCCACTCTCCCAAGGCCACACAGTAAACCTAGAAGCAGAAATCGGGCCTCTAATGTGGGCATCTTCCTTTACCATATTCTCCAGCCTTCTCCACCTGCCGCTGAGGATAAATATAGTCTCTAATTAGAAAAGCCAGGCGATGCAGAGGAGGGTGAAGGGACTTGCCCACAGTCTCAGAGGGAGGAAGTTGCAGTCCTGTGCCTTTTCAGGAAGCACAATTCTCTCCATTTCCCCACGGGCAGCTGCCCCTAGCCCCCAAGGGCAAACCCCCTTCTCTCCAGCAAGCAGCTCCTCTTTTCCTGGCTCCTTGTTTAATCTCCCTCCACCAAACCCCCAGGGCAGGAATAGGGTCTGATTGGTCCTTCCTCTGTGCCTCCCCAAGTCCTTGGGACTCAATATCTGCAGATTCGTTTGAATTTTTGGAGAAGCTGGGAAGAAAGCTTCGAAGTGGGAGATGGAGGGGATGGCCGAGTAACGCCAGGGCCCACAGGAAAGCCCCCATCAAGAAACTGGTCCTCCTGTCAGGAGAGGAACATCCAACCTTCCCAGAGTCCAGAAAGAACAAGGCCCTCCAGAGCAGAGGACCAGTTCAAACCAGCCACGTGGGTCTAAGGCTGAGGGTTCACTGTCTCCACGGTCCAGACTCAAGCCCAGATAGCAACGGGACCAACGGAGTTAGGCAGCCTGAGGTCATCAGAACCATTTCATCAAGAGGTTTCAGCAAGTTACTGTGGGAAAAGGCAGGACACCATCTTTTTCAGTAATTGTTATTTGAATTGTACAGGTTCATAAGATTTACTGTGTGGGCGGTGTTGGCGCATGCCTTTAATCCTAGCACTTGGAAGACAAAGGCAGGCAGATCTCTGTGAGTTAAAGGCCAGCCTGGTCTGCAGAGTGAGTTCTAGGACAGGATCCAAATCTACACAGAGAAACCCTGTCTCGAAGGAAAGAAAGAAAGAAAGAAAGAAAGAAAGAAAGAAAGAAAGAAAGAAAGAAAGAAAGAAAGAAAGAAAGAAAGAGGGAGGGAGGGAGGGAGGGAGGGAGGAAGGAAGGAAGGAAGGAAGGAAGGAAGGAAGGAAGGAAGGAAGGAAAAAGAAAAAAAAAAGAAAAGAAAGTCAATGTGATAAATCAGTTCATAGACACTATATAATGAGAAAAATCAGGGCAGATGACATTTCTGTATCTTTAGTTTCTTCAGTTTTATCATTAATGGTCTGTGCATGCCTGTGCATATGCACACAGCTGTAAAGGTCAGAGGACAAGTCTCAGAGATCCGGTTTCTCCTCCATTTTGTGGGTCGTGGGGATTGAACTTGGGTTATCACTTTTGGTGGCAAGCACCTTCACTCTCTGAGCTATCTCCCAGGCCCTTTTGTTTTTTTTAAAAAGTTTTATTTATTTATTTATTTATTTATTTATTTATTTATTTATTTATTTATTTTGTACATTGGGTTTTTGCCTGCCTGTATCTCTGTATGAGAGTCTCAGCTTCCCTGGAACTGGAGTTACAGACAGTTGTGAGCTGCTGTGTGGGTGCTGGGAATTGGACCCTGGTCCTTTGGAAGAGCAGCCAGTGCTCTTAGCTGCTGAGCCATCTCTCCAAACCCTCATTTCTTTTCTTTTTAACCTGGCAATTTTGGAGATTAGGAACCTAGCCCATTGATGATTAGCATGCAGTTCTCAGCCTGACCAGGAGCCTGGAGATTGGAGGTCTTCCAGTCCAGTGGCTACCATAAGCATCCCCTACCCAGGGGACTTTAGAAGAGTACACAGCAGATGAACTACTCTGGAGGTTGTAGGAAAGAGGCCCCTTCAGAATAAGGACTAGGGTGCATGGGACCCCTGTGGGATCTTAAGGGATCCTGGTGTTTCCTAGTGACTCCGGCTTGTTCCATTAGGGGTCAAAGAAGGCGCTTCCGTCCTTAAAGGAGGCTCCACCCTCTATGCTCTACGTCCCCTCAAGATGTCCTCTGACCTCCAAACATACACCATGGCCACCATGGTAGGTGCTTCTCTCTCTCTCTCTCTCTCCCTTTAAGATTTATTTATTATTATTTTTAATGTGAGTGAGTTTTTGCAGTTACGAGCCACCATATTTGTGCTGGGAACTGAACCTGGGTCTGTAACAGCAAGTGCTCTTAGTCGCTGGGCCATCTCTCCAACCATCCCCCTTTCTATGCTGGGCATGGAGGCTTGAGAAATGGCTCAGTGGTTAACAGAATTCGTTTCTCTTGCAGAGGACGCGGGTTTAGTTCCCAGCACCCACATGGTGGCTCACAGTCATCTGTTACTCCAGTTTCAGGGAATCCAGCGCCCTCTTCTGGCCTCCTTGGCCACTAGGCACACACATGGTACACACCCATACAAAAGGCTCATGCACACAAAATTAAATAAATAAATATAAAAATATATTTTTTAAAAAGTCAGTTTTGGTGGTGTATGTCTTTAATCCCAGCACTCAGGGGGCAGAAACAGGAGGATCTCTGTGAGTTCAAGGCCAGCCTGGGCATACACATGAGACCCTGTCTCAAAATAAAAAATGTTTTTTTTAAATAACAAAACAAAAACAAAGTGACATATGGAGATTGTTTCAAAGAAAAAGAGAGTCTCACAAGCCTTTGCCAACAGGAACTTCCCCTAGAAAATCTCTTGGGCCCTACTCCTAGAGGTCTACTCTCTCCCCAAGAAGGGGCTCCCCATTGGCTCCCAGGAGAGTGGAGAAGCAGGACAGCAACCCTGAACTCTACCCTCAGGAGCCAGGCCTTAGTGCCCTGTCATGTTTGATGGACACAGGGACTCGGCCCAGCGGCCCAGGGATCTAGGGGCCATCGCTCCTCACACCAAAGGACAATCCTCCTTGGATTTTATTCCTCAGGGTTTGATCCCAGTGCAGAAATCATTAGTGTGTCTTCTCCTAATAGACAAGACACTGATTTCAGATGCCTCTTATCATTGTCATCTCACTAAGGGGACACTCACCTAGTGCCAGGCCTTGTGGAGAGCATCCACGCTTCTCTTCATCACTTCTCTTCATTGTCATTTGGAGTTAGGAGTTTCTTTGACTATTACTGTTTTTTCTTGGTTTACAAACAATGTAAACCTTAGGTAGATTTAGCACCTAAGCCAAAGTCACTGGGCCCACTAGACTTTCCTGTTTCTAATAAAGGAAGGAACAGAGGGGAGGAATAAGGAACAGGGAAGGTTGGGGCTGGTGGAGGGAGAAGAGCCAGAACTAGGAGTCCAGACCTCTTCCTCTTCTGATACCCACAGTGACATAGAAAACTGGGGTTTAAGCCAGGAGGTGGTGGTGCACGTCTTTAATCCAAGCAGAGGCAGGTGGATCTCTGTGAGTTAGAGGTCAGCATGGTCTACAGAGTAATTCCAGGACAGATAGGGCTACGCAGAGAAATCTTGTCATAAAAAAAAAGAAAGAAGGAAGGAAGGAAGAACGAACTGGGTTATGGCTCAGTGGCAGAACATTTGCCCACCGTGTGCAAAAATGTGGAACTGATTCCTGATTCCAGCACTGCCAGAAAAACAAAATAATAAAATCAGAAAATAATAAGGCCTGAGGATGTGGTTCTGTTGATGGAGAGCCTGCCTGGCACCCACAAAGACTTGCGTCTGATGTCCAGGACCTCATAAACAAGGCATGGTGGTTAATGGCTGCAATCCAGCACTAGGGAGTCTGGAGAAGGAAGATCAGAAGTGTAAAGTAACTCTCTACTACATAGAATGTTTGAAGAGAGCCTGGACTATATGAGGCTCTACCTCAAAAATAAATATAAAATAAAATAAAACCCTTGCTGGGTCCGGGGGTTCATGCAGCCTACAACTGGGGACGCCAAGGCAGGAGAATCACAACTTTGAAGCCAGCCTGGGTTACACAGTGGGACTGCATCTCAATGAAACAAACAACAACAAAATGGAAAATGAGTGAAAATTCATGTTGGTCTATGGGCTCCCTGGGAGGCTCTCAGCAGTTGAGGTAAGGAAACCGTGGTCATTCATAGTAACATCCGCAGTCTCTAGAACAGTCCCTTGCACACAGTAGGCGCTTGTGCTTTGCACGCATCTCATTGGCCTCCATAAACCACGCCCTCAGACCCAGCCCAGCCCATCTCATGGTTGGAGCCCTGGTTTGTTCTAAACCATGTTTGTTCTAGACCTGTTCTAGACCATGTTTGTTCTAGACCTGGTTTGTTCTAGACCATCACCATGGTTTGTTTTAGACCAAGAAACAACAGAGAAGGAATGGAGACACATCCTTGTAAAGCATTTTTATTATATTTTAAGAAGGTCCCCTGCAGAGTAACAATGGCCACCTTGAGCCAGAGGAAACCCCTGGGTAGAGCTCATTGCAAAGCTCTGAGTCCGAGCAAGCCTTAATGATGCCATGTACATAGCTCATAAGGAATGTTCTAGAAACCAAACAACCTTTCTTCCCTTCCCTCTCTTCCAGGCCCAACAGAGTGAACTCATGTTTGACTGTCCCACTTCTCTTTGTGGAAAGGAAGGCAGCTCCTGAGCAGGCAGCCCCAGAAACTTCAAGAATTGAGTGAGGAGGTTACTCTGTTAGAAATGCGCTTGACGTACAAGCCTGAGGACCTGAGTTGTATTCCCAACACTCATGCAAGTAAACAAACAAACAAACAACAAACAAGTAAATAAATCATTCAAGGCAGCGGTTTGCGTCCCAGCAGATACGGATATGGGCGGGTTCCTCGTGATTTCTGACCAGCTGGTCTAGTAGAATCAGTGAGCTCCAGCTTCAATGAGAGATCCTGTCTCAAGAGATAAGTAGAATGTGACTGAGGAAGACACCCAACAGCAATCCTTGGCCTCACACATATGCACATAGACCCACACATGTATGCATACACACCCCGACACAGAACACACAAGTCCATCTGGCACGTGTTGTACTTTCCAGTGTCCCCACAACATCTCCCCGGGGCTCCCACAACCCAGTGAGGCAGCCACAATTTCTGTCCCGTTGGATAGAGGAGGGGACAGATTCATTCCCATAGCCACCACTGAGCCTGCACCTTATCCCCAACAAATAAAAGACATGGAGGAGCAAAGGAGACCATTAAACCTGGGCATCCGTTTAACCTCCCTCCCCTGGTCCTCTGCCTCCCTTCTCCACTCTTACCCAAGGCTGTAGCACTATTGAAGTGTAGCAAGGTAGATTGCTCCTGTCTCCATCCCACAGATGCAGAAC